>NC_071976.1:526615-1126615 GCF_026283585.1 Hylaeus volcanicus | reverse complement strand
TTAAAGAATAAGTGGAACGATGCATCGAGTCGCTTCTACGCTTTCCAACAGTTCGCCATTCGTGCTCTATATAAATTCCGTGACTTTTATACGCTCCGTATGCTTTGTGTACCGTTCTCGCCTGTTTAGAAGTGCAACGAAGCGACCGACTCGTTGGAATAAATTCAGCCACTTTATTGCACACGACTGGTAAAAATATCGAACGATCAAATTACCCGACCGAAATTCGGGGATTGGTTTGGCGACTGGTTATTCGGAGGGATGGAATGCACGTGTTACCGGGAGTCGGGTGAACTGAGGGGTTAGGTCGCTGAAGATTTCATTTGTCGAATTACAAAGCTCCAAGGGGACTAGTTTAACTTTACAATTTTCGGTCAAAGCGATTACGATTGCAACCGGAGGTTTGTGTTATCCTGTAATATCTATTAAACGAATACAATCGTCTCCCACCGAGACAAAATCTGGAATCTCCAAAGAATTCGAAAGATGGAACGCAAAGTCACGAACGGAAATCGTCTGAAAATTCTACAGAAGAAAAAGCTTCCTCGAATCAGAATTCCAACTGTGGCGCGCGGTTTGTAGGTCCACTGGAGCACAAATTGAGCCATCCAGAAATCGACAGATTCCTTCTCCCTAATGAGGAGAAAACCAGGAGCGGAGAGGCGTCCTTTTTAACGAGTGGGAGCCCAAATTGGAGAATTCGACGATCTACTTCAGGATCCTCCACGACTAGAGAATTGGCACGTCAGGTTGAATGGAAATTGGGTTCTAGTGATCATCGAACAACCGGTAGGTTACGTGTACGGGCCGAATCCAAAGCTGTGTCTTCGAGCACGCGTCAAACAATTCTTGTCTACGCTCTGTTAACGTTATCTTTGATTTTGGTATATAGCTCAGACACGCTTATTTGCGAGCAGATAATGGAAAAAAGGATCTCCAACCGATCGATCGGCGATATGTTAACCCTCTGTTGCTTAATGTGCCCGATTGGACACGCGATAAAAACGATCCCCCTCGAGTTAATCCAGGAAACTCTACAGGGTTTGCGCATCATGTGCCCACGTGTAATGTTTGTTAATTCATGCATTGTTTTAATAATTGGGAAATAGTTCCCTGGTCGAAAGGTACAAGAAAAATTGAAGCAACAGAGGGTAAAAGGTTTCGTTGCTCCGACCTCAATCGAGAGGAACTCGTATTTGCCTGCGCAACGACGTCGTCGATTGAGATGGAATTCGAGCACGGCGCACGCACCGTGGCTCGTTTATTTTATAGCCGGCGCACGTTTCATAGATCCAATAAGAGATTGACCCGATTTTTGCTGCTCGGTCGCGGTCACTTTCCGACTGGTCACTAGGAAAACTTTTCGTGGAAGATAAACTGTCCTTCCACTACCATCGGACGAAAGATTTAATGGAGATCGGCTGGATAAGTTTGGTCAAACAACAGAAAAAAAAACTGGCACCGAATATTCTGGAACATTTTCAAGGGGCACCGATATAAAAAATTGGAGAGTTTGATTAGTAGACGAACCACTGAATTTTTAACGAGTCGGAGGCGGGGTTAAAGAAGGCGAGTATTCGACTTTACCTATTCGAGCAAAAAAAATTTCTCTGGATCGTCCCCGGCGAAAGGACGAGGCACCGAGGGAAACGAGAGATTCAACCCCTCTTTGGAAAAGGTTAAGTATCGACTCGAGGCGAAAGAGAGTCGTTACGTAAAGGATGCGAGCACGCTAGACTTTTCGATTATAACTGAAAAATGAACACGTCCCGCCACTGACGCGTAATTATGATGAAAAATCGTGTCGTTCGGGAAGCGAGTTTGCCCTCGTTAATGTCGGGTCCGTGTGATATGGAAACGAGATACGTATAGAGATGCGAAACGCGGAGCAGGGGTGATTACTTTTAAAAATTCAAACGTTTAGCTCTACTTGCATCGCTACCGTGGATCTGGTCTCGTTTATTCATTTACGCGGGACAAATCGTGCGAAGATTAGGCCAATTGGACAGCTTACGACTGTTTTCTTTTTTTTTTTTAAATTCAGGTTGTTTGACTGGTAGAATGCTTCAATGCTAAAATGGTTCATCGCGATAGTGCCTCGATCCTAAGATACCTTAATACTGAAACGCTTGTGCCAATGATTCTTTGCTAAAATGTTTTAATACCACAGTGTGTCGATCCTAAAATACCTCGATCCTAAAATGCTCGTGTCAATTCTTTGTTGCTAAAATGGTTTGGTACTAAAATGATCGATTTTAACCTACGTCAATGCTAAAATGTCTCAATCCTAAAACGGCACATTTACTTTTCTGGTTCCTTGAAAACGGCTTATTCGGAGCTGTATTGCGCTCGAACTCACCGATTATACCCGCCGGTTATACCCACTCACTCGTCCAAGTAGAACAAAGTTCCTTTCCATCTCTTTTTCGTCCACCAGCGGGATCGTGAAATTCCATTCCGATTTCCAGTCATCTTGAAAACTGGAATGAAGCTTTCCGCGACCGCTTGTCCTCCTTTTCCCCCCTAGCCTCTTATCAGTCGTGGATGTCTTTGCCCAAACAGAATCACCAAACGGTACACAGCACTTTCATTACTTTTTGCCCCTGTTCCGTTTGCAATCATACGCCACCGACGCAGCAGCGTCTATTTATTCGCGCGGGAGATACCATTTCCGCAAATTAAAATTCGTCAGTCGAACAAATGGAAAACTCGAAACTTGATTTTTCAATCTTTTAACGTGCCCATCGCGCCAATATTGCCCGTGGGAAAATATTCAATTCCGCGATGTTCGATTTTCGAGAGTCAGTTCGACAAATTACAAAAGCGTAAATTCAACAGACGAAGCGATCCAATAAGACCGCTGTCCATCAACTCGACGCAAGTGTTTAAAAAGGTCACGTTTCGAAGCGTTTCGTCGATGCATTTCGGGAATCGAGCATTTCAGCATTAAAATCTTTACGAATCGAAGCATTTTAGGTTCAGGCACCTTGCCAGACGAGTAATTTAGCCCTGAGGCATCTCAGAATTGATGTTGACACTGGTGCACGTCACCGGAGAAAATTCCTTGTAATTATTTTTATTTTCTCCCGTTCGAATGCGTCTTCGTTTCGCGGTTCGGTTTCCAAGGTGAAGATTTATTACAGAGTCGAATCGAACCTTAGGAGGCGATCGCGACGACCACGATGGGTTCCCAACGACCCTAATTCCAATATAAACGACGACTTCCCTATTATACCGAGCAGATGTTCCTCCGAATAGTATCTCCTCTACTCCCCGTAATGTGATCAATTAAAATTGCGTCTCGAAAACACATTGCGAAATTCTCGCTTCGATCGATCGCCTCGATTTGTTGCCAACAATAGAAGCATGTTTTGTTAATGGGACGCGGGTGTATTTTGTTATTAAACGAAAACATCGAAAGCATTCCATCTTTCCTTTAAAGAAACGTTGAAAACACGTTTGGATTCAACGAATTGTTCATCGTCGGACCACTGATAATCGTTACATTTGTGTTCGCTTAATACCGCAAGCGAATTATCGTTCCAGTTACGGGGTGATCTAACAGAGGTGGATCTAAAACTGGAAATACAATTTTGAATAGACTTTAGCTATTTAATATTTCCGAACACGAAAAGTTGAGAATAAAATTTAAATAAGTAATCGTGAGATATTTTTCTATATTTTAATATCTATCGATTGGAACAATTAAAACTTCATATCTCCGACATAATTAAATTTGAGAGTATAATATTATCACAAAGAGTACATTTATTTGGACATTACTCCAGCAAAGTATGAATACCGTTATGTTTTTATTATGGTTGTTCGAATCCAAGACGACCTTTCGCTAGTGACTCGGCTGTAACATTTGTAGTTGTTTACCGTCGACAACAGCACGAAATCCATTATAATAAATAGATAATAAAAACATAACGGTATTCATACTTTGCTGGAGTAATGTCCAAATAAATGTACTCTTTGTGATACATACAGTATCATTCAGTGTTCGTTTTTTTATCCCTTTAGTTCTTAAGAGATTAAAATTCCACGATAATTCTTAAACCATCGGAAAATCAGATAGACAATCGTCCACTCGAAGGTGTCATGTGGCCAAACGATCGTCCATCTCGATAAGCAGATGTGTTACGTTAATTCCGTTATATTTGTTACATACTCGGATGGCTGTGCGACGGGAAGAAGGCATTATTTTCGAGCGCAGGTCAGGCACAGAGAGCGTCTGCGATAACCGTATTATCGTCCCGTCTCATAAACTTGTTTAGCGTAGTTTACGAGCACGCGAGTCTTAACTGCCGTGTACGATGCAATCCACGAAATAACGATCAGGCTGTTTCGTGATACGTTCGTATCGCCAATTATCGTAACTCCCAAGAAAATGGGATTTCTGGGTGTACGATACTCGTCGTCGACGAGTTATTCCGTGGTCGGAGCAGACTTTCATTTATTAACGGGCAACCACGATGAAACGTAATTTAAATTCACCATTTATCGTTCAATTATTGATTTCATTCGCTTTCTGTTTTCGAGACGAAACGTCGCGCGAGTTAACTGTAAATGTTACGATGTTTATAATGTTTTTTAAAAATTCACGCAGTCAAAGGATTAGTCGATCCATTTTATGGACGACGCGCACTCTGTGTTCGCTCGGAGCGAATGCACATAACAAAGTAGAAGACATCGGAAAGTAAAATGAGAATCTTGTTGACTGGGACTCGAGGCACGAAGACGTTGGTACTCGGCGAAGTGTGTATTTTGCTGGAATCCTGGACAGCGGAAGTAAATACCGAGATACAATGTACCGATACATTACAGTAACAGTTTCTTGCGTCAACACTAAGTTGCAATGCAATTTAAAGGCCAAACCGTCCTAATGGATTTCGTGCTATTGTCGACGGTAAACAACTACAAATGTTACAGCCGAGTGACTAGCGAAAGGTCGTCTTGGATTCGAACAACCATAATAGAAACATAACGGTATTCATACTTTGCTGGAGTAATGCCCAAATAAATGTACTCTTTCACAGGCTTAGGAGACAGCATTTCATAGATTAGAATAGTCTCGATCAGACTTCGAGTAGCATACAGGAGGACGTTCCTGCATTCTAGCATAATTGATTCCATGATTGGTCGACGGAATCAAGAGAAGGATGATCACACGACATCGCGATAATCGTCTTGTAATATAGCGGGTGTTCGCGTGGCACCTCGAGGCTTGCGTCACGGGCTCGTAGCCCACCTAGAGACGAGTTTACGTCGAGTGTGTAAATCGAGCCTTTCCTTTCTTTCCATTCGCACCTTGTCCCCGTGCCTACGTACCGAAGTTTACACCCCAGCGAGTCTAGGTCAGGAACAACGATGACGACAGCTACCAACGTTTGACCTTAAGACTAATTTTAAATTTCTCGCCGAGAGGGTGAGAACTCGCGATGCAAAACGACCACGGACGAGCCACTCGACGAAATAACAAACATTATCGCTGCTCATCGAGGATTCGGCGATGAACGAGGCGCGAGGAAGAGCGCGCGATCAAATTGCCGGTTTGAAGTTTGGAGAGAAGTATCGTGCACGGAAATGATCCATTACCTACGCACTTAGGTACGTACCATTGGTATTTAACAAGAAGCGAATTAATTAAATATCAAAGTAAATGATAAATGGCACTCAGCTCGAGACGTTTAAGTTAATGAATGAATTCTCTGACGCGAATATCGGATACTCGATTTTTCCTTTGGCGGATGAACAGTAGTTAACCAATCACGATTTCCACCATCGAACGACCTGCCGATTTCGTTTGTGAACTTCATTCGAATAACGTAGCGTGACAGCGATATGGTCAGCTGAGCGCGTGGGTGGGTTACCCGAAACGGGCCACACCGCCGCAGTTAACAGCTCGTTATATGCGTCAACTACAAAACGCCCATCCTAGAAATAATCTCGTTTCGTGGAGCCTCGGGAAATTTCCGCGTTATAAAAGACTGTCCAAGACAGAATTCTTGATCGATTCTAGTAATTAAAAGTTGGCGTGAAAAAAAATATATATATATATATCCTAGAGTTATTACGAGAATCAAATGGAAATCATATTGAGATGATTTACATACACCGGCGACACGTAAATATATACAGTCAACGTACACATTTACATTTGCTTATCGCTGCACAGCTTATTCCACGCGGAGGAGGTAATGAATCTAGGAGGTAATGAATCTAGGAGGCAATATTATTTTCAACAAACTTTTAATTACTCGCGTCTGATTAAGACCTCTGGCTCCTATGAGGGAGGAGGAGGGACTGTGACCTCAGAGTTACGTAATCCGGCAAAGGGTTAACACTAGAACCAAGGTTTCATTGGAGCGATGGAGCAAATGACTAGTCTTAAAGACACCTTATTCGGTTGAATAGAAAAATATTTTACTGCTAAATTGAATAGATATAGATATATATATATCTAAGAAGAATTGTATATTAAATGTATCGTTAAAGAGTACGTCTGTACGAGTACGACGAGGATAAAATTCTCACCTCCTGGGTCTGAACGGCCTCTTTGACGTGTTCGGCGATCTCAGCCGCCTTCAGGCCAGTTTCTATGGGCGCGACCTGGGAAAGTCGTCGCGCCTGGGCGTCCGTGGCTAGCTCCTGGTAGCAGGATTCCCCGGAGTCCCGTCTGCTGCCGGCGATGCACATGGCTCTGCGAAAGAGTCCTGCGACGACTGCGCAAAGACCGCACTGCATGCTAGTTGCACTGCCACGACTGGACAGGGAACCCCCGCCATTGGTCCTTCGTCGGGTCCGAGTCCCGCGAGAGCCACCGTCACGTGTTTGGGACGCCAGTTTTCTTAATTTTCCCACTGTCCTCGCACTCTCTTCTTCCACCCACTATCCCGTACTCCTGTACTCGACACGAAACCACCTCTTCACCGAAACGTCACTCGACGACCCTCCACGTGTTCCATTTCCGTAGCTGGCTATCCCTGGATCACATCGAGAGGATCTTTGGGATGGATTCAGGTCTGGGTCTCTTGCTAATCACCGTGTATCGCGTGTCATCTATGCGAGCAAATCATAGTTGAGAAGAGACAGAGAGGAGGAAAAGTTTGATTTTTGAAACAGGAACGGAATAAATGTATTCGATTATATCGAGCGTTGCAGCTGGCTTCTTCGAGGGTGAAATGACGCATTGATTGCAGTCGATAGCATGCTCCAAGTGGGGTATGGAGTTGGCTAGAATCCGTAATCTGGCGAGGGGTCATTGTTAGCATAGTAGGTTCCACGAGCAGAGACAGAGAAGATGGAAGATTGACTTAGGTTAGAAGGTATCCTATAACACGGGATGGTTATAATCAATCTTCGTAATGCCTGCGAGTAAGCACAAGGACCATGGGTTAATTGACACTGATGATGACGAGTTTAAAAGACGATCCAACGTCTGGTTCTCACAGGATCCACCTCGAAGACGTTCGCACAGGAACGTCTTCTGGTAAGAGGATTATAAGCACACCATCAAACGTTGCGACTACATCATTTAATTACGTTTCAAGTTGATCGAATAACAGAGTACATCGCTTGCTCAGAGATTCTATTCATATCCTAGTATTCCAATAAAATTTCGCCTATCTCTGAAAAGAGGTTCGAAGGTTAGGGAGAAGGCGACTAGAAGGAGGAGGAGCTCGTGTCTCTCCGAAGAACTATCGATTGGCGTCAAGTATACCGTTGGATAGCGTGTAACGACATGGTGCACCATGGATGAACAAGAAACCATAGGCCCTCGTGACCTAGGGAAAGCAACCCTCCGAACTCTGCAACCCTTTCTGTCTCAATCATTCCATGCAGCATCGACAACCTTAAGGGTGTTCCTTCATATAAACTCACGCAAAAATGTGGTATTTTTAGGATTTGTATTTCAGGGATATCATTCGCAATTTTAAGAGTACTTTTCACCTCTGAAATATGAATATCGGCCAATATGCAAAAATACGTGTCTAATACTTTTCAGTGCTCTACCTCTATACCACGTTTCATTAAAATCGGCGCGTTGGGTAACGTTCCTTGTAAGTATCGAGCAAGGATAACGGTCATCGTGTCTCGACGCAATCAACGCAATCGCACACGCGTCCCAGAGAGGGTTAGCTATTCCTAGCAGTCGATGTATCGACACGTGCTTCGCATGCCAGTGAAAAACCTGGCCGTGCGAACGCGACTTTCACGCCGTGAGCCAAATCGTCGATCGTCTTCCCATCGTTCGATACGTTAGGTAAACAAGCAGTTTCTTCCACCACCTCTTCTAGTCTCTGTCCCTCGATAAGATATCGGAGAACCAAGAATCTCGGCCTAGGAAGAGAAATAAAAACGGGCGGGAACAAAGAGAGCGGCCTTTGTTCCCCGCGACCTCGATTTTTAAGCAAGACTTTTTTTCAGCTTACGGAGCAGCAATTATAACCGCGTGGCAAGAGCCGCCCTCAAAGCACATACACGAGAAAAAGGAGGAACGGACCATGCTAGCTCGTTTCCATGCTATCTGGGAGATTGTGCTCGGAGTCCGGAGATGGACTGAATATTATCGCGATAAGGGACAAACCTAAGGGACGCGACGAATGGAGAACGATTTATTCGATCTAATAGGTGACACTTTGTCATTGTTTTCGTACAAAAACATACTCATTTCGATGAGAATTGATCGTGACGTTAACAAGTAATTTACCCCTTTGCTGGAAAAGTTACAACAGCGTTCTCCAATTGAAACAAGAACTGCTCCAAAACCAATGCGTTGTACGCGTTTTCTTTCAATGTAATCTATCATTTTCTTTCATTTATAAACTTCTTTTTTTTCCTTTCTATCCTTCTGCACCTCGAGCTTGCACCAAAGTCTGTAGAACCAACGTTTCCCTTCCACACTCCCCTTGTAACAAATTCGTTTGAATAGCTACTCAACGAAACAAATATCACCAATTAATTACTATACTGTACTCGTTAGTACTTAATACTGAATATTCGTACATCTCTGATTCGAGCAGCGTGCCACGAGCACTTCCGTCAACAACGAGAGACCTGACGCTACACAGGCGCAACTGCGCCCTAAGCTTTCGTAGCTTCGATGAAAACAGTTGCTTCTCTCGATTCGAACGCACCGTGAAAAATGACCAATTTTCTAAGCCCTCAGAATCAGAAACTACATAAATTTTCAAATGTGATCTCTACGCTATCTCTTCGCTTCGAATAAGAGCTAAATTTTTAATCGATTTCAGAATATTATCACTCGACGATTGAACACATCGATAGATAAAATAAACCAACGAGTAGAAAAACACACAAGAAACTTATCGAACTAGCGGTACGATCTGAATTCGTCAGCGATACTCGATAGTCATAGCGCCAAAGGGTTAAAACACTCCGATCGCACATCCTACGTATATGAATAACCGAAGAATCGATGCAACAGAAATCCGACACTCGACAACTAATAAAAACTGCATGACACTTTGGACGTTGGCGCACTTCCGACGATTAAAAGAAGATCGTCGATCGAGCTCCTTCGCGGTGGGGGCTGATAAATCACGTTTTACGAGTGGCGTCACATCGGGTTGTGTCACATGTGCGAATTTGTCCAGGGGAGACGAGCGGAGAATCCTCGATACCTTTTTTATAAGGGCGTTGCGGGGTCTGGCTGTGGTCGGGCGAGAATTTCTAGCCAGCGAGAGGAACGAGACGGGGTAACGCCCGCGCACAGATCTCGTAGCTGGTTCCGCACCGGGACGAGCCTAGGAGCTCCCATAACCGCGTGTCACGGGCAACGGGATGGCCCCCGGGCCCCGAGGCCCGGTGCCCCTGGTGGCCGCGAGCACGAGGGCGCCTCTCGTCGCGTTCTTCCTCTGTCGCGCACGTTTTCGTACGGTGGCGTCTGTGACGAAATGAAAAGAAAGAAAAAAAAAAAGGGGACACCTTCCCTCCCGAGAGAGAGGACGAAACCGGGAAGCGAAACGTCGCTATCACCGTCAATGCACGCCGGCCGGCCGCTGTGCATGCACTGAGGCACTGCCACTGGGTTCGAGCGACTTTCGAGCTCGGCCTCCCTCGGTAGCCTCCGTTCTTGCTCGGCCCCGCTCGCCGCCTGGCCACGCTTCCCGGTCAGGCTGCCCCGAACCATGGATGCCAGATTGGAGACGTCACTCACGGGGAACACCCCCCACCACATACGTAACCAACCCACGGGCCGCCAGCTCGCTGCTTCGGCCGCCTTCGGGAACACGAGAGAGAGAGGCCGGATTATCGGAGCCGTTTCTTCTCGGGTTTGTATCGCTCAAGACTAATTTGGGGGTTGTTCGATTCGGAAAGAAATGACGATTTCGAGGGGGAAGGAGGGGAATCGATTGCTCGAGAAATGTAGTCAAACGAATGCGGTGACGATTTGGAAGATTGAGTTTGTCGAGGGTGATCATGTGTTGGGTATAGTTTGATATCTTCGAGGTTTGTCAAAGGGTTCGAAGGAACTGATGAAGTTTCAGGTACGAAGGATCGATCGTTGCTTGATCCGAAGTGCAGGCAAACGGTATACGTCTACGGTCGGTCGTTTGCTCGTGTGTATCGCCGAAGGAGAATATCCCTGGAGACGAATTGGGTCAGACGTTATGGTTAGCCGTCGTTGGTATAATAGAATTACCCGCCATTGGCGTCGTGTTTTACCTACTCGTACAAACCAACATCTAAGATTGTCATTGTTCGTTTTAAATTTCCCATATACTTTAGCCAACTAGACTTCTAACACGATGTATACCTCGATCATTTGCCCCTGCATCGTAAACAAAGTTGCAAACCAGCAAATGAGAGAATTGCATATGAAACCAGCTCCCTGTAAAATGACCATATTCCAATCTGCCAGCAATTTGAACGAGACAGACCTCGGTCTCCGTCCCTCTCGTCTGGCCGATGTTACCCGAAGCCTCGAGCTCGCGTGGGTGTGTGTACGATTGCCACGCGTGGTGGGGGAAACTCTCCGTCGACGTTCGTTTCAAATCTGGCATCGCTGCCCCCAGCAGCCGCCGCTGCGAGCCATCAACGAGAAGGGCCCTCACTACGCGTCGAGCTCTCGTCGCGAGTGGCCGCCGAGCGATGTGATCGGGTCGACGCCGGTGCTCCGATACTGTTCTCTCTCGCGAAGAGAGGGAACACGTACGCGAGGAGAGAAGATCAATAACGGATCCCTCCCTCTCTTTCCGTCGCGCGTACGCGGCCGCGACGTACCGCTACGTATTTACACATGCACGTCGTGCGAGTCTTTCTTATTACGGTACCCCCTCCGGAGGAGGTAAGGGTGGCCACCTCGAAGGGTGCGGGCAGGAAGAATTTCGCGGTCGTAAGACGGCGTGTAAAAGATGGCCTCATTTATTGATCCTTTACGGATTTTATTCGAGTGTCGCCTCTAGCGATACACCAGCGACGAGGGGTGGGATGGGATTGGGTGGAGGGGTATTTATTTATTTATTTATTTATAGGAAGGGAAGTTTGCGTGGATTAAACGTTGCTAAGATGAACGAATGCGCTGGGTATCTTGCACTAGAAATCACTCTGCTTTAACGCAGTGGCTTCTATGATACACGATGGAGTCGGGTAAACAGGCCTGGTCACGCTAGGGAGGAAGTAGGGGATGTAGACTTTAATGAAAGTTTGCGCAAACTTGCGTTGGTTTCCAACGAAAATCGTAAAATCGAGAAACTGCGATTTGAGAGTAATTTTTGCTGTGAGAATCTCTCTCTCTGTTCCGAAGTATTCGGCAGGGTAAAGATAGTAATCGCTGGGAATAATGGCAGGGCGATAAGGGAAAGACATGGCCTTCGTTATTAGGGTATAAATTAGGGGATACGTAACGTCGACTAATTCTTAACGTTCGTTTCTATATGTCATTTTCTGGTAATATCTGACCGTATTTGCGTTACACTGCTTATGTTAATAATCTATCTACCCTGATGTTAAAAATGTCCAAAGCTTGATCATCCTTGATAAAGCCTTCATTCATACCGTGAAGGTACCGCGTCATCCTGTACGATCAACCAAGTAAGATGAAATATTTTTACACCCATCCCGAATGTGTGGGATGGAATATTTTTGCACTGGTTACAAATGTGTCGTACGTATATATATTGCATTTTATGAACGAAAATAGACAGGCAAGGTCGGTGGACGATTTTGAGTGGCTACCAACGTCTATCTAAGTTTCTAAAGCCTTAACGAACGAATAAAGAGTCTTTCCTTTAATTACGAATGAAAACATACTTTGAAATCATAAATATGAGAATATTAGAATTCAAAGAAATTCGAAAGTTTATTTCGAGCCAATGCTCATCGAGATTTCACCGAGTCCAAGAAAAGTCTTTTCGAAGAAACGTGCTTTAAACTTTCGAGTTGTATTTTTTGACCCGCGTTCCCTTCTACGAGTTATACAACTTTGTTAAATCTTCGAATATCGCCATAAAACTCGAAGGACGTAACTTTGAAATCTTAAGCGCTGTGAAACTATAATTAATGAAAAAAAAAAGTCGATTTTTTATGCAAACAGACCAGAACCCTGCCTTAATTGGGGATTATCAGGTCAATCTTCTGTCAATTTCTTGGGTAATCAATTGCACGAACTATCGGAAGAAGTTCCACTGGATGTTGCACGTCTCGCACAATTTATGCATCAGGGTGCATTTCAAACGAATATCCCGACAGTTCTCGAATGGAAGGATCTTCTAACGGATGGATAAATCCTGAGGAATCTGTTACCTGCTCGGCAAATTTATAATTTAGGAGCAATTTCAAATACATCTGCATTAAATTTATTAACATTATTCTTTTTGGATTTTTCTATTCGCTTTATCTACCTATCATAACGCAACCCACAGACGCCTTGCAACACAACTATCGTTATTTTCTGTATTTTTTCAGTTCGATACAAACGATGTAAAGTATTTTCGATATCCAGCATCGAGCGAACCACTCGCGGTGTATAGAGAAACCAAAAGTCGGATACGCGAAAAATCGTATTTGAATTTGTTTGAGCGATAATTTCATCCCCTTTGATAAAATTGAAACACAATATTTGATCTGGCCGTTGCGCAAACAGTACGACTGTTTTATCCCGTGGCCAGATTTGTTTCACAACGTTGCCCCCTCGCGAAGTACCCTTACTCCCACGAAGGGTGATTGTAGCGAACCGAGATATTTATACCTCTGTTGTAAACCAAGTTATATTTTATTCGACGCTCGAAATTTTTGTCTAAATGAAGATTGCGACCATTCGCGCGACCCAGATACTAGAATCAATCTGTATACCCGTTAAATTCGTATCGATGCGTGCGCCAACCTCTGGGTTCTTCACCGATACCAGAGACAAACGGATGTAAAATCGATAAACGTTTCCGGTTCCATGACGGAAAACGTATTCACAATTCCCTGGGATTCGTGCATTTTTTAAATATAGAAATACTTTATACTAACGCAAGGGAGCTCAAATCTATGCTTTATTAATAAACAAATCCGTGGCTCGACATTGTGCTATCGAACAATGCGACTGCAATTATGGTCTGAAAGGTGACAAATTTGCCCTCCTTTCGCGTCCGTGGCGGCAAGGCAAGAGCGAAACATTCTAAGCGCCGAGAAATTCTCATTCGATCGTCCCTGGAAGAAGCGTCCTCATCAGTTCCCATAAGCGTGACCCTGAAAACCAGCGAGAACCAAGGTGAGATTCCCGCGGGGCCAATTGAGGATAGAGAAAATAACCGTGTGTTTTCAGCGTGTCCTCCTCCCCCGCGTCCTCTCCATAGCGACAATCCCAAAGGGAGAAAATCGGGCTGCATTATCGTGGGATTGCCCTTGCAGCTATAAAAAGACTTGACCCGTATTCTATGTTACGTTAAACCTAGCCAGCGCCATAGAAACCTCATTTTTTTTTCTCCTTCCTCCTTCAGGCTTCCTTCGCTGGTCGTTGCGAGACACTTTGCGCCGTAGTTGTCGCGATTCTTGAATACGTTTATAACGAGCGTACATTGGGACATGGATTCGCGCTGGTTAGGTGGATGAAAAATTCGAGACGATTCTACCGTATGTCTATGAATCCTATGCTAGGTTTGGGATTAAAGCACTCAGAAGTGCCTTTTAGAAGAAAATTCGGCCAGAACAAACGAATTTTGGTCAGTTTTATGTGCGAATGAAAGTGTTGAATAGCAAAGGAAACAAAGTGCATTTTCTTTGACTGAGAAGGCAGGAATAACGCACAAGCGGCAAACAGGATATGAGTTGTTTGCGGTGAAGGTGCTGAAAGAACTGTGCGGAAGTGGTTTACTGTGTTCGATACTGGTGATCTCAACCTTCGGGATCAAGAACGTCCCTAGACTGGGAAAGAACGCGCTCGTGTATTCAGGAATTCGACTAAGTGGTCCAAACATAGAATCAACGATTGATTACTGGCGTCTAACGCAAGCCAGCTCAAAGGTACATCTATTGTGACAGAAACATAGATATCAGTCTGTGCTCCATTAACAAACAAATTCGTGTTTTTTGTGTCCTTCGCCTGGGTAGCGAGCTATACAAAGCTGAAACTCTGTATAACGGTTGAATAAATCCGGGGATCCCCTTAATCTCAGTTTTCCTCCCGATCCCGTACATCTTCACCAACTACGGAAAAGAGGATTGCTCTAAGACCAAATAAACTTGGAGATTACCCAGCTAACTACGACTTTCATGTGCAGCGATATAGTGCTTGTTTGTCGAGATCGTGAAATATTTATCCTCGCAATTCCTCACCAAAATTCCTTCTAAAATTTTCTACTTCGTCTAGATAAGGTGATAGGATAAAGAAAAAGAAAGGAAATTCCACTTTCCTATCCCAAAGAAATCGATGGTGACCAAAGCAATAACTTTTCGTACCATTTTATACCGTTTCCCATTTTTCTAAAAAATCTAGATTCGTAGAGACAACAGCACTCTTTTTGGGGCATCCTGTACGCAGATCGCAGCGGGGTCTGATGGAACAGAAAGAGCCCGCGAGTGACCAGACGAGAGGTGCGATGGATAAGGGAAAGAGGAGAGGTAGACAGAATAGTTTCATAGCGCCTACGAGTGTAGGTGGAGACTGAAACGGGGGTGGTTGCAATTGCGGGGTCAACGACCGACAAGCAGTCGCCCCCGTTGAAGCCAACCCGCCAAACGACAGAGGTTCTCAGCTATCCACAACCTCTCGGCCCCGATACCCCCCTCTCTTTTTTCCCATTTTTATTCTTTGCGGATCAATTGTCCTCTTCACGGTATCTGTTATCAATTCGCGTCTCAACGGTCCCTCTGACGTCAATGGAACTGCAATTAAATTGAATTTCCCTGTCACAGTTGAAAGTTTCAAAACGAACGAGGTTTTCCTGCATTCCGCCCTGTTCGTTGAGTTTTATTTACAGGACAATCTGTTTTATTTTACGAACAGGCAAATTGCAGCCGAGGTTTTTTCTTAGGTACCGAGGAAGGTAGAAATTAATTGAGCAATTAGCGTGGATATATCTTTTTCTACCTATTACATACCACAATTCTGCAATCATTTAAGCGTTATCAGGTCCCTGTTATTCGCCTCACGTTCGTCTCTTTTCCTCGCGTCTGCAGCGATAAGTCAGCCAGGATGACGTGCAATTTGTTTCACGGAGAATTGGTACGGCAGTAGAATTCAGTGTCGGGACCGCCCACAGATATCGGATGGTTATTCCTCCCGAAGGAGCTATCCCGAAAAATCGCGAAATGGATAATCGATTCACGAGATTTCGGTGAATGAGCCGGGGATATTCAAATTGGGGCGTTCAATTTTGCATCGGGAATATTTTCCAGATACAAGGATCTCGTAGGTTGAAAACGCGGAATTGTCGGTGCGAGGAATTTTGTAAAAATCTTTTAGATATAAAATTAAGAAGGCGTTCAGAACGATAGTTACATCGATACCACCAGTGGTACATTCGCCATTTCGTTAAACCATACTTTCCCTTTAAACCTACCCGCGATAACAGCGGAACTTGCCCACCCTAATATTATCCGCATGACTTCTCACCTGTAAACACTGCGTCACTCATCCCAGTAAACACTGTGTCATCCGTGTCCCCTGTGAACCTAGCAGCATCCTAAGTTCTCGACACTTTCTAAACCCTGTCCCACAACCTTCCCTTTATCACCAAAACGTTCGAAACTCCCTGCAGTTTTTCGAATCCCAGATCTCGTTGCCGACTATATACGTTGTTTACATCGAAACCAACAAAAGAGTTCATTTTCGATATAGACATCGAGACTAGCAAAGCATTCGGTCCATTTCTATCCAGACATTCAAACTAGCGAACCACCCAGCCCGTTTCTATATCGACATTCAAACACTCGCCCAAGTACCAGTTCATTTCTGCATGCATATTCAATCGCTGTCTTTTCAATCACCGCATCGTTAGTATCAATTCACTCCACGGTTTGTATTCTTGCCAGTCGACTACCGCGTTTCTATTCAGGGTGTACGCTTTTGTTCGAAATTTATCTCAAGTGTTTAATTTCGCGGCCACCTATTACAATAACATCAATTTACAATACGAACATCGTGGCCCCGTTGGGAGCTCGATTTACTTGTAACCGCGTGCTTGTATCAACAAGTTAGCTGGCTGTCCACCTTTATTCCAACGATGTAAAACATGGTGTAAGTTAGAAACGAGGTCGTATATTTCCTTTTATCTCCTCAAAAAGGATTATCGTTCGACCCTTTTCAAGAAAATTTTGCCAGCCCTGCTATGGCGTCGCGAGCATTGTCGCACTCAAGCCGTCCAACAGCCCAGACAACGTTTGTATTCGTTACCATACAACGGCACTCGTTCCTTCGAGGCGTCGTAACAGTTTACCGTGGCTGGACGTCATTTGCATAATTCTGCGTCACTGGCGATCCAACTTCGCCAGAGGAGAATGAACCGAAACGGTGCAGCGGAACAAAATCGCGTAACGGCGTTGTCGCGGCAAACACGGGTAAAACTCCGTCCACGGCGAAACTCTGCGGGAGTTGATTAAACCATGCGTCATTCGAACATCGTATAATGCTATTAACAGTTGCGGGGCAAGTTTGCCACCGAGCGAAAGAAAAATCGGTTGGCCGGGAAACGCGGAGATGGGGTGAACAAAAGTTGTCCGATTGGAATTTACTGATTTCTTGTTTTTTTGGATCTTGAAATTCGGAGCATAAATAAATTAAGATAATTTCGTGCCGATGTTATATTTACTTTATTATTATTATTTTACTAATAATATATTACCGTATTATTTATAAAGTAAACGTAACATTGGCGTCCTATAGGAGGGTGCCTTTAAGTGTCTGGTAGGACAGGTGACCCTAGGGGTGCGAAGGGTTAACCCTCTTTGAGCTCTGAAGTCACATGTCCCTTACGTACACTCTTCACATCTGATTTAATCCTGTTATCGATACGTACTAAACGTGATCTAGTCGTGACAGACCACCCTTTAAGGAACCCCTCGATACAAAGCGACTATACATTCTGAAGATCGCCAGTTTAAAACCTCCCCCGTATCGTTAGCGTACTTTCACCCTAGCCTGTACCGGATTTTTTTGTTTCTTTCAAATGAATACGCGCGGCAAGAGTTGGATGCAATCCCCTTCCATTCGTCGTCTACTATTCGAATAAAATTCTGTCCATCGCTGAAGCCATCAACCAAAGGTAGACTCCTGCCAGGGATGGTCCGCCATGAACGCAGGGGACAGGGGTGGTGGTAAAGGTGTTCCTGGGAACTGCGCGCGCACCTGCGTCGCCAGTCGTGCTCCAGAGGCTGGGAAGCCCCCGGGATCCATCGAGCCTTACGAGCCCATTATACAGGGTTATATACTCGTCGACGCGTACACCTCACTGATTTCATACTCTTCCACGCTTTCGCGCATTTCGCGCCCTGAACACTACGGTCTGTGTCACCGTGCAGGATGTATTTATGTTTATCGTGTAACGATTAACGCGACGCCCCGTGACGCGGTGCGCATGCCAAGGAATCGTTGAGCGATATCGCTGACATCCGTAAAGATCAAACCCCGTCCCTGATCCGGATATCGCGATCGGATATTTCGCTGACGTTGCCCTGGATGTATGACGGGACGATGAAAAGAAAAAAAAAAAAAGTAACCCTTTTCTCGAATAAAAATAAAACGGGTGTTTCCTGTCGACGACGGTGAATTTACCTTCGAATATCAATGAAAATGGGAGAGCTTTGTAATTCAAATTAATATTAATATTTGCAATTTTTATTGAATTCGTCTCCTAACCTTGGTCTAACCCCTCTAATCCTATGCCATGAGTGTACGTTTCTAGATTACCTTGAGTGGACTGAAATTAAATAATTTAGACCTGGGGGTCGATTAAAGACCTTACCACGAGGCTTAACGTATTTAACACACGGTACGTTGACTCGAACGAGAGAAATTATGAGTTGCTTTTTCACAGAGAATCAAGAGTGCGAGAGTACGGCACCCCTTCTGAACGGGTCAACAACGAGTAATTGCGATAAATACCTGACGAAGAATTTCCTTGAGACTTAACTGCAGATTCGTCCTAAGATTTCACGACTTACCTGGAACGAAAAAGAAACATGAATTAGCGACAGAGAAGTTTGGTATTAGTGAGGTCGGGGTATCGTTTACGACATTTTCAGTTGTGGACGTAATTCTTTTACGTCACATTATTCGAAAACTTAGTTTCGTATTTTATTATAAACAAAATAGAAGTCTTGCAGGAGCTCTTTTTCGCATATGTTCATTTACTCTATTGTACTACTACGATACAATAAAGACGTAGAATAAATAGGCAAAACAGAATAAAATATACGTCCTTTGCCAGTGCATTGTTTGAGCAGAGTGCGGTAATATACGAGGGCGCAGTTATTACTGTAACGAATGCAGCGTCCGTATATAAATGTACCTCGCCACGTATAGTATAACACACGAGCATCGATTATTAAATTATCTTTCGTGTAAATCAGTGCGTTTCGCAAGCGCTGAACCGTCTCGTAAATCAGAGTAAAATGCTAACTAACCCGCTTCGTGCGAGTTCTTTGAGTCGCAGGGGTGCTATAATCAAAGGAATAATCGCGTATACATAATCGTGTATAGGTTCAGTATTCGAGTAACTTAAAACATCGCAATACTTGTTAACGTAAATTCAAATTTCTCAATGATACCTTCCACTAATTCTCATCTCAGCTGCTAGCAGTCATCTATTTCTACTCGACGCCCCATCTCTAAATTCCAGGCCTCGTTTTCATACTGATCCTCTCGTTACCTTCCCTACAAAATTCCCTATCTCTCAACCTAATCTGCTTTCCCCCAAAATCTTTCATCTAATGTTTCAGGCAATTTTTCTTCGTTTCTTTCATCCGGTCCAAGTAATATACAAATGGGATTAAACGTTATTTCGAACATGATAATCTATGCTGAATATATTTTCTGGAACGACCCGAGATAGTATATCTGGTATATGAAAACTTTAGGTATGCGTGTAATCGGTACGTTTAATATTATAATTACAAGAGAAGTCGACAGCATTCCGACAAAGTTGTTAAAAGCCACACGTCAGCATTGCCTTGGAAGTTTCGCGTGCCAAACGAAATAAATAGTCCCTGAAGAAGTTAAAGGGGAACGTGGTACTACGCGTAAGGGGAACGGGGACTGTCCGACTATAGCGTCTAACTCGGGACAACGTTCCTTCCAAAGCCTGATCTCTCATTCTCCCGTGGAATTTGTCAAAAGTGTTCCGTGACTTTCAACTATTTCTACTTGAATCAAAATCGTTTAAATATCAACCAGCAGAGTTGATCGTTTCCCTATTACGCTCCGTACCGCTACATTTTCATTTTGCACGCGTCCAAAAAATATTCAAACCCCTAAAGCGAGGGAAATTTTATTCGTTTCGTTCCTGAACAAAGGAACTGTCTCTTTTCGAATGAAATACGGGCCACTGGTTGAAGGTTAAATCCACTGGAAAAGTTTGGAAAATGTTGAATTAGAAAATGTCGAAGAAAGGACGAAAGACGTCGAGCGAAATAAAACAAGAAAAAGTAACTCTGCTCTTTTCGCTGTCTTTATCGATGTACATCTTTACTTTCCGTGCGAAACGTCTCTCGCGTAGTTTCCCTCTTTCCGAGACTTCCTCGCGATGGCTTTAGCATTTCCTTTGTCGTCGCCGGCTTTGAGAAACCAGTTTCCACGACCATCTTAATTCCCGCGTTGCCTTCCCAGAGTAAACATATCGAACCCCCACGGCGGCGTACTTGACATTCCAGCCAGTTCTACACGTTTCGATTTTATACAGCGATACGTGATATTTAAGGATTATTAGACTGTGGACATTTATGCATTTGCACACGTTTCGTAGGACGTAGTAAACGAGTGAAAAAAATGTGGGGAAGTTGATGTACTGTACAATTAAATTAAATTGAATTAAGAAGCCACAAATCAATTGAATCGTATATTCGAACATTATATCCTTATATTTCACACGTGTTACTTGTATAATTCAACGGATTTTAAGTGGACAAACATCCGCAGTTTAACGATTTCATTAAACGGATGCTTCGAAGTCTAATCACCGTGGCTCTCGCATTACAAGCACGACGCTCGATTATTTCTTCATCAAGATTCTCATTCTTGACATCGATCCAAGCATACCGTGTCGAAAGACAGCTCGATGTGTGTCAGTGTTACGTAATAAATTAGAAAGAAAAAAAAAACGATACAGCTACTTATATATACACTATATATCACACTATAAAAGTAAAATTAAAAATAAATGTTGAAATATTATATCGAACAGCGTGCAGATGTAGTTCTCGAGCACTCTCTAATGCTAGACTCGTTACCCTAATGTTCGGTATCGTCGATGTTGACTTACATTCCGTTAATACGCGAAAGACATTAATTAAATGGCTCGACGGTATCGTTCACGCGACGTTCCAGTATAAATATTCGTATTACGATGTTAAATTCTTTCATAATATCGCTCGACCATGAGACAACGCGATTAATCAACGTGGACGCGAGTAAATCACTTTTAAGCCACAGCTGGTCGCCAACGCTTCGGGCGTAATACTAATAATAAATACTAACAAACAGCAGTCACCTCGCGACTGAAAATGTTGCATCGATTAATGTGTTTTTCAAATTTATTTTTAAACCCAAGAAATATTTCTTTGTAAATGTATGTACAAAAGTTTGAAATCGGCACGTCTAATAATCTTCAGTCTAAAAAATTTCAAATACGATTCAATGTTCAGATCTCGAGAGTCTGCTTGTCCGAGTCCCAAAAAACCAAGGACCCTTCCTAACCCTTATCAACCACTTTTCCCTTTAGAAAACCCTTTACAATAAAACTAGTCATAGAAACATTCCAAAACGCGCCGCGGCACGGAATCGTGGTATACACAGCAGCGACACGCAATGACCGAGTACACGTCCACGTTCGAACGTCCAGGTGACGTCACCCGACAGGTAATAATGTTAAGTAATATTTACTAACAGACAGGACCGACCTCGGGGCCTCCGAGGACCCTCTACGAATCGTTCCTCAGGGTGTCTCGCCGAGGGCGCAGCCGCCATCAACTAAATTATCCGCGAAACGGTCTCACGCAGTTCAAGAAGAATTTGGCATCCGCACAAACGCGTCTCCCGAGTCGTTTTTCAAACTGTCGCATTCCGGTGGATTTATATTAGAAGGTTGCGTCGATTTATCTCGCCACGAGGCGGCAACCACCAGACACGTCATCAACGATAAAAACGCGAAAATCGCGTGATTTTATTAATACTCTTCTCATATTTTTCGACCAACGCCCAACAGCTATGCGGTGACTAGGATGCTGAACGCTTTGTGGGAGTGAACTTGTCTAAATCGGACCGTTTTCGACGTTTTCTCAAAGTAGAAGGGCGGACATTTGTGTCGGACGTGCGCGAGACATGTGCTCGCGTCAGCGTCTCCCTTGACGAGCAGAAATTACAATAACGTATCGATAAGGTCCATGTCCGATCGCCGAAAGGAAACACGAATGAGTTACTCCCCAGGAGTTTCGCGTGAACGAATATCGACGAGCCAACTCTGAATTTAATTAAGGCCTAAATTAAGAAAAAAGTGTTGCTGGAAATTGCTAATATTGATTATTTTTTAATTAACGTCCGACGCCTCGCTCTGTTTACGTCGTGCATGATATCGAAGGCGTATGGGATACGTGAAAGCCATATAAAGAGCATAGGCTGTAATAATGTTTCCCAAGCGGAATGTTTCATTCATAAATTCTAGTTTTCAGAATTTTAAGACAATTTTACACGCGCGTTTAGCGTCTGAAAAATTAAGATCGAGATAAAAGAAATGACATATACCCTTCGGTCGATTAGACACGATATTTTGTTATTTAAAATGAGGATAACGTGGAAAAATGTTATTTTCCTCGCGTTAAATGAGTACATATACTTAACGATTTGATTTCACGGGAATGCTATAAGCGTACTAAGTATAAACTCGTGCTATAAACTTTATGAGGCGAGGAAACGATATACTCGACGTTTTCTTATCTTCGGCACTTTTCTTCGAATTGCCCACTGTTACGATTCAGCTAATCCGAGAAACAATAGTTCTCTTGCGTAACTTGTTACTTTCGGTGGCATACTTTCGCCTGTTAACAACGACTGATAGCATTCCGTTATCGTAAATAATGAGGATCGAACCAAGGCTCAGTTGTATCATGGAACGAGTTCTTTATTTTACCCAAAAACTCGACGAAACTAATATGGAATTACGAGACAATGGACGAAGCACAGTGTATTCAGGTCGCAATCGAACATTTTCAAATGTCTCACTTCGTATTTCGTTCATGCATCACAGAACGAATTCAAAGTATATCTTAACTTCGGAAAATATCATTATCGTACGTTTCAATTAATAACGTTTACTGTTTTCGATGACTGCGCATTTCTCAGCGGAGTGATTATAATGGGACATCGTGTACATACATCATGTCGCTGTTTCAACGCGCTGACAAGTGACGAATACTCGAAATTCAGTTTCGGAGCCAAATAACCTATCGCGAGTGTCTTGTTTGTTCGCAATGACCTCTTTTTCTTGTATATAGTACAAGTGATAAAGATCTGCAGTCTGATTATCAGCATTGAATGCATGGTACTGGTCGATCGACAACGCAACTGGCAACCCTCGTGATTCTCACCCTTCGCGTTATCCGCTCCGCTTTAACTCGCTCCCCGCGACTCTCCCCTTGGCTCCCTCTCTTTCTGGCTCTCGGCAAACTCCATGAATTCCAGTATATCCTCATTGTACGGCACCCCTGCGGCTTCTTTACGGGGTTACATACCGCAAAGTCTAAAAACGCATTAACAGCAAATGGTATCGTCGCGTAAACTCGTTTCCAACACCCACGCTCCGCAGCGTCGGTGATACGGTTGTAAGTGGCCGCGGGAAACGGACGTGTTTCGTCGATTCTTGGCCAAATGGAAGCTATTTTACGACTGCTTGTACGCCACGGGGAAAAATATCTCGAATTCTCTGGTAACACGCGCTCCGGAGTGTATCGTAAACCATGGGGCGTAAATCCAGAGGCGAATGCAGCTCGTAAAAATAATAATAAAAAAAAAAGAAAAGGAAGGAAAGGTTCGCGTAAACGTTAATCCGATCTGTCTCTTTTTTCAGGTGTTTTCATGCGACTGCACGCGCGGACCATTTGTCCTGTACGTGTTTCATTGCATCGTTTACACGGTGAACTATCGTTGGGCGACATGCCGGGTGTAAGGGACTCGAGTAACTTTTATTTAATAACAATATAACGCGAGTGGCAGAATTCTAAATATAACGTGGCTCGCAACAAAGGTTCGAAGGGTAACTACTGGAGAAATGGCGTGACCTGGACGCTAACGGAACTCGGAATGACCTTTCGACGGGGTAGTTTTCAAGTGTGTATATGTCAAGGTGCCGAGGGGGGAGGATGACCCCAGCCCTTGGTCAATAGGCGAGGTTGAGACAGATATTGCGCGTAATAAAGCTTCGGCCATCTTCGCGAGTAATGCGTTTCGTAGACGAGATGTTCGATCTCTTAATGATTTAGGCTGACGATAAGTAACGGCTCGATTGATAATTAGAGGAGAAGTAGAAACCTACGTACATTCTGTCCTCTTAAGCTCGAATAAATTTCCGATAGTTTCGATTAGAATCAATTTGGTCAGAGTAAACTTTAGTTTCCTTTTAGTATTCGCGACGTTCCCATGGGTGCTACCCATGGAACATGAAACCAATAACCCAGGAAATTTATAAGCCGTTGCCATGAACTGTAAGCTCATGGTATTTCATTAACGATGATCATGGAGTAGATAAATTCGGTGCATATGACACCAAGTATCGTGGAATCCGATAAGTACCTGACGTATATCGTAGGTGACAGAGGTGATAGGTGTTTGGAAGGTACCAGAGGTATCCTACAAGTTCTGGGGGATCCTGAGTGTCTTGAGAACGAGATCCCGTGCACCTCAAGGATATTATAGGGACCTCGGTCTCTCGAGGATGCTGCGAACAATAGAGTCCCGAGAATTCACTATAATTTACTGTAATTTTCTTAAAAACTCATAGATGTATTCTTTCGACGCTTGTTGCGGCGAAAGACGGTAATTGAAATTGGCCGAGCTGTATCTTCGAATGTGGTTTTAATTACGTCTCCGCGCGTATGTTCCTCGCGTGTCTAATTAATGCATAACCGAGCGAACTCGCACACAACGAGGGGAAACGTTGACTGCGTTCGCGACGGAAGAGGTATCTTTAGAACCAGACGAAAGACGATATCATCGAGTGGCTTCGCGCAAACAAAATTAAACGCTCCTGACATTTTGATTATTTATTTAATACAGGGAGCTCTAGCTACACGTTGCGCGTCGCTTAATATTCATCTATTCAAATATATTCGCTGGTTTATCCTCGTTATTTATCGTAATTTAAAATTCAAAGTAATCGTTTCGGCGGAAATGAAATCAGGTCTAACAAGCAGGTACGTGTTCTTACACCGACGTCGTTTTAATTCCAGATGAAGAATCAAGAGTATTCCCTTCGAGAGCCTTTCGTTTGTTATTCAGGAGCTTCTATTATCGATGTTGCGGAAATCTTGAGGCATTTTTTATATTAGAACCTTCTTTCAGTTCGCTCGAAAGTATCGAAAGAATCTCCGAATGCAATAAATGAAATTGTAGCATTTGACGATACTTTTTGGAAAATAAATACCAGCCATTCCGTGGCTGAAAAATTCGTCCAAGCGATTCCACGGGTAAGTCGATAAACGGTAGCCATCGTGAAACGGAGACACTTTATCGAACGCAACGGGGGACCTACTCAAAAAAAGAGTGGCCAGGCTGGAAGCCTCGTTAAGACGCGTTCGAGACGGTTTGGGGATGGAGGGACGCTGCTTTCCCATTTCCTTCGTCTCATGATTTGCCATCAACGGCGCCATCTTGAAAGCACTTTAAACCAATTTATTAGCTTCGTTTTTAATCACCCTACCGGGACGTTCGGACCGTCCACGAGGAGAAGAAACGACACCCTCAAGTGCCGTTAGGAAAGAAATTAAAGGCAAGTCCTTCGATCGTGAAAATATTTCTTCTTCGACGACTGCGTCCTTCCTATCCGTCCTGAATAAAGAATTCCACGAAACGTTCCAAAGGACTCGTTTTCGAAATTACCTAGCCACGATTAAATCCGAACTATTTCTGTTATTATAGGAAATCGTTCTTTCCACTCACGTAAAAATGGAAGAATTCTACGATTAATTCCCGAGAACGTGTCGTTGGAAAATCGAGCTACTTTGCGTTACTTGTAGTGCGACCTAGCATAGTTCCTACGTTAGCCTAATATTAACAGTGCTACAAATTGCACTATGCGCGACAGATTAATACATATATTTGACCAGAATCCAGTCGACGGTGTTTCGTGACAAGGCAAGCCGGGGCAATTGCGTTTTCCCAGTAAATGTAGTCAACGATCAGGGAAACGCACCGAATCCCTTTGATCTTGGTATTGACAAACGAGCCTGCTTTGGCAACAAACATTCCCCAGATTTCATTGCGCGAGCTCTTGAGCACGCGAACAATAAACGGACCATAAGCCGGCAGCATCAAGCCCCGAGATAACCAATAAAGCCACGAAAATTAATTTACCGCGGATGAAACTTAGTCAATCGTCGAATAGCTAACCATTTTCGTACCTGTGTCCGATACACAAAATTACCATGTTCGGTGCATTGTTTAACAAAATCTTTCCTAAATTTGTTACGCAACGACAGGGTCCTTGTACTTTGTTTATCTAGACGTTTTGTGCATTTCTGGTACGGATAATTGCTAGATCTATAGTCAGACCTCATTTAGAGCATACATCCATTACCAGACACCCCATACATACGGCCCGAATTATTACTAGAGGGAGGACAGCATAAATTCCGTGGATTTGGAGCTTATAAGTTGTATAATATGTCTTGTTTAGATTTCGAATATAGCCCGGTATTAAATGACTCTAACACGATGACACTGGCTGATCTAATAATAGCTGATTCAACGCTCCTGGTTAAGTTTGTTAATGGACAGAAAAGTAGGTCGCCTATAACTTTTCCACTTATATGTATTATCTAGACTTTTCACGAAGTGACTAACGAAATTAGAAAACTAAATTAAATATAAATCGTGCGGTTCGATTAACCCTATTATTTTGTTACTTTCTGCGACAACCGTGACGGCGAGATTGCATTGTCTTTCGAAGAAGACGCTTTTCTACGCTTTTAATACAATTTTAAGGCACGATGAACCTTAAAATCACCTTGATGGACCTAATTTCAATCTGAGAAATGGATTTTATTTATTTCATTCCGCCGCGCCAATCCTATTAGCCCCTTGACGTTCGTCGTAATAAACACAATTTTTCCTTTTCCAAAGGGAGCAATCTAAAGAAAATCTGGGCTTGAAAAATACCTTCCTTCAAGAATGAATCATAAAATTAAATTTGCTTGGCTTTCCCTTGCCCGCCACTTTATTAATTAAATGTTTACTTCCGAAAAATCAACCCTGTGCAGTAAAACTCCACACGAGTCAGCATATTTCTATTTTAAAAGTCAATTTCCAGATAAAAATTGCTTTGGTTCGCGCGTATTTTTAATCAGAAACGAAGATCTATTTAAAATTCGCTGATCGGTAAATCTAAACTCTACCGTAATTCTGTTAAACAATCCTCTATCTATCATTAGCCTATGCGCCGAGAAAATGACTGGCAAGCATTGTTAAGCTTTATCCGTTCACCTTTTTCTAGGGAAAGTTTACGTAAACTGCGCAGCGATGGAAAGGAGGATAGGACAACAACGGAGTGCTGTTTGCATGCATGCACAACTTTTTTCAAGGGGCTCGGCTTTGAAACGTCCGAAAAAAATTGGAGCAACGATACACCGAGGAATTTCTTTCACTCGTTCGCCACCGATAAACAAAATAGGCTCTCCTTTGGTAAATATCTGAAAAACTGTTTACACTTTTCCTCTTTGCCTTGCTGCGTATTATTCCAGTGACTGTGGAAATTTTGTGTACATTTCAAACATTTTCTGGGTTATGCCAACACCAACGTTTTTTCAGCGTACATATTTACCAGGTTCCAGTATTTATATCATATTTCGTTTAATTTACTCGTTTAACGAGTTTATTTTATATATTAAAACAAACGAGGCTTTTATTGAATAATTGCATTGGTAATTTATATCGCATGCAACTCTGGGACAATAAAGAATATTACTACTATGATTGCTAGTATGGAATGAATTTAATTAAGAAGCAAATCCCGAAAATATCGAAGTTGAAAGTATTGAAATTTCTACTTTTCAAGTTAGAGCGAAGATCTCGATATATGGTTATTGCTGCAATATGGCAGACTAACTAGAATTGGCAGAATTTAAAGAAACTCGTGACCGTGGGTAGATTGGCTGTAATTAACAGGGAATGCACGTTGTACGAAACTCGTTGAGATAATTGCGTTACGTTGCAAAAATTAGTACACCGTATACCCCGATGAGTGCTGAATGCAATGCCAACTTCACGTCTCATAACGTAATAATTTGGCTGTTGATTTTATGTGCTAACAATGATCGATGTAAAACCAAATTTAGCAGAAATAAAAGAAAATAAAGTGTCGAAATATTTCTTCTACATCGAATGAAATTTTTAGCGATGGAAAATGGCGGAATCACGGAGCCATGTATCGCTTTAAAGTCGAGAACGTCGGATGCAAAACAATATAATTTAACGCAACGAAATGGCGACGCGATTAATTAAAATTAATTTCCTTTAATTAACTGCGCATTTGAGATTTTACATTCGCTGCTGTGGTAACGTGAATTTCCACTGGGATGCGCGTAAACTCATTGTATCGGTCAGAAATATAAACTCGTTGTAACATTAAATATACATTGCGTCGCTTGTTATGTATCGGGAAAATGTTTGATACAGGACAATACAATTTGTGCTTACGAAATCGCAACGCAGTTATTTGATGTTAATTTCCCATAATTAATTGTATAACTCGAAATTAGAATCAACAGTGAGATTAGTAATGTACTTCCATGAATTTATGAGAGTACTCCGTTAACAATTTCTTCCTAAATGGAACTTGCTAGAAATCCAGATCACATTTTCGCATCCACCGCTGTTGGTCGACGCGCTCTTCCGCTCTGTCTTTTTCTTTATCACTGTACCGATCAATAAATACTTCCTTGCACCCTTCTGTTTACATAGCCTGCACAGGTAGCTGCATATTATCTTCACTTCATCGCATCATTTCTCTGGTAACTTCACCCTTGCTTCTATCAACCTGTTTGTCTACGTTTCTTCGTTGGACGATTATTACGAGTTAAAACTGAGCCTCGATTCTCCACAAATTTTATTTCGCACGATAATATTCTGTTGATTCAATACCTAATTGTCGCAATTCGCCATCGAATGTTTTCTGAACGTTTTCGTACAGCACTCAAAAAAATGCCAAGGACATTAAGATCTATAGATCGAGCAACGTTCAGGAAATATTCGGTCAAGAATTTGACGCGCTGCGATAGCACGAGTGTGCTGAATAACTGTTCGACGAGTTATTTAGATCGACCACTTCGTTTTGAGGTTGGAAGCCTACTCGATGATGTCGACACAGGTCAAAAGGGATTCGAAATATGCGTTCGAATTGGAATTCTTTGCCATTGTAGAATAAAGGCTTCGAAAGGAGCCTCGAGATTTTACTTATTTTCCTTTTGCTGTATATTTTTCTTTTTACCGATTTTAATTTCGGGGTGGGTGGATAATTCTGAGCAACCGCGGGATTAATCAGGGAATATCAGGGCCAATAACAGTGCATAGAAATGTTACCTAACAAGCTCACGAAAGTTTAATCGATAACACCTACAGCGCCCTGTTCGTGATTCGAAATGTCAACCGTAAACAGCAATCAGCTCGAAATAATTTGTTTGAGTAGTCCTTCGACCTACCTACTTCACAGTTCATGAGACAAATACATATTCCGCCCACCTAGCTCGCTATCAATTTTACGCAAACTCCTGGAATTGCAATGCCGACTTACGTATGCCTGGCTGTATTTACCGTTACGCGTTCTACTTTTCTTCCAGATAGTTTCTAATTTGTTTGCGATGGAGTAAAAATAGACTCGCGATGTTTCCCGTGAATTAAAATAATACAGTGGAGGGCAGTTTTACCAATCGTGGAATTAAATTCGTGTAAACCTCTGTGGTAGTTGTCAACTTTGAATTATTTTTTAATTTATCAAAAATTCGTTTGATTTGAAAATTGAACTCAGCTGCGTACTTCAGAACCAGACTTCGGAACCATTTACTTTGTGTTCCGGATACAATTCGCAAAGGAGATATTCCGGAAAATAATAAAAAGCATTCCAGAACGTGAAAACAGAATTTCTCCCGCTGGGTAATAGGATATTTGAGATATTCAGATATTCGACAATCCCTTGGTAAATCGAAAATGGACTGCTCCGCGTGAAAATTGAATTTATGCAGGGAGGAAATTTTGTTTCGAAAGAAAACCATTCCAACGAGAGAAGTCGAAGGTGGAGGGAGCGGTTAAATAGAATTCCTTCTTATTCGATCGGGTGACTCCATTTTTCTGCAACGATTGAATTTTCTACCCAATCGCACGTTTTGTTGCGATACTGTCTCTGTTGTTTATAAACATCCTTGCAGGGAAATAAAGTGGTGCAATTCATCCGCAAGACGTTCAACGAGGGGCATCGATTCAATTTTATAATAAGCTGCAACGACTGAGCTCGTTCCGTTGTTATATACATAGAGAAGCTTATCTGATTACCAGGTCATTCGATAAAACTTTTAATCCTTTCTTTTCCTATCATTGGTTCATTGTCATGGTTTCACCGAGTCGAGCAGATAAAAAACAGGAGAAAAATCTGACAAACAAAAAAAAGTACCCTGTACTCGCGAAATAGTTAAAAAAAAAAAAAGAAGACTAGTTTCGATCGTGTCATGGTGTAACGTATGGCTTTGTAATGTCAGTGGGTGTAAACTAATTTGCTTGCGAGACTGAAACCAGTTTTAAGTCTTGCAGAAATGCTAGTTTCTCCTATGATAGAATGTTAAGCTAATCATGTTTCCAATGCTTACATAATGAGGAGCGCAACAAACTGACTCACGACGTTGATGATTAATATACACTAATAATAAACTAAAGTGCATCTTGCCAAGGAAACGTTTTTAGACGCGTATCAATGCGAACCGTTTTTCGGGTATACCAACTAGCACGAAAATAAAATCGTTTCGAATGAAGAATACGAAATGCAAGACACGCGTTAATGCATACTGTGCAACAATATTATATTAATAGGATAAATTCCACATACATTATGTATACTTTATGTACGTAGAATATATTATCGTACGTCATAGATGCATGAAATTCATAGTCTAGTTATAATTACGTAAGAAGCATCACAGACAAAGATCGAGAGTTCTAAAGAAAGGTCATCGTCCTTTTACCAAGCAAATGTGATATTACCAAACTGTAAGGAAATATAACTCCTAAACTGAACATGATATAAAATCGTGGTTTGAGATATTGTTTCTTTTTAATAAATTATATCAACCCTCCAACCTATGACAACACGCGAGCTCGTATAGAATTTGCGTCGAACATGAAAAACACGAGTTAGACACGTCGTACGAAAGTGCTCAAGAAACTTTATACCCGATTATGACACGCACGGTCCTACGGTAAATCGTAAGGCGAAGGGTTAAATAAAATCATGATAAAATCGGGATGAAAATCGTAATCTCTCCAAGAAAAATCTCGAGCACAATCACTAGCCCTGAATCGCTGCTGGAATCGAAAAATCGGATTGATCGCAGTCGTTCGTCGAACCCGGAGGCATAATGCGCACGCGAATCGCAGCAGCACTCTCTATACATAGACGATGGTCGTGCATCGGACACAGGGCTCCGAAACACGACTACCCTCTGATTGGGTTCAGCTCGCACTACCGTACAAATGATTTTGGAATAGAAGCAGTGGCTTTGACCACGCATCTTTCGAACGTGACGGGTGGTTGCGTGCTCGTGCGTATTCGTTCTGCGACTCACCGGGTAGGGAGAGGATTCGTTGTGAAGGACCACCCAGCGACGAGCGTCGCGACGGCCCCCGAAAGACAAGCACGTGGAGTACGGTATCATGGTGACGGCGCCGACACGAAGGGGGCGTACGATCCGCTCGAATGTTGCCACCGAGGAAACCACGTCTCTACCGGTCGTCCTCGCTCGTGGCCACCCCTGTTCAGCGTATCCTCCGTTTTCGACGAGCGACGCCGACGTTGAAACCCACGTTACGCGTCGCACAAACGAACGTGCCAGAGTGTAACCACGATGGAAAACAATAAGAGGCGACCGGCTACCCGAGGACCACGAGACTCGAGCGTAGCCAGGGAATCCCGAGCGGGGATTGGTCGAAGCGAGTGCCACCGCCGTTTCCCGACCATTGCGCGCAACCGCGCTCCAAGAGATCAATGAAACTCCGAGGTGATCGAGACACTCGCGTAGAAGTGCCCGAGCCCTCACGAGCGAGCACGGCGATCCCCGAAGAAGCAAGGGTGAGAATCGGGTCGCGATCCCGCGAATAGTCGATAGCGGAGCGTCGCTCAGGGCCGTTTCAGATCATTCGCGATCTTCCTCTCTTCGGTTCGACTGTACCGAACGAAACTGGATACCGGAAGAAGACGAGGAATAAGAAACACATAGGCTGGTTATGCCGGTAGAGAATGAGGGATGCTTGGTAACAGTCCCTGCGAGTCCATAACGTACGAATAAGACGGATGTGTGACAATGCTCTCCAGTGCTAGGGCGGAAGGGACAAAAGAACTGTTATCTGGAAACAACGAAACAAGGATTAGCGTGGTTAAAAGAAGCTAACGAGTCCATGGCACGTTGATAGGGATAAAGGTACAGTTGTAGTAGGAGGAAGCCTGAAAGAATAAAGTTCAAAGTGCGGTGAAAGGGTGGGTATTTAAACGAAAGCTAGCGATTCGAATCGTTTGGGATGTTTGGAATTTTCCTCTAAATTAGGGGAAGCAAGTTGAATAATAAATTGTCTTTCTTGTCGAGTGTGTATGCTGTCAACCATACGAAGACTGATTGGTCTCAAAGACTACAACTCCTAACTCTAATCGACTTATGAACGTAATTTCCAGTCTCAGTTATTATGCATACACGCACAGCGATTACGCGTACAACACCCGGAACGACAGGGGGTTGCGTCACTGATAAGACTGGGCACGTGGTTAGTGACATGAACGCAAGGGAACACAAGGGAGAGGGGTGAAATGCAGAAGAAAATATGGCGGGAGGGAGCGAGAAAGGGGGTGGCGCTCTCGTGAGCGTAAAAGGGAGAGAGCCTGAAGAAAGATGTGGAAGGGCGTAAATATCAATTTAATTTTAGCATCATCGCGTGCAGCCGATGGCTGCCGCAGGGGCATGTTACAGCCCAGGGAGTTGCTTGCAATATCGATCCCAACTTCACGCACCTGAAGCGCATCTTCTACCTGAAAGTATGGAGAGCAGAGGATAAGAAGGACAACATATCGAGAGGATAAATTCGCGTAGGTACTCGATCATGGTCAACTCGACGAGGACATGAAACTTTTGTATGGAATAGTAAGAGATTCGTGAAATGACCCTATTACATTCGTCGCAAATAGGCGAGCTAATTTTAACGCGAATATTACCTAACGCTCGTAGAAATGATGAATCGTATTTTCAATAGAACATTCCGTTGGACTCGATACAAGGCTGCGAAACGAACTTCCTTCTGCCATAAATTATTACACCCGACATTACAGTCTATACAAATATTTAGTCTGTACGCGTGCTGCGAATCGATCGCGAGAATACCGTGTTTTATTAACGCCTTACCCTATCGACAAGTCTCGATAATAAAACCGACCTTGTTGTTATTAAACATTTCGATCATCCCATAATGCTGATCGTCGCATTTTCACAAGCGAGGATATGTATAATTAGTTCTGCTTACCTGAAAGAATGTCGCGATGATGTCTTGCGAAACGGTAACCCCATCGCGCCGCGCAAGAATGTTTGGTGGAACTGCGATATCCAACGGAAGTCTTGGTAACTCTACCATGGTCATGGATACCTAACACTTTCATCTGTTCGTTTCTTTCGAAGGATACGCGATCTGAAATAATATACTTAATATTAACACGAGTACGAGATGTACAATTTAAAAATTAATTGTTTCTATCTATCGCGACTTCTATAATTGAGTTACTATAATGATATACAATCGATTTCTAAGAAAGAGATGTACAATTTCATCGATCATAGATAGGTAAACAAACCCGATGGTGTGACACCATAACCTCACTTTAACAATAGGTTCTGATAGAAGACCTGACATAATTATAGCTTACAGTGGACAGTTCATCGCGTTATTACTGTAAATAATACCCATTCTTATGCCTAGCTAATACAAGAAGGTAGATTGTTAAAAAATTCTTCGTTAATTTTCTCCGTATACTTCGACAAACATATACGAGCTTGTAAATAGTTAACATCGCGACTAATACGTAACACGAATAATTTGCTAATATTTCTGATATCTTTTACGTGTAAAGTATACGATAAACATTGAATCTTATACGTAGGAACACTCACCCGAAGTTTTTTTAATTTAAATGCTGATAATCGACGTAACAAATCCGCGCAGCTACAGTGGATTCCAGGTGTCACTACACTTTTGGCGCCCAATTCTTTGAATGCACTATTAACACCAATACTATCATAGCGTGTAAAAATTCTTAGAATAACGACTGCAAATGCAGTATTCCATCGTATTCCGTTTGTCCTTTGCCAGGTGAATGCACTCACTAATCCTTTATCGATGTTTTGTTTCTAGATCACCTTCATTTCCATATCACAAATTCAGTTCTCTAAATATTAAGGCAAACACGGGTTCACTTTGATAACGATAGAGATAGTAAATATATGATGAATTAGGTATTAAAAGCAGCGTAACTGAACGTAACCAGCATTAATAGGGTGCATCCAGAAAGGCCATCGCTCGGTGAGCCGCTCAGTGAGCGGATTTAGTACCTGTAGCACCATCGGTGGTAAAACGCCCAAGTTTCTAGTGAAAATAGTTCCTACTATTTTCATAAGGTAGCGCCACCGATATCTTTTAGACAATTATTCTTTATTTTTCTTAAAATTGCATAATTAATACGATTCTTTGCTTTATAATACTACAATATATCAATTCAATTAACATTTCTATGAATAGTTATTTAATTTGGTAATAATTACCAAGCATTTAGTTAGTGGTGCCATCTAGCTGCAATAGCGTGAATTATTTTCATTACAAACTTGAGCATTTTGCCACTGATGGCGCCACTAGTATTCTTATAGAGCGGTTTACCGACCGGTAGCCTTTCCGAACGGAATAGTCTTCATGGAATGAACCCAATGTTATCGTTTATCACAATTGCAAACTACATACAGTCATTTTGTCTATGGATATCCACTAAAATTTAAAAGGATTAACGTAACGTGGAGTATCAAATTTTGACACAATTCTTTACCAGAGAAACCTCATACATATTCCAAAGATCGATGCAAAAACATTTTCTCTGATTGGCTAACACAAAGTGGATTGAAGCTTCATGGTTATACTGAGTGATACGTTTCTTGTATTCATAGTCTGTTCGCGTTGCATAAAATCGATGTTATCAGGACTGGCAAAGTTGCAAAAATTTGAGCCGTTCCAGGTAGTACATAACATATTTCTGTTCGATGTTATGGACAGTTACCTACTGTTTATCATTTTTTATATCGTTCCTGGAAAAGTTTTGCGCGCTAAGCAAAGTAGTAGAGCTTCGCGTAATATTATGTTGATCGTTACAAAACAATTACATCCCTTGCGTTACTGGTACGCGTGTCTTGTACCAGTTTAACTGGTTTAACCTTAACCGTGGTATCGATCATTCGTGTTTTACCGTTGCCATGTTTCCAATTCTATTCAAGTATCAAATAGTGGAGTACCACGTGATTGTCGTTTACAAATGACCGTTATGACGGGTTATTGTGTTCGTTATTACGAAAATGTGAACGATGTATGACACGTTTGAACCACGTTTTTTGCGAATTTTTCAAAACGCATTCGTCATTTTGCGCTGTACGCTAGGAAATTGATTTCACGAAACTTAATAGACGAAACATGGCGTCTCGAATTAGGTTATAAGTAAAATTCATCCGACCGTATTTTCGTGAATTTCTTATTCATCGTTCATCTGTTTTCGAAGCACGTTAAGTGTACGAACGTAAGTTTGAATACATCGATAAATATTATTAAAGTAGAAATTATTTTTCATTGTTTTGCAATGCACGATTCAGTCAGTTCCTTTCATCAAATATGTGACAGTTACTCTGATTTTTGTTCCTAATGTGCAATAATTTGTGAATGTTTATATCTTTATCTCAGAAAGCAAGTATATTAAGCCTAAATTTTGTACACATACCATCTTAAATTGCAACGAAAAATGTATTGGTAGAGTGACTTATTATATCTGTGATAAATTTCAAAACTTTGGACTTAACATAGTTTGCCCTGTGTTGTAGAACAATTATTTCAATCCATTTAAATACATTCTTCAAAAGTGTACCTGATCATCCAAATTCTCTTTACAGTTGCAGAATTCGTTGCAAATATAAACATGGACAAGTATATGATAGTTAAATTTAAATTCATTAATACGCACCAATTATGAAAATATGAAGAGTAGCTGTAAAAAGGAAGACACTGAAGAAACAGAGCGAACGCTAAAGAAGGAAGACAGAAAGAAATATGTCTTTTTTTCTGATCCAGATGTTATTGTTCAACGAGCTGAAAAATCAGCAGCTGTAAGTAAATTTAGATGTACTTGTTGTTTGTAATCTGTATTTATTTATTTTAAATGTTAACATACTTGCAATATGTAATTTCAGGCAGCCCAAATTAAACAAGATTTTGAATTTCAACAACACCAAGATTATATTGCCAGGCAAATATTCGAAGACAAACTTAATCCTTCTACTCAATTCAACTTAAAAGTCTTAGAAAATTTATTGTCTTATCATCCTGTCCAACCGTATCCGTTTACCTTTATAAGCGCGGTAAAACGAAAACTTGCTTTAGATGATAATTCCAAAGTCTGCAAAAAAGTGCACGATCCAAATAAGAAAAATGTAGCTGATCCGTTCGTTACAGTATTAAAGTCCAATAGCTCTCAGAATTTACACGAAATCGTACAGAAAATGGATCTTATAAGACCGCTAAAAGTTCCGGATTTAAAAATCTCGGCGAAGAAATTAGACTTTGCTACCAGAGAAAATTCTACTTCGAGAGAATTAACGTCTCCTAAATTTGAAACACCTTCGAAAGAACTTATTCATGAAAGAGCGGATAAGCCGACAAAGAGTTTCGAACGAGTTCAACGACGGTTAGACTTTTCGACGTCGGATGTTTCGTCGATAGTCACCAGCGAGATAGAACCGTTGAAGGTGCCAAACATTTCTATATCTTCAAATTTGTCAAAGAAAAAAGAATACATTCGAGAAAACTCCAGAGAGAAAGAGAATAGATCCAAGAGAGTTCGGAAAGAAGAATCTTTGTTCGCGAAGCAGGATGAAGTGGGTCAAGATTTCCTCAAAAGATCTAGAAGCCCTCGGTGTGTCTCTAGAAAAGACTTTCCCGATAACGCAAATGAAACTGCATCGTCTACAAAATTAAAAAACGACAGATTATCGTTTCACATATCGAAAGATAGCGATTTCGTTCTAGTAAAACCAAAATCAAAAAATGTAGCTACTTCTAGTATCAAAAAAGATAATGATAAAAGGCATAGGTCTACTAATCCGCGATCTTTGAAATCGAGAGATGCTTCTTTAGAATCTAGGAATAGAACTTGCAGTAACGAATCGCTTTCGGAGCGTTCTTCAAAATTACCGGACAAGATAACAGTCCGGGAATCGAGAAATGCGTTTGAAAATTTTGATCACAGATATAAAGACGACTTGCAAATAAAGCAACATAAGGTAACTTGTCAGCCTCAAGGAAAATCGAGCAGTGTACCTTTCAAAGAGCAAACCAAAAGGGTATCTGAAAAGATAAAACCGTCTACGAGTAAAACCGAAGGCAAAACGTATGTTACGAACTCCAAGGAGTTTGAAGATAAAGAAAGTATAACGGATTCGAATGTAAGCGTACGAACTCGAAGTCCGAGTACTATTTCTAACCAGCAAATAAAAGTCAAAGATTTAGAAAAAGCTATACAAAACATTCACGCAATTAAATCGAATAAAACTACCGACGATTCGAAATATACGGACAGTTCGTTACCACAGTGCACTAGTACAAATACAAAAAAAGATGAAGAAGAATCATTTACACAAAGCATTACTACTACAGCCAAGCAATCGAGTAATAGTAATAGTAATGAATCTAATTTAAACGATAGCGCGTTGTCGGATGCGTTATTCGATCCGAGAAGAATTTCTTTTCGAGAAGAAAGCAGACAACAACCAGAAGAATTTTGTGATTTAGTAACACCCGAGATGAATCTTCTACCGCGATCTAAGCGAAAAAGACAATTTATACAAAACAGTAATACAGATGCTGATTCCAAGTGCTTAAAGTATAATACAATTAAAACGGAAACAGATCAAGAAGGCATTCCACTGTTACATCCAACTGCTTTACATATGCAATTTCAAGCAGAGCTCCATCTCCTTGATTCCTTTAACGAGTCGCTGAGGCAGGTTATGGATGTTGAAAAGTGTTTATATAATGTTAAACAGGACCAAGATAAAGAGTTACCATTGCAGCATAGTCAATCAAATGATCATGGAAAATCGCATTTCTCTAAATCGTCGGGTGAAAGAAACGCCGACAACATGGAACAATGTAGTGAAATTAGTAAATTACATAAACATGTCACAACCGATAAAGCGCATTATCCTACAAGTCCGACTACGGTAAATGAGTTTGATAATCTGCATAAAATGAATAAGCCAGTAGTTAAAGCAGTAGAAGTACAAACTCAAACGGTAAACGATATGGCGACGCAAACGGAAATACGTTCAACTCGACGAAATGTACAAAGTAGATGTTCTGAGATTTGCGGCGTCTCATACGAACGAGGATTTGCTGGCGATAGCGAGATTCCTCAACTTTCTTTGGATTCCGCGGAACAATTCGAAGACTTGGATCAAATAGAAGAAATATCGTTACCTAGTAAATTAAGAACAATGTCGGAAATAAGTTTACACGAAACTACGTCATCTATACGAACAGAAACTGGAACGGAGATTAGCATTTCCACTCGAGATATAACTTGTTCTTTTAATAAATATATAGATCTAGAAATTGCACAATTAATAAAAGATGAAAAACAGAGATACGATAAATTCGAGATGTTGTTTAAGTCACGCGAGAAGACGTTAAATGATCGAACTAAAAAATTGGTAAAGTTGGAGGAACGGAAGCGTGCATTAAAGGATACCGGCCAAGATAGCCGCGTTAGCTCTGTGAAAAAGAAACAAAGAGCTTTACTTTTAAAATTGCAACAAGAAAAGGATGAGATGAGCAGGTTGAAGGAGCTTCATAAAATTGCGAGCCAAGAACGTAAACTTATGTTGCAAAAACAAAGGAACATGTTCAATCCTCAAATGTCCACTAAAAATATTTTAACTAAATTGAAAAGAAGTGCGGATAGCCAATCACCGAGAAGATTATCCGGTCCGATGAAGGGCTACGATATAAGAAGTAACAGCTCTATGAGTTCTTTAGTTGATTCCGATAAGTCTCAGCACGATCGTTCTCAGACAGATGGACGCATGCAGATGTCTGAAAATGAGTTACGCTTCTCTAAATTGGACCTACCAAAAAGTAGTAAATTCACAGATTTCGTCCAAGAGCCTGACGAGTCCTTCTTAAGATTCGACAAATCTAGCGAAGTCGTTCAAAGCAATACGTCTCAAGAAAAGTGTCCTTATAAATTGCAGAAAGATGGGAACAAATCCAAGTATGAAATAAAGTCGAGGAAATTCGAGGAAAAGATGCCTAGAGCGGATAATTTAAGATTGAAGTCGCATCAACATTCCGTCGATCCAAAATTGATATCGGCTCGTTCCATGAGTATTCCTGGAAAATATTATTTCGAAAAAGAAAAGTCTCCCGATGTTTCTGAATTGTTGCAACAGAATTTAAATAATTCCATTTCCGAACATGCTAAATCAGAATCGGATACTCTGGTAGAAGAACTGTCTAAGAAATCAAAGCCTTCTCATATGTCTGATAATCACTTTCAAAGTATAGTATCGCCAAGAGAACGAGAATCTTTATCGAAAGTTACAGTCGCGAACAGTGAAACTGTTCCTGAAGAAATAAGTTCTGTTAGCCAAGACACCGTATCAAAGACATCGAAATCATCCCAAGTCTCTGAAGACATTATACAGACACATTCGAAAAGTTCTAAAAGAAGTAGTAAATCAATTCCAACCGATATGTCGAAAAAAACTCAATACAGTACCGAATCGAAATCGAATATTAAACGTAAAGCATCAAAATGCCAAAAAAGCAAATCATCTTCTAGCATACTTACGGAAAATATATTACGATCCAAGTCCAATTCTCAGATGTCGGAAGAGTTTATTAAACATCATAATAAACGAACGAGAATGGAGAAGGAATTTATTCAGTCCGATAAAAACGATGAGAACGGGATTTTGGATAGCATGGATCACGACGAAAGCCAGAGTTTTCTGCAAACTTTAACTAGGCATTCCAAACCTACGAAAGATAAGAACTTTAAATTATTTACCGATATAATAGACGATTACGAGAGTAAAGAGAATATATTATGTCAAAAAATATTTGACAAAAGCGTCGAAGCCTATGAGAGTTCCTTTCATAGTCAAGATAAGAGCACGCACAATCTGGATAATATGTCTACGAAATCGCAAGTCAGTAATTTTGCGGTTTCTCATCATAGTTCCGGGGAGAGCGATCGAAATTACTCAAAATCCGTGGTCGTGAGATCTCAAGATCACAATTTGAAAACTTCAAAGAAACTTGAACAGTAAGTACATGCATAGTCGATTATCTATTTAGATTCTTCACATTATTCACCGTTCTAATTTTATTAACTATTTTTAATACATCGTAACATTCGAGCTAAATTAATAAAATTGCGAATCGTTAAAGACATGTGTAAGAAATCTAATAATAAACTGTGTATTCACACCGTGAAGCAAAGCATTGTAAAAATAGACTCTCTGCACCGGCGATCTGCATTCCACCGTTATTGGGGTATTTCACGGTAGCGGAGAGTGTCCGGTTTTATCGTTGCAATTAAGTAATTTTTTTTTCTAAATAATCTCAAGTTCCTGTAATCGCCACGTTAATTTGTTTATGATCATCTAAATATTATGGAAAGTGTATTCGTGATATCAGACGTGGTTACGTTGTTTAGAATTTTGAATGCACGCGAAGCCGCACTTACATCACGGAAAAACTGCGTGGAAGAGTGGATGGCCTGGCATGCAAAACTACGAACTGAAGAAGATCGTGTTGCACGAATGGAACAAGCTGCACTTAAACTTGTAACCACAACGTCCAATGTTTTCTCTCAACAAGGTAAATTAAAGTTATCCACGTTGCGTATAAATTAAACTTCGAACAAGTTTTTATTTGAAATAAATACGTATTTTTTTTAACTCTGATGACTATCAGAGAGAAGTGTGTGTCCCTTTATAGATACAACTGTCTCATCCGACACGAGCGATATCGAAGGAAGAATAGAATTACTCACTGAAAGATTGGCAGAACGGCGCCTAGAAATGTCACGTCTGAAGAGAGAAGCCAGGAAGCAGACGAAGCAAAAGCTTCGAGCTTTGGAAACTAATTTGTTAAATCAAATCAAGGTGAGTATAAAAATTACATCGAAATACATTCGCTGGTACATTTCGCGCGCTAAATAAATCCTCTTTTGCAAACAGAAATACGATACAACCATTCATGAAATGCGTAGAAAGCTGGAATCGAAAAAGGGAACAAATAAAGACAGCGATAAGTTAGCGATAGAGTCGAAATCATTAGCAGACTTTAAAGTACCTGAAATTCCTCTGAAGAGGATTCAAGATATATTTAAAAATAGCGATTTGTTAAGATCTAGATCAGAGTCCGATTTGTTATCTACGAAAAGACCAACGAGAGACCCTATGAAAACCATTAATTTACTTCGAAACGAGAACATTGGAATTAAATATGATAAAAATTATTCTGAGAAAATAACCCCGTCTTCTTCTAGAAATGTACGAACTTCGGAAAAATTGAGCTCCACGAGAGCGGGTGCTATTGGTCGCAGTATCGAAACTATTCTCGATGAGTGCATACCAAAACAAACTGAATCCGATAAACTTGGTTCGATATCGTCGGTTGCTTCCGATGATGTTCAATCTGACAAACATATTACTTACAGAGGTAAAGCATACCTAGACGAAATGCAAAACAGACAAACTGTATCTGACGGAAAAAGGTCCAGTATCACAGAAGATATCGAAACGGAAATTAGCGCAGCAAAATCTGACGAAGATATACCTACGCAATCGGAAATAAAACTTTCCAAAAATGATACTACCATTCAATCTGACTTAAGAGAATATAAATCAGATTTTGATACTGCCTCCGAACAGTCTCGAGCAAAAAGTATCTCTTCGCAATCGGATGCTGACAAAGTACAAGATTCCGAGTACTCCCGTATTCCGCCGGAAAAATCTAACGCTGACGATTCCAAGGCAGAAATTAAGACTGAAAGCGCCGACGAAATGCTTGGCGTCTCTCGAAAGTTGGACTTTCTACGTTTAAATAACAAAACTTTGTACGAAGACATAAATTCCCTTGAGAACGAATTTAAAATACTTTCGGAAATGATGTTACGCTTCAGTAAAAAATCCTCCGAAGAGTCGCGAAATAACGAAGAAAAAAGCACTTCGAAAGATATATCGGAAATTCTTTTGAAATCTGACAAAAACAATGAAATTCACGATATGACATTTACAATAAAAAATAAAGATACAGAACTTGAACGTAAGGAGACTGATTCTGACGTTTTACAATACTTGAAAAATAGCCATTTTAACGACAGCAAAAGTGTAGTAGAAGAAGTTGATAATGTTATGTCCGTTATTATGCCACAAGACGATACATCCCTTTCGAAATCGAATCAAGAAATCGATTACAAAGCAAGGAGTAAGGAGATTTTAAATGTGATTGAAAAATCAATAATATCAGAGCACATTAAAGCTACCGAGAATGATTCGAATCGTTCGAATACATTAACCGAGAACAACAAATTAATTGTACATGAAAGAAGTGGAAAGACGTCGAGCGATCTCTCTGCAGAAACTGATATAAAATCTGTATCTAAAATTTATTCGAGAACAACGCAGGATAAAGAAAGTATAAATACAGAGGAAAATGCATCCGAAGTAGCGTACACTCCCCGAGAAGATGACATTGAAAAAAGTATAGTTGACTCGCATGTCTTAGAATCAAATAGAAATTCCATAACGCCTTCAGAAAGAATAGATGACGAACATAGTTCGATAATAAATAATGCAATTAGTACGTACAGTCAGTCGGAACATAATAGCGACGTCATTTCTCAAAAACTTCCGCAGAATGTTACAAAACGAACAACAGCTGCAGATTGTGCAATCGAATTATCGAAAAAAGAAGTTTCTCCGCAATCTTTGAGTCCAATTGAAAAAACTGTCAAGATTAAAGAAGTAATAAATAAACATAAGACAGAATCCGATGATAACGATGTCAAGATAACTCAAGATGAAGTTGCAGAATTAGAAGAAACTTCTTCAAAATCGGTTGAATCACCGTTTGCTAAAAATGATTGGACCATATCTGATTCGTTTCAAGCTCAGCAAGACGTTGCTATTTTCGAGTTGGACAAATCTCAAAATCCAAATTTGAACTTGTCTAACGATGATTTCAGCAATTTCCTGGATATGAAAGATATATCTCGGTCGAATGATAATTCGAAATTCCAAAATGTAGAACAGAATGTAAGTAGCGACATAAACGATGCGTCTTTTGTGCCGGATTATGAATCTACAAACATCGATATATATGGAATGAAATGTGATGAAACGGTACCAGATTATCACGTTGAGTTAACCAACGATAAAATTAATTATATATTGGGTATAGCGACCACGGATACCAATAAAGAGGAAAATGAAGAAGAAACTATGCATACTATAGAAACTGATGATTTCCAAAAGGCCATTTATGATTCTGTGACGAAAATATTGGATAAAGTTGAAAAGAATATCGATAATAACTCGATAAAAGAAAAAATAGAGAGTCATTCGGAGATCAGAGAAAATGAAATGAAACCAGTAGTAAACGAGGAAGAAACTATTTCTCTGGATAATGATAAGAAAGTTAACAAAGACATAACAGCGGCTAAAGATGATACCGAACCTACTATAGACGTTAATTTAAACGTTGAAATTAAAGATGATGATGATGATGATGATGATGAAACATATCATATTGAAACGAAATCGCAGGAAGTTATAATAACAGAATTGGAACCTGGAAGTGTGGAAGATGATTTATTATCTGAACTTGAAATTGACGCTAAAGTAGAATTTCTAGAAGAAGAACAACCTGTAGAAACAAATAAATTCGAAGACATCGCGGAAACAGAAGCAAAAATAACGCAAGATGAAGCGTTCCTAGCACCCGTAATAGAACAAGATAGTTCCGATGGTGAACAACTTGATAATTTAATTGAAATAGCTGAAAGTGGTTTGGACATCATAGAAAAGCAGGCTTTTGTTGCTGAATTGGAATTAATATCGGACGATAAGATATGCATTTCACCTACAGATACTTCGGATAATAAAATAGAGGGTGCAGATAATGTCAAAACAATAAGATATACTGAATTAACTACACCTAGTACACCTAAAGACACGGCGAACAAGACATTTAACATTTTGAAAGACCCAGAATACGAAGATATCTCGGAAGAAAGTCTCGAAGTTTCAGAAATTTTTGATAAAAGTGAAGTTCAGAAGACTCTCCCCATACAAAAGACATCTTCTATTCCAGAAAGATACGAAGCGGTACAAAAATCGGACGAGGTATTGAGAATACTCGATGAAATTACACAAAAATCATTGACAAGTTCGAATCTTGTTGAAGAAGAATTTCAAAGCGATAAGCAGATCTCCGAAAAGAGTGGAAAACCACAAGCAGAGATTTCAGGTAAAGATGACATTTTGCTTTCGAAAGTTGATGACAAGTCTATGGAAAATGTATACCATTTGGAAAGCCAGACATCTAAAACAGTAGCAACAGAAGAGGCAAATCAATCAGTGCAATTGATAGTTGCCCTGAATGATACAGAAGACAAAGAAAACCAAGAACAATATGCATCTTCTGAGTCAAGTGGAGGTAGGGATACTCCGAAAGGCGTATCAGAAATTGAGATGGATTCGCCCAGAGATTCCAATGATTCAAGATTAGACATCGATGTGTTAAATGATGATCTATTGAATAATCCTAACGCGGAAAATCAAAATGTCGATTCGAAGAATACATACCATGCAACCCCCATCGTTGCTACATCTGAGAAGGATATAGAAGTCATGATCGACAAGTTAAAAGGTACATTTTTATTTTTGTATAATGTAAACTTTTACTTGAGTTATAATATAGTTAAGGGTGAACAACGCGCAGTTTTGACACAGTTCGATTTGAATTTTACTAAGATATATTTTGTAAATATTCTACTAATTTTTTAAACTTAGCGCTGAATAGATATTTAAAAGCATAAATCTAATTAAACGCAATTAATTAAGTTAATTTTACTTTACGTTGGTTCCGTAATTTTGAGTACCGATAATTACACTATTTGTACATATATATTACATACATTACAGAGACACGTTTTGATTTTTATAATGGCTGTGTATTCTTGTGCAAAGCATTGCCTCGTATAGCCATGTATTGTTTATTTTCAGAATAGCAAAGTCGAGATAATAATTACTTAAAGGTAATACAACACGAAACTTTGAATAAAATGAACATTGACTTGTGTTTTATTTTTGTAAAAATCGGTGTCGCATGAGTGCTTGACCTTTAATTATTAATTTCTGTATGCACAAGGAAAGCCTGTAAATATTGTGCAACACAACACATATACGTAAAACATTTTTATCTTCTGTTTACTCTCAGTATCTTCAGGAAGAAATTATCATTGTCAACAAATTTTACTTGGAATGTCCAATTTCATCACAGCTTTATAATATTTTATTAATGCATCGAGAAAATTTTGTTATCTATATTTGGACTTTTTTATTTTAATTCTCAAAGCACCTAATCGAAGTAAACTGCGGACTCATAGTGTAATGTAAAGATTCGTGTTGCTTTTCCTGGATAAATTAATTATAAAGCCTTCCGCGAATCCCTATAAATTCACATTTTTATTTATATAGCATCGTTGGAACAACCTGGCTTGGAAGTCGCCGAATTGGAAGCAAAACTGCTTCGCATTGAACAGCTTCAAATTGAGTTAGAGGTAAGAATAAGTTCTCCCGGTATTTCTTCTAGTGTAATCGTTGCTTAACGGTATATACTTTTTTATTTTAATAGATTAAAAAATTGGAAGCAGAGGAAGTATCTTACTATGTTAGAGAAATACCCAACAAGCCACCACCTCCCTACACACCACCCGGTGGTGGCGGTCGAATTTCAGTGTCGCTTGGGTCACCTTCTCCTCCACCAGCTGTGATTCCCTCGAACATAGAAGAATTAACAGCATTCACGGAAAAAGCTACAACCCTAATATTCAGAGCGAGAGAAGCTGGAGAAGACATAATGAGTTTAGAAGCTCCTCCTGAGATCTGCGAGTTAACCAAAGAGAACGATGAGACTGTAAAGAAGGATAGAAGAATTTACAATACATTCCTCTTCGATCTGTGCAAGGAAACGATCGCCGAGGTTTATCAAGCCGAGTATGAGAAACCAGGTCCGAGTTGGACGAAACCAAACGTAAAAACAAAACCCACGATGAAACTTCCAAAAACTGTAGAGGAACTTAATGAATATGTTAACAAAGAGGTAGCTACGTTGTTTGGCTTCAAAACGAAACTACAACGAGAAAATATGGTGATGCGTTGGAGTAGGAAACGAAGAGATAGAGTCGACGAATTGCTGGCTAGAGAGGCCCAGGCTGAAGAGGACGAGTGGACCAAATTTCATAATGACGAACTCGCGGTAAAAAATGGTCTTACCGTAGCTATATTGGATACCCTGCTAATGGAAACTGTGAACGTAGTTGAAGTGGCATATGCGAAGAAAAGGAAAGTAATGATTTAGTTTTGTTACAAAAATATGATTGAGTTAACGGTATGCCTTTTATCAATTATCTATTTCTATCTTAAACAAAAGACCCCGCTTGTTCCGTCTATACTCGTCAAAATAGGAACGAGATCCGTGTACAAGTATCGAGGTTCTACTGTTGTATTTAACCTTGAAATTTTGTAAACTGACCTCAACTGTCATATCTTTAATGAATTTACCAAGTAATTAATTTTTATCTATTTTATGCCCTGTATATGATCCCTGTACGTAGGCTGGTTCCTATTTATTTCTTTGATAAATTGTTTGTTCTCGAATAAGGAAAGTATGAATGATGATTTCACTGTAGTAGGAAGTATACGAGGTCCATTTTGCGAGTTATAGAATTATAGAAAACGTTTGTATTTAGCAGTCGCAAGTGCGTAGAGACATCAATAATCAAACCTTAAGTTTATTTCAAATTTTTATTAAAGTAAAGATTATTCTTAAAACACGTAGTGTAAGTATATTACAGTTTATATTTACATGTACCGAGAGATGTGGTAGCATATTTATAAGAATCACGTTCATATTTACTTGCAGGAAAAATGTAATTTGTTGTAATAATATTTGCGTTGGTAGAAGTCGTTGGCTGTGGAACGTAGATACGTCTTTACCGTAGCCGGGTTGAAAGATTTTGATAGTTCAAGGTCACTTCCCCAGTAAACACCAGCAGGTCACCCGAATACCCATTTATACTTTTAATAAAAGAATGAAATTACATTCCAAAATTGATAGTTTCCGAGATATTCGGATGGCCTGTTTTTTTTCCTTCGAGGTCACAAAGAAATAGAATGAAATGGCAAAGAAATGGGTCTCGAGCAGCCAAAATCTTTTACTTCGACTATAAGCCACGTCGGACTTCATAGAGTTATGCTCAACTATTTCTAATGAAATTAACAAAATTTTAACCAAAAGACTGATACTGTAGGGCCATTTCGATTCGAATTGAAAAGATATTAAAGAGGAACATGGGTTCATGGTAGCCAGTGGTAAAATTGGTTACGAATTAGCGTTGAAAAACTCTCAACGTTGACTGTAGCGGAAAGATAGCTTCATGGTTTGCTGCGTGTAGCCCTTTTATCGTATAAGAAATAACGTACGAATGTAAAAGCATTACATTTGTGTCATCAAGCGTTAACAACTGTGAATGTCAATGTGTATATTTTCACCTGTTTTGGTCAACGGATATCTAGATTCATTTCCGTTGGGACATGAACTTTCACATTTGCGGTTGTGATGTCGATTTGATGCTCACGAAATGATCAGAGCGGCATGTTGATTGTATGAAAGTACAGGAGCGACGGGGGTGAGTGAAACTTTAGTCTTAAATTCGTTCGATCGAGCTTCTGTGCGACTTTTGAAACCGTCGCGAAACGCTCGGTCTTTTTAACGTGTGACCTCCAAAACTTTTGTGTGATCTAGGAATGTACATACATACGATATCGCTCAAACTTTAGCGTGCGCATGCTTTCTCGACTGCAGAAAGTTTGGTTGATCTATAGTTATCGATTTTTATTAATTAAGTCTTTCGTACTATCACGAAAGAACACCGATTCTCTACTCATTTCCGTTATTGTTTGATCCTTTTTTTTTTTTTTTGTTTGCGGTCAACTCGGAGGCAGAGACTGATTGCATTCGTAGTTGTTATACATAGACATTGTTCACGTATGTACGTAGAGTTGAATATGTACTTAACTAAGGTATATTTTATAATACATTTTTTGAAAAATTTCACGGCCCGTTTTGTTCATGGTTGAAATATTTATATTTGACATTTTACATTTACGCCAGTCAAGCGATACTCTCAGGTATTCATACTCTCATCTGTACTAATTGACCACGACACTAGACATACATTGTGCTTAGTGTCAGTGATCTTTTTTATAACGGAGATATCGATTGATCACGTGTATTTCTTTAGTTACATTAAAGAGGAAGTAGGAGAGTGAGGGGCCCCTACTTTGAAAGGACTGATTAAAGAAATCTTTCAGACGTCGACAGATGTAGATATCGTTTAAAGTTGAAATGGTAATCGTTTACATACATTTATTGGTCTATTACATAAATCTAATAGTCGTTGTATAAGTATCACATGTTATTGCCTACACAATTTAAATTGCAAATTTTGAATTCCAAAGTTTGTCTAAAATTCACGTTTCAATCGTTTTAAGATGTTGCTCACATAAATACTGTCTAAGGCGACATATTCGTTGTAACATCGTAATCAAAATTATTTAAGCAACGGTGGAAAATTAGGAAAAAGAAAGGTTTACAATTTTTTACACAAATAATAAACTCCAATCTCGATAAACACGTGAGTGTAATGCATTTCATTAATACAAAGAATAAGTATATTAAAATTCTAGATTTGTCTAAAAGTATTAAATTGAAAAGTAAACAAAAAATAAATAACAAATTGAATAAAACGATATAAAACTAACCTATGTATATATGTATACAACATACATGTATAATAAGCTGTGTATTTTATTATAACGAAATGTCTTTTAGTATGGCCGCGACTAATTTTAAAACACTCAGCGACGATGATGTCAATCAATTTTTCAATTCTTTTGATACTGTACTTACCGATTGTGATGGTAAGTTTTTTTTTCAACAAATACATTACTGCACAAAAATGACATCCAAGATGATACTAATCGTATGCTTTAGGTGTACTTTGGATGGACATGAGTCCTTTAAAGAATGCTGCAGAAGTAATGAGCTCCTTCTTTTCTCTTGGTAAAAAGATTTTCTATGTGACTAATAACAGTACAAAGTCTAGAGAACAATTTGTAGAGAAATGTAAACGTTTAAAATTCAAAGCAACCAAGGAAAATATTTTGTGCACATCAAATTTGGCTGCCTGTTATTTGAAAGACTTGGGCTTCAATAGGAAAGTTTATCTCATAGGATCCCAAGGCAAGAATCATATTTGCATTGTATTACAGAGTATTACAAGTGTTCTAACTATAATCATTTTTACTGCAGCTATTGGAAAAGAATTGGAAGATGTTGGTATTTCTTACACTGGTGTAGGACCAGATCCTGTCATTCCTAATGTTCCATACAACAGATTTGAAAGAGACCCAGATGTAGGCGCAGTTATAGTTGGTTTTGACGAGCATTTTAGTTATCCCAAGATGGTAAAGGCAGCTTCATATTTAAATGATCCAAATATACTCTTTATTGGAACAAATACAGATGAAAGATTTCCTCATGCTGATAATGTTGTTGTACCTGGTACTTATTATTTACAATATTTTTGATTTTATATATAATTAATTAAAATTGTAATAAGTAAAAGTTTCTTCTGATAGGTACTGGAAGTTTGGTGCGGTGTATAGAAACTTGTGCAGAAAGAAAATCTGTAGTAGTTGGTAAACCAGAACGTTATATAGGAGATTTACTTATAAAACGGTTTAAAATAAATCCTGAACGTACATTAATGATTGGGGATCGGCATAATTCAGATATATTATTAGGAACGCGTTGTGGTTTTAAAACATTATTAGTCTTAACAGGAGTTACCAGTTTACAAGATGTCAATAGGTGGAAACAATCAAAGTGTTCAGAGGAAAAGGCCTTCGTGCCTGATTATTACATCGACGCAATTGGAGATCTTTTACCGCATTTAGACAAATTTAAGAGCAAATTTGTAAGACTTTCTACATAAAATAGAATTTTCTACGAAAACGCACGTAATTTTATAACGTCGATTAAAGTACAAATCTAAATATATATATATACTTATTATTTTCCGTACCGAAAACATTACATATTAATTTATTACACGACAGTGCATACGATAGTATATACAATAACTTTAGTTTGAAAATATGCGAATAGTCTCACCCTTTAAATTATTTAGATGCACAGATAGTAATAGTTATTTAACCTTCTTTCCAGTATATACAAAAATTTCTATTTTTTTCTAAAAACTATATGAAGAGGTGTATTTTATACGCGATGAGTTTTTATTCTTATAATGAAACGATGTCTTTTTTGTTATATTATTCGATTTACGTCAAATGTACATATGTACTTTAACAGTACTCAATAAACAATTGGAAGATTATTATTATCACAATTGACAAGAAAAATCGTTTAGTCCCTCCCTATCATCGTCCACATTAGTGCAATTATCATCAATCGTATTTATTGATAGTTGTGAATGAAAGCTACAATTTATACCCTCGTATTGCGTAACTGACAACCAAGGTCACCTAACAAATATGAACGTGGCTGCCAGCCAAGAACTTACTTTGTATTAAACTGTTTAAGATCTCAGTTGCAGGATAGAGTGTATTTTGTGTGCATATTAGAAGTTAGTTTCATTTTGATTTAAATAATCGTGTCTGTAAGTAATCATAAAATGACAGGAAAACGTATAACATCATTGTCCAAAGAAGAATTCAAACATTTCATAGACTCAATTGATGTCATTTTATCAGATTGCGACGGTAAGTAATTATTTTGTGTGAATTTAGTCGACATAGATGAAAAATTACAAAGATTATGTTATTTTCACATTGTACCTCCATTCTCATAGCGAATCAATCAGAAGTTAATTGAAAATGATTCTATGTATGTATATGTATAACGCTATAAATGATGTTTTAATCTCAGTAAACCTTAGGCGTGCTCTGGAAAGAAACAGAAGTGATACCAAAGTCACCTGAAACAGTAAATAAATTTAAAGAACTGGGTAAAAAGTTCTTTTATATCACGAATAATAACACAAAGACTAGATCAGAGTTTGTAGAAAAATGCAAAGGTTTTAAATATGTTGCAACAATGGTAAATATTCTGTTATTTTGTGGAATGAGAAGGGATATTTACTATATAAAATACTCTTTTAGGATGAAATAGTCTGTACATCATTTTTGGCTGCTGTGTATCTCAAAGACAAGAAATTTGATAAAAAGGCATATGTGGTTGGTAGTGTAGGTATTACTAAAGAGCTTGAAGCAGAAGGTATTAAACATTGTGGCATTGGAGTAAGTTCCTTATATAAAAGCTGTACAATTTGTTATCAACTAATGTACTTCGACTGTATAATGTATATATTGTGTTATTGTAGCCTGACGTGATGGATGGAGATGAAGTGGAAATGGTAACAAATTTCAAGCCAGATCCGGAAGTTGGAGCAGTAATCGTCGGCTTTGATAAATATTTTTCTTTCCCTAAACTTGTAAAAGCTGCTACTTATTTGAAGGATCCAAATATCCATTTCATAGGCACAAATTGTGATACAGAAAGACCTTCGCCGAACACTAATAAATTTCCAGGTTGGAATACGCTCGCTTAAATTCGATTATCGTAAAAATTAATGTATACATATTAATGTTTCTACATTTAATAATAAAGGGACTGGTTGCTTCATAAAAACTATGGAAGCAGCGTCGGATAGAACAGCGGTAATGGTTGGAAAACCAGAACCTTTCTTGATCGAATACATAACTAAGAAATATGGTTTGAATCCAGCAAGAACGCTTATGATTGGTGATAAGTAAATATTATATTATTATATTAATTTATAAGGTTATAATCATTAGATCCTTCAAAATGTAATCGTTTCATTTCAGTCGAGCCACTGATATTCTTCTCGGAAAACGTTGTGGATTTAAAACGCTTCTCGTATTATCAGGAATTACAACGCAAAGCGATGTAGATGCCATGAATGCACCTAATGCGGATACTAAAAATTTAATAATTCCAGATTATTACGCGGATCAGTTAAGCGATGTTTTAAATATGATCGAATCATCTTGATAATACCAGCAAGGTCGAAAGTTTTAGCACAATTTGATAATGTTTAGAGCAATTTTATTTGATTTTATTGTTTAAATGATTATGTTACAAATAACATAAATAATGGTTACTACATAAATATTTTTTATGAGTTGTAACAAATATGTTCCTGTCATCGAAGAATAGTTATCAACGGTTTCAGAAATATTAATATTTAGTTTTATATTTTAAGGAAAACACACGTTATAGTACAAATATGTAAAGGAAGTTGAGTGTTATTTTTCTGCTTTTTAATTTATATTTTTGTAATTGTATCCAAAAATCCTGAAAATTTGCCAAAGAATAACAGTATATGAAACGTACGCTTAAATGTTTAGTGTTATGATAACTGCATGCATTGTATGTATAGTGAATGGTTATTGTGAAAAACTCAATGTAAATCTACGTACAATTGTCTAATTACTTATTGACACATGTATATGATTATAATAATAAATACAATTTTTGTCTTATTTGAGTAAACGGAATATATATTTCTTGATAAACGAACTGAAAAGTATGAAAAGCTTGTTTTACTCGGAATAAGTTACTTGAAGTTATTTTTAGAGTTATTGTAAGTTTGTACTTAGGCAGTAATTCGTAAGTAAGTATCATAGACTAGAGTTATATTATTTAAATAATGTCAGTAGAAATACGTAAATAAAAAAATATATTATTAAGTTTTTATTGTTACTATTTGCAAATATATGTATATATAAATTATTTCATTTTTATATATATATATTTTATACCTGATACTTTCTCTTTTAAGTAAGTTGCCATCTAGTGGTGAATAGGTCGAACTAATTTTCGGAGTTTGGCAGCGCCTCTCTCGGGAAAACGCCCAAGTTTGTCCTCGAATAGTTCCTATTTTTAGTGCTAGATGGAGCCGTTTGTATGTTATACAAATATTTTTTACTACATCCAAAAACAAATTAGTGGACAAGCATCGTGATATAAAAATGTAAATGAAAATCATTTTTTAATCCTTTAATCATTTATTTTTTAATCAAGATATACAAATAGCGCTATCTAGCATTGACAGTGGGAACTATTCGAGGACAAACTTGGGCGTTTTCACGATAGAGGCGCTGACCAACCGAAATTAGTTCGACTCTTTCACCGCTAGATGGCGAACACAATGACAATTTGTGGCGCCTAATTATTCTTTAATTATCATAAATGCACAGAAAATACGATTCTTTGCTTTGTAAAACTACAATATAGTATTTTATTTTGCCTAATTTATCATTTTTATGAATAATGCAATGGCGCCAGTAGTACTAATTATTATGTGTTGTTATCTACAGAAGCCACGCAGCGACTTTACCATCTTGAGACCCTCTAGCGAGACATAGTTAGCATTTAACTTCGAGACCGAATTAAACTCACCTATCGATGAACCATCTCATTTTAAACTACTTCAGGATTAAAATGTGCGTCCAAGGCTGTGTCATTTTATGTTAGTAGTGATGTGGAACTTTGCAATAGTGGAAATATGACGAAAAGAAATTTGTTTATTAATATAGTATTTCTACTTATTGCAATATTATTTAGTGCAATATCACCATGTTCATCTGCATTGTCGAACGAACGATTATGTTATGACGCTGAATGTTCCGGTAATTGAAGCCATACTTTCAATATGTATCTAATTTACGGTGCATTCCTTCTATAAATTCACTTAATCTATTTAATGATATGTTTTATCTAGTGCCTGTATCGTTGGCCAGAACGTCGCTAAAGTATAGTCCAAATGAAGCAGGGTTATTACCATTTGACATTAATGTTGAAGTCAAAGTTTACAGTAAAGAAGCAGGCAGTAGAACTGACTTATGGGGTGTAGAGGTATAGATCATGATTTGTTACTGTCAATCTCTATACTGCTATTATTCTTACTTAAATTATTTTTATTTAAATGTATCTAACAACTGCAAGATCAATTCATACCTGAACTATATTTAATTTTTCATCTATCAGATTAATATACTTCTTAAGTTATGAATAATGTAAAAGTAGAAACAGTATGAAAGGTTCCTGTGTATTGTATACTTTGTTCATTATTTATAATATAAAAATTTAACAAATGTAACTTTACAATTTTCTAATTATAGATAAATGGCAAACGTGGATATGCACCTAAAAGTTTTTTGAAAGAACATAAAATTTTACATAAGGATTTGCGTTTTAAAGTGCCTATTACACAATTACCTAATAATAATAATAAATCTGATAAAATACTTCAGCCTAAGGTGGACAATGTTAAGTTGAATTCTGTCAAAGATGATACCAATTCTGTCAAAGATAATCCCAATATAAAGAATACAGAAGAACTGCCACGCAATGTAATTAATGCAACTCCTTCATATGAAATTATAGATGGAACCACATTGCATTTAGATGGTAATGAGTCTCCTATACAACCAACAGTTAAAACAGAAACTGTTCAAGCAACAGTAGTGCCAAATAAAAAAGATGTAATAAATACTTTGACAAAAAGTTCTGATAGTGAAAAAGTTGAAACCATCTTTGCAGAAGGTATCAAGTTACCAAAACAAATCTTGAACAATGAGATTAATGACAGAGAAACTATTCCTCAGAAAGCTGATATTAAGAATTTTGTAACAAGCTCTGAAGAGATATTAGATTTACCACACATAACTGGTGTACAAGTTCCACTGAAACCATTGGAAACAAACACAAATATAAATGGTAATATTCATAGCGAAGAAAAAACTACAATACAGAAAATAGAAACTAACACAACTACTGAAGTGAAAAATGTAGAATCTCTGAAGAAATTGAATGAAATTAATGTCCTAGAAATACCTGTATCTAATAATGGCAAAGAAATAATTAATAAAGATACTCTTAAAGATACAGCAGTTAATGAATTCAACAAAAATGATAATGGCAAATCTAATGAAGGAATTATAAGTAAAGATATTAAAGTAAATATAGAAACTACACAAAATGTAGTTCCATTAAAGGACACTGCTAAAATAAATTGGTTGGGAAATGCTACTTCGTTAAAAACAGAGCAAATTAAATTGAAAGAAGACATCAAAACACCTGAAAACAAATTAACAAATCCTGATACAGAAGCAAAAGATATAACAAAAGAAACATTCAACTTAAGTATTCAAGGGGTAGTAGGCGAAACTAATTCAAAACCAACATCTGAAGAGCCAAACCATACAACCTTTCCAAGTTTTCCAATAAAAAATAACTTACCCAATCAATCTGACAGTAAAAAAGATCAAAAAAGTACTACTACTGCAACAGCTTCAACTACTTCTCAGAGTACAGATCAGAAATTTAAAGAAAATATCAGTGACGGAGGTGGCAATAAAGCTGATGGTAAAATATCTATAGATGCAGCAAAAGTTTCAATTATTTCTCAGGGTAAAGATCTTAATCTTAAAGAAGATAGTAATGCCAAATCCAATATTAAAGAGAGTGGTAACTATAAGGATGAAGGTAAAATACCTTTGGTTACAACAACAACAGCTTCAGCTACTCAAAATACAGTTCAGAATCTTAAAGAAAGTGGCAATGCCAATATTGTTGGTAAAGATGGGGGGTATAAAGATGAAGATAAACCAGCTTTCAATAAAGCACCAGCTTTAGCTATTTCTCAGGGTACAGATCTGAATCTTAAAGAAGATAGTAATGCCAAATCCAATATTAAAGAAGGTGGTGACTATAAGGATGAAGGTAAAATACCTTTGGATACAACAAAAACAGCTTCAGCTACTCAAAATATAGTTCAGAATCTTAAAGAAAGTGGCAATGCCAATATTGTTGGTAAAGATGGGGGGTATAAAGATGAAGATAAACCAGCTTTCAATAAAGCACCAGCTTTACCTATTTCTCAGGGTACAGATCTGAATCTTAAAGAAGATAGTAATGCCAAATCTAATATTAAAGAAGATGGAGGCCATAAGGATGAAGGTAAGATACCTTTGGATACAACAACAACAGCTTCAGCTACTCAAAATATAGTTCAGAATCTTAAAGAAACTGGCAATGCCAATATTGTTATTGGCAAAGATGCTGGCTATAAAGATGAAGATAAACCAGCTTTCAATAAAGCTCTAGGCTCATCTATTTCTCAGAGTACAGATCTGAATCTTAAAGAAAGTGGTAATGCGAATATTGTTAATGACAATGATGGCGGTTACAAAAATGAAGGTAAACTAGCTTTTGATAAAGCACCAGCTTCAACTACCTCTGAGGGTACAGATATGAACCATAAAGAAAATGGTAATGCCAATGTTGTGACGGGAAAAAACAGTGACTCTAAAGATGAAGGTAAACAATTCTTTGATACAACAGCTTCACCTTCTCCTCATGATACAGATCGAAACCTTAAAGAAAGTAGTAATGTCAATATTGTTACAACAACTTCAACTACTCCTCAGAATACACATCAAAATTTTAAAGAAAGTAATAGTGTCAACGTTATTGCCCGCGAAGAAGATGGCTCTAAAAGCGGAGATAAAATATCTTCCGATAATGCGACAGCTTCTGCTACTTTTCAGGATATAAAAGATAATATTTTAAAGAATGATATCGATATACATGTTAAGAATGAGACCGATGACTCTCGTTTTATTGTATCCCGTGAATTAAATGCACCCCATCTGCCTGAAGGTAAAGAGTCTACCCCAGATTTACCTGCATCACAATATACTAACGAAAAAAGTATGGTCTTCAAAAATATTGCAAGCATTAATGAATTTCGTAACCGAAATTTATTGGATGCCGATGATCAAATTGAGAGCGGTAAATATCTATTTCAAGACAATAGTCTTAGTAACTAAAAATATTTTTCTTAATAAGCGTATTAACCAACATTATACCCTACGTTAAGTAGAGAGCGTGGGGCTAGATGAAGTTGAGCAATTCAAAGATGAAGCCTTATACGAAACTGAAGGTGGCACAATGGTACAGGATAAGAATTTGTACGAAAGATCAGACAACGAGGACACAGTCGTAAAATACGATATGTTAGACAATATTTTACATGATGTAAAAGGTATAGTATAGCGATTATTTAACATTATTAACAAATATATCTTACCAATCTTTGTTAATGTTTCCGCAGTTTCTCCACCTGACGTTTGTGCGGCTGATAATACCGATTGTTCCATTGAAGATAATATTAACGAGAATGCTGTAATCGAAGGAATAAAAATCGAAACCAGTTACTGGTTGACGTTAATGTATTTAACGATTACTGTGACTGCGACTCTTATATTTTCCTTAGGATTCTATTACATCGAGGTATCGTATATATACAGCCATCGTATCGTATAACCTACGACCCTTTATATTTAATTCTAATTCTATATTCTTGTAGAATATGAGGCGAGATCAACAATTGATAGCCAAGATCAATAAACTTGAAAAAGATCTACTTATTTCAACAAAGGAATGTACGATGATGAGTGAAAATTTGAAGCTAACAACAGATAAGGTAGTAAAGTTAATATATTGTATTTTTACGTTGAATAACTACTTGTCTCTGTTGGATTTTCGTCATAAAATATGTTTCAGTTGACTTCCATTGAAGATGAATCATTTGGATCCAACGAAATGGTATCCTCTTTAAAGGCCGACTTGGAAGCTTTGCGGGTAAACTACGAATTTATGTATCTATGCAAACCAAAAATCTATGTTTTCTTTTCTAACTGCGTAGTCATTTCTTGTAGAATTCGAAGGCAGAACTGGAAGACCACGTTGCCATGTTAGAGAAAGATTTAGAAAGCGCTACCGAAGCAGGGTTAGAATTGGAACGAATGTTACGAGAAGTCCTCTCGTCTGATAACGAAGTTAACCCATTAGCCCAATCAGTAGAGAATCTGCAAACAAGATTGAATGCTCAGCAAGCTGCAAATGAATCTTTAACGAATGCCCTTAATCTCAAAACTCAGGAGGTATGCGTGTACATTAAAATTATAATAGGTGAAACAATTATAGTGAGGTTATAATGATCTCGAGTATCTCGCTACATTTGTTTACCTAGCATACACATTGCCAAGTCCTTCCGTTTTCTAAACAAAGATGTATTTTTAATTTTCTTTTGTATTTTACGAATTTATCGCAGCTTGAATTCGATAAACTTGAGGTTTGTGAACATGATTATTGTAGCGTTGTCTAATATTATTATAATTTAGTAAAGCATATATTTTCATATAGCTTATTTTATTGTCTATATAAAAGAAATAGCTTAACGCGAAACGATTTGCAGAACGAATCGTTATCAGCGGAGTTGACATCTTTTAAGAAAAAATATGAAGAACTTGAGGTTGAGCTCGTTCGTGTTACGGATAATTTGACGCTTCAAGTCAACAATAAGAAGAGCGTAGAACAGACGTTGACTGATAAGGTACAACAATTAGAAATGCAAACCAAGGAAGTAAGTACGCGATAAGTGTGTAATTGGTGGTATATAAGAAGAATATCCATCTTTAACCTGTATTCTCATTTCCAGATTTCTGTCGAAAAAGTAGCCTTACAGAAAGAGTTGAAAGCTAAAGAAATAGAAACGAAAGATCTTCTGGACGTTATTAATCGACTAAATTCTAATAACTTGGATTTGGATAAGTTATACGATGTATCTCGTATTAAAGCGGAAGCAACCGCTTTGCTCGAAGAACGAAACGAATTAAAAATACAATTAACCGAGATCGAGGGTGCTCACAGTTTACTAGAGGGTATTTTTAACGCTCTTTACAACTATAATGGCAAGTAATGGCAAATAATAAACATAATTTTTTAAACTACAGAACATGTAAAGGTTATCAAAGAGGAGGTTGCTACATTGAGCAAACAGTGCAAGGTGGCTGAAAAAGTGAAAAAAGATGCGGAGACGCGACTCGAAGTGCTATCAAATTTTTTCCAAGAAAAAGAAGCTCAAAGACAAAAGTACCATCAGTTTGTCGTAATTGTTACAAATAAATTCAACTATCTTTTTTTTTTCACTTAACACGGAATGTCTTTTCAGGGAAGAAGCTGTTTGGTTGCAACAGCAGGGTGAAGTTTTATCTACCGTAGAAAGAATACAGATGATGCAGAATGAAATACAAAACTATAAGTAAATATTAAGGGTAATATACAGGGTTATGTGACTAATATAATACTTATATACGTAACTAAATTTCAGACAACAAATAGAAATGTTGAAACATGAAATATTAGACCAGGAAAGGGAATATAAAAATCAGATTTCCGTTCTTGAAACGAAAGCACACGAGCAATGGGTATGAATTTTCAACGTGTTACGCTATCTTTAATTGCGATCTGATCGTTTGTAACGTTTCTAATAAATCTTATCTTCAGGTAATAGCGCGTCAAGTTGAACGACGTTTAGAGGAGTCCAAAGTCGAAGCAGGGCAATTGCGTAACCGGTTGACCCTTATCGAAAAGAATATTAACGAAGCAGATTCCGAAGCAAAATTACATCGTAAGTATTTACATCGTCAAACGATACATTTCATCTTACATAGGTTAGCAGCAGGTGCTAATGGAAATATGGTTAATATTTATAGCTATACACTTTATTTACCGCTTCTATTAATCGTAAAAAGGTGTAACTTGAATTTTTTTTTTAACATAGTTTCGGTAGAATTCAAGCGTAGGGTAGAGATGAGCACAATTTTACTTGAATAATAGATGGCAAATAAATACACAGTATAGTTTTATTCATTACTAGGTTTTGCTTGTATTTTCTTAACCTGATTTTTAAACAGGCCTGGAAGCAAATGGAGAGACGGCAACGTCGTCTTCATTATTCATAGGAGCAGAGTCGTCCAACTCCCCTATAATGTTTTCTGGTTCTTCGAATGTTCCACCTCCGCCGCCGCCATCCTACCTTCATTCCCTGTTTCCTCCTTATTTACCACCCCCGTTACCTAGTGGGTCTGGTGTACCTCCGTACGAAGTTAGTCAACGACCACCGCCATTGGGTGGTCGATTATCCTCGCCGCCACCTATGCCTTTACATCCTCCTGCTTCCAGCAGGTACGATACCGCAGGTTCCCCACCACCAATGTCTCCACATCTACTTCCGCCCTTCAATCATAGGTCACCGCCACCACCGTTTGGCAGTGATCACATTCATCCACCTCCTCCACCTTCTGGCTCGATATTGCCTCGACCCCTGGGAACGATGCATTCATGGGGGGACGAATCACTGCCGCCTCCACGCAATTCTGGTTTCCATCCGTCACAGCGAGATCGAGTACGAAATCACAAAGGTTTGTGTATATAACAACAAAGCAACAACAAGAAACTTGGCACCGTCTATTTAACGAGCAATTTTACTACCACCAATGGATTTTCGTCATTTTTGTTGTTGTCATTATTATTTTCTTCCCCTTTTTTTTTGTTGTGCATGCAAGGACGCAAGCGATTCTCTAAAGTGAGACAGTTTTGGAGTACTATGGAAGGAAATAATTGCAAATAGATGCAATTCATCCAGGTTGAACGATTCGAAAATGATTTTTTGTTTTTGTTATTTTGATTCAGTGGTTCCTAATCTTACGTTTTTTTTTTTGTTTAATTCACCGCTCAATTTAAATCGAATCTGTTGCGAAACATTAGTTTTTATTATTTTGAACATTTGCATTCTTCGTATCAATGATCGCGAGTATTCACGAGGGTAGTACGATAATTTATTCACAAGTCTTGTTGTTTTTAGGTTCCTTGCATTCTTCGGGAGAATCGTTGGACAAGACGCATCATAACAGCAAAGTTTAATTCTTTTATTTTGTTACAAAGCATCATCATACATACATCAAATTTGTCATCATAGTAATGGGATTCTCAAGTGTATAAAATTTCGATAAATAATTAACAGCGATGCAAGATATATTAATGCTAGTAGAAGAACCAGCATTTATTTTTGGTGAAATAAACGCATATTTAGGTTGCTACACAAATACGTCTGTCGAATGTCATCGCTGTTATACCAAAAAAAGGGAGAACAAATTGTAAAAATGTTTCTTTATGTAGTTATGTATAATTCTTTGTTCAAATGTAAAACTTACTTGTCTTCGTAAATCATTCGAACGGGAATTAAATTGTAATATGAATTTAGACTAAATGCAATTGTTATATAAGGTTTTAAAAAATTGAAATAAATCGTAATTTATTATTACTTTACGTTTCATAGTCCAATTTACTATAAACCCTGTCATCCGCGCATATGTATTCGTCAGAAATTGCCAAGCTTTGAAAATTATACATTTATTACCCACAGTTTCCTTTTTACATTATACAGACAACAATGTAGCGTGTAATCTACACTGATGCACCTTTTAATAATTAATACTTACAGTATTCACATTTCAACAGAAAGGTCAAGGAATGCAATGAATATATTATTATTCTATAGCTAATGAGTCATAATTTTATAAAAATTCATCTTGCTCTTGGATCTTATATTACAAGTAATAGATATGGATGGTCAACTACAAAGTTGCGTAAAGAAATATGCATAGTAATATAACAATTATTTTATGCCAGAAACACTACAAAAAATATAAAGAAAAATATGAGAACTGCAAATATTTTTATCATTAACCACCTGTTGTTTGTTACAGATTGGAAATATTTTAAGATTTCCGCGTGTGCCGCCTCCACATTCAATTCTGTATCTTCTATATTGCTATCTATCCTGAAATTTTATTAATTTATTAATTTATAAATTTACAAAATTTATTATCGATAGACATAGAATAAAAAAAATTATTCTTACCTCTCGACCATTTCTTCCTGCTCCTTAACCATGTGCGCTAATTGTTGAAAAATTCCTCCAAGTTCAACGATAGTAGATTCGATATTTTGCATAGTTTCAGCTCTCGATTGAACATATGCTTCCTAATAAGTAAATAAATTGGTTAGTTATAGTTACAAACATTTAATATCGACATATTCAGATGATGTATATATTGCTTACAGTATCATCGGTAATTGCGCGCTGCAATGTTAGTTGTCCCATAGCTGGTTCCAGATCTATAGCTACAGAGGAGGCAGAGTCTTGTTCTTGGAACAATAATGATCCTTGTTTTCCAACAACACTTGGAGGTAACATTGTAGATACAGAGCCTTGAGTGAACTGCTGCCTCCTACTTTGTTCTTCTCTCATATTCTGTAAAGAATATAAAATTAATGGAAAGAACAAAGTAATATGTTACATTTTATTGTTTTGTTTTTCATTTTACATACCTCAGAACGTACTTCTAACACATTTTTAAAATGCGTCGACATATTTGCCAGTTTTGATTGTAAGGCCATAACAATAGAAGATGAATGAGAAGCTATATGATGACTTTGAGTAGCACCATATCCGTCGCGTTGTTTCTTTCCAAGTTCTTGTAGCTTTCCTATTTGATGATTTAAACTCTTTAAGTCTGTTTTTATGATATTTGTTAGTTCCTCAATTTCCATTTGTCTATCATTAAATATAGACTTTCTTTTTGCCACTAAAACAATTCACATAATAAGTACATAACATCTTTTTCCAAGTATTTCAATCTCCGTTTTCTTGTCATTTTTATAATATTAGAAATGATTGCTGGACCATGAGTTGAAAATAACAACGCAGAACAAATTCAAATAAACAGAACTCTACTTTGAACTCTGGATTGAATTTCAATAATACCGTAGTAACAAAAAACAAAGATATGTTAACCTTGAAACATTTCCTCTGCGATCTTATTCTTCCATCATCGAATGATACATTACTAACAGGTTGCATTCAATACGAGAAGACAATATTCATTACGATCTTACATAGAGCAAGCTTTTCTAGCTTGGTGTACGTGCTCGCTATATTCTTTCCAATACTTTTAGCTATCATCATAAAATTCGAGTAGCTCTGTAATTGGCGTGCTCGACGAGGATTCTGCAAGACCACTCGAGACACGGTCCTGCTCTGCATCGACCTGATGGCATTAACGAACTCATTGGTCCTGTCGCGCGACGTCATCGTCGCTGGTGGGATGTCCGTTTGCTTTCTTTCGTTCTCCGTTAAATCGCGCCCTTCACTTTCATTGTTATACCGCTGACTTATGCTACTACCCTGCCAGGGGCTGTTTGAGGTTGTGATCACGAAATCATGGTCTAGCTCCGAGCCAACGTGTCGTCTACGTGCTGGCATCGCATTCTCAGTTTGTATACGTAATTACGGTTTTACGTCACCAAAACCAAGACTCGAATCCCTCGTCTATCTTAAATAAATTCTCGTAAACGTATCAACAGATTGGAACAGACACGTCCACATGACAGCTCGAATATGTCCACCAACAACCACAGAGTAGCTGAAAAGAGACGAAGCTCTTGCTGGGATTAATCATGTTTGATAATTTCAGTGTTATGCAAAAATACTTTTAATGACAACTTGTTTAAGGTGGATTGAAGTAATTTACTGAAGTCTAGTTAAGACATTGCATTTTTGCGAAAGTATCCTCAATCATTCCGATTAATTCCAGGAGAAAAAATGTAAAACGCGGCCATATTTGCAGTCGAATGTTACAGGAAATAATTATTTCCGAGCCTATTTCTTTAAAATTACCTAACCATAATGAACAATTATAGAAAAACAATCATTTTTCTCAATTAAATATAAAGAAAAACTATTATTTAAATTAAAATTAGAATTTGAGATGGGGCGCCATCTCTCGGCAAAAAGCACAAGTTTGTTGTGAAATAGTTTCAACCTCGAACCGCTAGATGGCGCTACTGATTTGAAATATTCAAAACATAAATTCTCTACTTCTCTTTGGACTTAAATGTAATGTTACAATCTCACTATGATAGCTTAAATCATAATTGCCGATTAGTACACTAATAGTTGCCTAATGCCTAGTTTTTTTAATAAATAGAAAGTCAAACATATAGCGCCATCTAGCGGCGCGAAGAGGAAACTACGCCACGACAAACTTGTGCTGTAGATAACGTCACATTTTTCGGTATTTAAAAAACTTGGTATCAATTAATTATTAATGTATAAATCAACAATTAGAAGTTTAATTATGATAATGATGATGTGAAAGTATATGAATATGCAGAGATAATTGACTAATTTAGGTTTTGAATAATTTCATTTTGGTGGCGCCATCTAGCGGCAAGAGGTTGAAACGATATCACGACGAACTTGGGCTGTATTCCGAGAGATGGCGCCACATTTTGCGATATTTTTATTTATAAAAAAACTTGTTATTAATTAATTATTAGTGTACGAATCAACAATTAGAAATGTAATTATGATAATGGTGATGTAAAATTATATGAATATGCAGGAAAAAGTAAAAAAATGTATATACGTCAAAAATTAGTTCGGACCTCGACGCTAGATGGCGATACTGTTTTTGTGTCCATTAACTGCCGTTCATGCTATTATATATACCTAGCAAAATTCAAAATATGAATGCATTGAAGTTTATTAATAATAGATTATAATTTTTAACAGTCATTGTACTTCTGATACTTCTGGGGCAATTGTGAATCCTATTCATTACTTAAAGCTGGTTGGTTAGCGTAATTAAAGTGTGTAGGAGGTTTATTAGAAAGAATGACGAGGCTGTTTTTAAAATTGATTTTTATTGTCGCACCTAATACGCATTATAATTTGATTCTTCTATTTTCATTCGCTAAACGTTCCTCTAAAGGTTAAAACATATTTTCCATATTTCTCTTTGACAATATATACACCTTGACACAGAACATACTGGTTCGTGCCTTTTTCCTTTCTCCTTGCTTAATGTAACTTACATTCAATAGGAATTTAAAACAGCTTTTAATATATTTATCATACACATCACATCATTTGTACTTGAAACTTGTTCTCCCACAAACATACGGGTGGCGAGTGTTAATCCTCAGATTATAGACTGAACATCTGGGAATTTGCAAGAACCGTTGACAATGGTATAATTCAAAGACAGACAAAATTAGATAAGAATAAAAGCTTGTCTAACAGCTAATAACCGAACAATCGAATAAACATTGCAAATAAATCGCAATACGGTGCTTTTATACGTCGTCTATTATTCAAATAAAATTTTGCCTGCCTCTGGTGAAATGCAACTATTTATTTCTTCACTCGAAATTCGAACCGAAATTAGAGAGGTTTGATATCTACCTTCGGGCAGACTTCGGCAGTAATCGATTATTTTGGTATCACTTCTGTAATTGATTAACGAGGTAATCATGATAAAAATAATCATTAATCGATCAATCGTTAATTCGATCGTTAATTACAAACTACACTTGCGATCTGTAATTAGACATTCGTAATTATTAGACTGCAGATGTTTATGCAAAAGCATACTTTGTATGCACTTATGAATACATGCAAGTGTGCTGCATGTATGCACTATGTGCAAATGTCGCTGTCATCATTATTATATCTAGACATAGCAACCAAAACCTTAATAACCATCATCATCATTATCATTATCATTGTAACTCATAAATCGTTATGACCACAGTCACAGTCGTAGACATGCGTTTGCATATCACACATGTTATGCGTATATGTTCGTTCAGTATACTCTATACATCACTTGCTCGTATATTTTGCATATTTTTTCTGCAGCCTAGTAATCGTACACCAAAAGTTTGCTCCAGTCTTTACTAGATTCAGATATACAGGATTGCCCAACATAAATTAAACGAACGTAGATACAACAAAAAATTATGTTTCCTTACCTGAATCATGTATAGAGGAAACTATAGCAGGTAGAGTATTCTGTTGGTAAGGGTGTGTAAGGTAGAGTATTGTGTCGACAAGGTAGAGCACTGTTGGTAAGAATGTATAGGATAAAATATGCTAGTAATTTTGGACTGATTAAAATGGGATACCCTGTATATCTGGCGACACGAATTCACGTCAGCTGGTCAGGAACACCATTCAATCGATGATTAAATGCTTTCGAAACTTGGTTCGGTCTCAAGTATTGGCGGGAAAGAAGGAATCATTTTTTGAAGTATGACAAATAGAGACCCAGGGTCTATCGATAGCTGGATATCTGTTGGATTCTGGATCATCAACGTTTTACCAAACAAAAAATCCTGAAGTCTTTTTCCCTTCTGGGAAACTCTTCGCGTAGGAAAATTTGTGCGGCTTCATCAGCAATTGAATAATGTTCCTAACGAGAAGAGTACATCTTGTCGCTGCTCCTCTAGTTCGCTCGACTTGGGTCTTGGTCACATCTTCAGAGGAAGTATCGTCGAGCCAATTATGGCTTCCTCAGCTGACAAGAACACAGCGCAACTGATACATCCACACACATCCATGCATACATTTGCCCTGTAGTGTTCACAGAGATCTGCTCAGTCCTCGCCTAAAGCTCGATAAAGATTCCGAAACGATTGACGAAACAATTCCCGTTCCGTGTACACGTTTACTTAATGTACCTATTGTAGATTGGTCGACCAAGAAGACGGACTTATCCTCGAGTTTCCCCGACGAGCTCGAAATTCCTTCGGATTTGCTGGCTTGTCTCACGTGTTGTGAGACGTTATGCGTTCGCTCCTCTTCAGGTAGGCGTACCAGTAAAAGACGTTCAACGTCATGAAGAGCAGAGGAAATACGACGCGGCTCGCGCGGTCTATCTTCGAAACCGAGTTGTACCTGGGCGTTCTTCTGCGTCGTTTTCTGCCAGTGGTTTGCTTCACTGTAGGTGGCGGAGGTTGTCGCGGAGGTGGAGGTTGACGCGGAGGTGGACTACAGGCCACGCAGGACATCTGCCAGTGGCCAAGCCTAGGATCCCTGCTGGGAGCTGGAATCGCGGATAGAGGTATCACCTCGATCAAACCAGCCTCGTTCATGGTGAAATTGCGGCTGGGATTCTCCCTGCCCGTTGAGGTGCTCGGAGATTTTGCGTGGACCTGGGCCACTGGTGCCACTTGTGACAGCTGCGATACCTGGAACAGAAATGTTCTTTGGTGAAAGGATCATTCGTCGAGAACTCTTCAAGGATTCGTCAGGGCTTTTGCAAGGGTGGTTTGACTAATAGTGATCGTCGTGTTGCGAATTGGAAACTCTGATGGCGTTGTTTTAAGTCCTATTGGTAAGATGAACTTGATAGAAAATTCCCTTAATACTGGTGGAGTACAAGGTAGAGTATTCTGCTGGTAAGAGTCGGTAAAGTAGAGTACCATGTCAACCACTAAGATCGCGAATAAATATTCATACTTGAATTTCTCAATGCCACTGCAACATCGTCACAAGTTGGCCAAACGTCATGGGTCAAGATCAGTTTTAATTTCTCTTCATTTCAAACGAAATAATTTATCCCCGAAGAGGGTTAATCGTAACTCGAAAACGAATCTAGTTTGGTTTAATCGAAACAACTCTGAAATCAGCCTCTTCCGAACTCAACGTGCGGTATCTGGATTTATAATTTCCATCCCTTTTGTATGCTTCTCTTTAGATGGTAATATTCTGACTGCACGTGTTTCCTCTTCTATGGAAATTAACGCGTCGAGGATCATGCCTCGTTGCCCGTAATAATTCTCATTGCTTCCTTGTATGCAGTTCTTGTTCGCGAAATGAAAACTGAGAATAATTTCGTTCGAGGCAACTTGACCCTTCGAAAAACAGGATTGGGGAATTTTTAACGCGGTAATTACCTGATGCAAAAAGTTGAAATTTAGTAAAGTATCTGTATGTTCACTTCTCTCTCTTAATTTTTCACCCAAGCCATTTTTAATTTATTCCACAGCCTGATTCCCCAATCTTGAGATTAAAACATTTTCGTATTCGCGTTCCACCTACCCAAACTTTACACAACAAAGCCTCCAAGTGGAAAAATGCTGCGAGTAGCCCCACTCGACCCTACCCCAGAACGTGTAGTAAGAAGGATACAATTAAAACGTTCCGTTACAATAAGTCGAAGCTTCTCGAGAAAAAAGAAAACAAGGAGATTGTACTAAGAATAGTAAAGTTTCTTGCATAACAGGAACTCCAGGAAAGGGTGCAGCGCGTAGAAAGGGACGCGTACTTAAAAATTACGAAAAAGGAGAAAACAAGTGGCTTTTTTCTCACCGGTCGCGGGGGTTGTTCTTCTTCGTCGCTGGAACTCTCGGTTTCACTGAGGTCGGAGCTGAAGTAACACTCCCCTGATCCGTACTTGGTGAAGTAGTGGACTACCGCGAATTGTATGATGGTGGCGAAAATGAACCCGAACGAGAGGAAGACGAAGAAGTCTAGGGCAGTGGGATAAGGAACTTTCGGCAGGTCGGTGCGGGCCTCCAATCCCAGAAACGTCATCGTCAGCACGGTGGTTATCCCTTGAACAAAATAAAATAAACTCCTTTCGTCTCGTTCCTCGAAAATAAATATTTAAAAGTCATTTTGTTATAGACCACCACGAGTTCGATACATGAGCCATGTAAGTCTCGACCTAATGGCCATTAAAACATGTAGAATAAATTTACTGTGTAAAGTTTGACTGGACGAATATACATATGTACATATATTTTTGTTACAGATCTAGGTAGATTTGCAAACTCACCGAGCGACACGCGATCAGCAGTGGCTTCTCTATTTAACCAGAAGGACACCCAGGATAGAACGACCAGTAATACACAGGGTCCGTATACTTGTATGAGAAAATTGCCCATGTGCCTTTGAAGATGAAAGTGCACCAGCAGCATCGAGTAATCGGCTGAAATCGAAAGGTTTTCTGTATTTATTCAACAACTTTTTACGCATCTATGTACTTATACACCTATGTTATTTAGGTATTTATATAACAGAACATTTTTCGAATTCGTAGCTGGCGAGGAAAGCTCGTCGCGATATCGAAAGCCCGGAAAACAAATCGTTGTTTAAAACTGTCCGACAGAAATTGTCAAAAGGTAACGAATGACGGCGACGCTGGCAAAAGGAAACCGTCGAATTCCACCCTGGAATCTGATTAATGACGCGGCGCTCCGTGGAGACTCGAACGATAAAAGAGGAAAATCAGATGTGGAAGGGTATCGCGCGAAAAGTCGTTTGGAGGCAAAGGGCGTCGACGATGGCCACGACTTGTTCGAGATCGGAGGGACAAGGGTGGAAAGAGGAGAGGGGCAGGCGTGAAAGAGAGGAAAACGATCCTCTTTAACGACTGGAAAAGAAACTCGATTCGAAAGTTTCGCCAGTTACGAATTCTCCGGGAATATCGACGCGAAGAAATGACGCGGTCCCGGAAGTATGGCTGGAGGAAGCAAGCGGAAGTGACTCGGAGGATCGAGAAGGAAGGAGGTAGAGATCCCATAGATAGCGATTGCGAAAGCAGATCACTCGCTCGAGTACGATAAGCAGAGTTACGATTACAATCGAAATCCAAATTACGTTAAAAATGTAAAATACGTGGTATCGGAATAAAGGTATAAATACGAGATTCTGATTTAGAGGATCGCTAGAAGGGGGCGAGATGCCAACGCGAGAAAACGAGGGGGATGCTGGGAGAGTGGGCGTTGAAAGTTGGCAGCGAGAGAAACGACGACTAATTGCAGCATCCTATGGCGGAAAAGCACCCTCCTCCCTCATCCTCTCCTATACCACTTGCGTTTCCATTGTACCGTCGCTCGTCGTGGAAGACGTTGAGTCGCGGAGACTTGGACTTTTTAATTGGATTAGCATCGATTAATGCTCCGCAAACAAGCGTCGCGGCGACCAGTCGTGATTGCACGCTTAGAAGCGTTTGTCGAGTTTTTCCAGGTCTTCTAGCGAACGATATGCGCCACTTTTCCCGGATGGCGCCTTGTTTCAACACTCTAGGACTACTATAAATCCGGCGTTACTCTCGAAACTCCAGATAAACAAAGTTGTCAACGTGTTAAATAATAATGTAATAAAGCTTTAAAATGCTGATACAAATGTACAAGTCCGAAAAACCTAAGGAATTCCAGGTGGCTCGTTCCACGACCATAAGCTTGTGTATCGAAAAGAGTTTCGACTTACCGTGCGCGGGAGTAGGTAACGTGGAATGATTCGCAGTTGGATTGGCGACCAGATCGAATTGAGATAATTTCATGTCCTCCGCGATTGCCACTTGTCGCGCGCTGTTCCATTTGTAGACCACGTCCCTCTTCGTGTAACCGACTGCAATCAAGAGAATATTTCTTGCCACGAGTGTCGCAGAGGGCTCGTAAAAGGCGTCGAATTCGCGAGCGTCACTTTTCTGCTTCGGTTGTAAGTCTCCACGGAGTGGGAACGTATCCGTTACGGTTCTTAAATCTCTCTGTCGTCTTTAACGACGCGTTCTCGGAAAGAAAGGACAATTGGTGTCTCCGAGGTACCAGAACGGTTGGAAACGATTTATACTGTCCGATTTCCCTGTGACTATTGTATTCAAAACATGCGAGAAATTTTCCAAGCTATAACAAGAAGAAGAAAACTTACAGCTGCCAAATTGCAGGGGACACCTCTGCGTGTCCATCGGGAAATTTTCGAGATTCATGGGACATCCAGCTTTGATCGTGAGCCTGGAATTAAACGTCGATGGGATCAGAGTTATGGAATGCGGAAAAGCTGATTTTAGAGGAGTATTTTTATATGCCAAAACACGATACGTACATGTTTCACAAAATATTGCATTGGGAAAAATTCGGAACGTCTGATTCGACCTACCCCCAACTGACATAATCCGTATGTGAGACTAAAAAAGGCGAGGGGTGTGTACTAAAAGGAAAAGCAAAACAAGAGGAACAGATCAAACAGACGGGGGCACTTTTCGTCTCTCTTTGTGCTAACTTGGCATCGACTGCGTGTTCAGGAGCCATGACGGAAGTCAACTTTCAAGTGTGGCCCGAGGAGTTCGCTGTATCGCAAGCATGAACGACGACGTATAGTACTGCGCATCGTGACCTATTTGAACCCTAGACATTGACAACTCCTCTTTGTTTGTGTTCTATTCTTTAGCAAACACTGTGTTGCTTGCTTGAGTGGACATAATACTTGACAAGTATTATATGTAATACTAGGTGGCCCTTTTGGCCCCTGGATCAGACCAAAGGTTCGCTATTCCCAGTCGAAGTTCATCGATACGATTAATCATGAAAAAAAGCAGAATGGTGTTTCGTGAACCCACCGTCGAAGGTAGGGGGGTATTCAAGAGATATCTACCGCGAAATGCATCGATAAATCTCGCATGACAAGGAAATTTTAGTAATCCGGCGTTCGCTGGCGAAAACGGTTCGTTCAGCGGATTTCGAAGTTAATCCGTGGCACGATATGGACGGTGGTAAATGTAACGTCTCCCTCCTACAAATTGACCTGATCGGGAGTGCCAGGATGATGGATCCGATTAGTCTAGGATCGTCTCGTATGTTGTACCAGCTAACTTGCTTACCCACACATCGCCAGCGGGATAACTCGGTCAAACTATGGCGGATTCTCGCAAATCCTGACGCGTCTCTACCTGTGGGCCTCGAGACGTACTTGACGTGGATGAAAGTTGACTTCCATTGGCTATGGAACTGTCTGATCGCACACAGTACGCACAGTTTACTCGTCTGACTACACGCGGTCTATCCACTTCTCTGGCCAGAGCAGTAGAATGGGTCCACTCCTGGTCAGACAATCCCTTACTCGATCCAAACTCAATAATTTATTCGATATATATGTTCCACTGTTTCTGGAAGTCTGTAAATTACCACTAAATAATATTCTGTAAAATAATATTTGTCGAATCGAATTCAATTTCGAAGCGAATCAGTATTCTTCGACCAACTATCGGTTGTTAAACTTCCACGTATCGTTGGACTATGTTTCCATCGACCTTCGCTATGAATCGAGTCTAGATATCGTCTTTCGATTCGAAATTGAGCACGTTCAACCGGAGATAGATCTCGAGCAATTTGCTCTCGACGATTTTCGGTTAGAATTCTTCGACCCTGTTCCAAACAATTTATATATCCGTTGGAATAGAATTAGAATAGAATCGAAGACTATATGCCATAGCGAAGTATAATACGAAGCAATTTCGTACACGAAGGTCCACGATTTATAATAATTCCTTGACAACCAGGTGGTTAAATCTCTGCTGTACACAGGGAACATTTGCATTTAAATTTGCATTTACATTTTTATTTAATAGGGAGCTGCCAGTAAAAGGATTACGTAGGCAACGAAGGGCGATTTTTATTCGCGAGAAAATAAAAATAAAAAAAAAACCGGTCTGTCAAAGTATGGAAATTCTCATGGACGGTCGACAAATTACTCTGCAAAGATTAATTATTATATTACATAGTACGATTGATTGATCGATTGTTCTATTATTTTATATACATTCCATGCCATTTGTGTTCAACTAAAAATAAAATGCTAAAGCCCCTCTTCGAAAACTTTTTACATATAGGTTTTTTTTAATAAATATCAAGTGTCTCCAGAATGTTCATGCTCCTTCTGGCGAGAGGGCAATATTTTATTTTATTTCGCCGTATATCGACGGAAACGTTCCACCCGAATAGATCCCACCATATTGCAAAGTTTATATCCCTTCGAATAAGATATCGATCTCGCGTTAAGATTAAATTGGGCCAGAGATCGAAACTAATACCTACCTCGAGAACGTATCAGAGTCTACCTACAGCATCCCTGCTGTTTTTTACTGATTTTAAGTCTGTTATTGAGATACAAATTTACACGAAAATTTTTATTTTAACATGTGCCATCAGTTTTTCAATCGCCACTTGAACAAAAAATACTGGCCTAAACTGACGCACCCTAACGACAAGCCTCCCCTCTGAGAATTCATAATTTTCCCCAGTCTTTATTATACAAAAATGATTTTTATGTGAAAAATGGCGATCGATTAGCGAGGAATGCGACGATATAGAAACCGCCAAGAAGTCGTCAAAGAAGCTGGCGCTCCTCCTTTCTCGCGCGTTGCTGAGCAAGCATCTCCCGTTGCTTTTGATGTTCCAACGAGCCTTTTTCCAGGTCTTAAACGTTTCCGGATTCCGGTGTTGCAATTAAGGCAAAAGTTCGCCGCTATAAACGCCGTTTAATCTCCCTTTAGATGGCGACAGATACGTTTGTAACTGGCGCCGGAATCGCGCCGCAGACTTTCGAAACTGTGACAATCCCTAGTTAGGCGAACTTTCTGGCTCTTGGCGCCTGATAGCGCGGGCGGAAAACCAAGGCTGATCGGCGATAGGTGTGATTCACCCCAGAATCGCAGCGGGAAGTCGAGGATAGCCATTTTTCGTACCGGTTGGAGAAGAATGATTTGTCGTGTGAAATTTAAAATCCTTCTAAGACTGGCTGTATATTCTATTTTATATATTTCGTATTGCCACAACTTTCGTAAATATTCAGATTTCTAATTGAAAACATATTTTTATTCCAAGCGCGCACTTTAAATCGCATGCACTGTATATTATTTAATATTTGGCTAAACAGTAATTTCAAAGTACGTACATTCCAACCTACACCCTCGCGACCTTAACTTTATTATTAAATTCGAGATTACAGACACCAGTGTCAGGTGTTTTCCTTCCAAATTTCGTTAAAGCTCGCCCAAGAGAGCAAGAATCTCGCTCGGAACAGCTGTCGAGCCTAAAAAGTTGAAGAAGTTTTAGATTAGAGGACGCACGCGGACGCAAACAATGTAATTCGCGGCGCATTTTCCGGAAAGTAGATGACGTGGTGGAATTTTCCTTTGAACCGAGGACAAGTTCGCAAATAACCTCAGGACGGGGGCATGCGAAATCTCGGGCTGGCCGAGGAGTAGGTTGGCAAATGTGAAGGGGTTCCGTAACTCGGGTAGCGTGTGTACACTTCACGCTCGAAATGATTTATACCCTCTTGGACGGAATCGAGGATCTCAAAATGCTCGAGTTACTGCAGCGATTCCTTCGTCCATGCGTACAACAGCCACGGAATTCACGTGCCAGCAGACGGTTTCCAATATCTCCACTCGTCTGACCTGCCATCCATGTTTGTTCTGCCGATTATTCGGGTTACCTGAACTTACGCCGGCAATTACTCACGCGAAATCGATGTTCGATCGATTCAATCGACTCTGGGAACACCGATTCCCATGCCCGATGCCACGTTTCTGTTCTTCAGTGCTTCAGTCGTGTGAATTTCAACTAATTTCAACGTTTTCTTCTGGGCGGAACTTGGGAATCTACATGAATATTATGAAAAGAAAATGACTCGTTGAAAAGTAAAGTAAAATTGTTCGCAATAGTAAAGTCTTAGCACAGAGACCAACAAGATTTTGTCCCAAGGTTCTGTTCTTGTGCCAGAAAGATACACCCTGCTATCTAGTCCTTGGAATAAGGATTTGCTGGGAATGCAAACCTAGATTCTACCAACCCAATACGAGAATTACGATATAGAGCTAAACGTCGTCGCTGAGTATTGCTGGTAGACACTGGAAGCTTCGATTCAGTCAAAACTGAGACCCTCTACAGAGGATAATTTCATAAACTAGGACAAGATTTCGATGATACACAAGAATTCTCTTTTTAATTTCTAAATAGACGAGCACTTACTTTTAGTTAAAGTTTAAATTAAATTCATGAATATTCGAGTTATTTTCCCTGTTACTTTAGAAGGGGTTTGTTTAATTTCCTTTTTCATGTTTGGACAGGGAGGAAAAATTTATTTGCAATGTCTGCGATAAGATTTCGCGATTAATTACAATTCCCCGTGTATGGATGATCCGCGGTCAGATTCAATTACAAACGATGCAGCTGGTATGCACATAGTGACTCGCAAAAGCATTCGAACGCTTTCCAATTAAACGTTCGATGCATATAAAGATGAAGAATATTCCGAAGTGTTATTAGTCTGAGCACGGTATTGCAAAATTATCATACAAATGGTAATTACGTAATAAAATAGAGGTTTCGGTTAATTACGATTTAATAATCATACAGGGTAGCTTGGGTTACGAACGAGACCATTAGAAAGTATTAAATTCGACGCTAACTCACAAGTATTCCCAGCGCATGTTCGAACCTCGAGTTTGTTTTAATTCGAGCCATGCTCATTTGGAATGCAGCCAACATTTTAATTCGCAGACATTTTCGCTCGTTTCTTGTAACGCCCCTGCAACGTTAACGGATGATCCTCTTGCCAATTGTTTATAGAAAGAACCATTTGCGAACCGGGTCAGACACTGTTGTACATTCTCAGAATTTTTTTTAAAATACGCACACAAGTAGTAGATATACAATATTATATTTTTTTTACGTATGCATACAATTATAAAGAATTAGACATAAGGAGAAATTAATGTATAATTCTTTATACTATTAATTATTTATAACCCGTATTTACTATTTTGGATTCTCGTCGCTTCCTTCGTGCAAATACCACGCGATTCGTTCTCCGATATGCAATTTTCAATCCGTCGGCGTCGCTCGTCTCGCCACGATTTTTTCCCACAGTCTCGCCTTTTTTCGAGGCATTCGTAAACGAATAATTCTCGACGTGTTGCCGTGCGATTCAAACGTCACGCTTCTCTTCAGCGTTGCACACGGTCAACAACGAAATCCATTCCCCGTGGGACGAACAATGGAAATTATTTCCGACTCGAATCGCGTATCATCCGGGAAAGGGACTTCACGTTTCTAGGACAAATTCCTGGAAAATGGACCTACAGCCAAACAAAAAGCTCGAATCGCCGAAATGTACCACTTTGAACAAACATGCTAAAAGTTGCGATAATCTCTACCAATAGAAAACATTGTTCGTACGTAGCGAGTAATCTCTGAAATTTGGGAACCGATTCTTACAATTTTTTAAGGAATAGAAAGCTAGGATATGTCTGAGTAACATAGGCTATATTTTATTTTGATAAAAATAAGTTTTCGATTAGAAATTTCAACAATTATGGAAGTTGTTCGTGTTCGCTCGAAAAAGGTAGACTTTGAGGAAAGGAATGCTATGATAAGCGACGTTTCGCCTGAAGAAGGTGGCCACTTGGACCAAATCAGTTTGGAAAGCCCGATTTAGGAAGAATTGCTTTTACCCTCCCCTTCCCCCCTTGGCCGACAGGTTCGAAAACCTTGCGAGGGGTGCGGAATTGAAGCGTAATCGCGAAATCACGACACGATTTCACGGATGGACGAGTAAGTAGTCGGATGTTCCCTCGGTGGGATACCATCCGCTCATTTCCGGACGGAATAGACCTAAAACGCGGTGCTATCCGTCAGAGATAATCTGCCACGTTCGGGTTGGGGATCCAGCAGCCCAGACCCCGAGAATTCTGGCTGTGGAAAATCCATGATTTCAGATTCTGCCTACGTGGTACAGCGAGAGACGTACGTGATCCGCGGCCTCCATGGGTCGAAGTGGTTTTAGGATTTCATCGTGTCTGTATGCTAATCGGGTTCGTTATTTTCATGCAAACGAGAGAGAGAGAGAGAGAGAGAGACTAGCGAAACCCAGCTAAAGAATACGTCATAATAAACGCAGGGACTAACAAAGCTCTTTGCGTTCCGTTGTGCCTGGAACTTCTCTACGGATTTCAACGAACAGAGAACCTCAAGTAGAAACAGCGAGTAATGGTCAGACGCGTGAGCCAAGTCAGAGAGGCGAGGTTTGAGAAGCACTGATATACGGTATTCTTATCACAGGCAAACATCCCAAGGAACTGTATACAAAATACCATTCAAGCAGAGCACTATTGTCACGTTTCCCGCGATATGGGAGTATTAAGATTGGCGTTCAATGAAAGCGAATCCCTTCGGGACGCTCCTTTCTACGATTTTCTTAGGTGTTCCCTTCTCTACGAAAGATTTTACTGTCGATGTCTTCGCGGTAATTGCGTAATAAATAATGAGATTCGTTCATTTAAAATCAGTTGCAAACAATTTTAAAGAAAATTATTATCATTATCATGCAAGCGAAAGATAGTCGATTAACGATGAAATTACGAATAACGATCCTGTCGAACCGTTTTTAAATAAGAAAAATAGTAACGTTCCCAGGAGACTAACAAGAATATACCGCAGATTTCTTGGAAGGGTCGTAACTTAATTCCCAGTTTCCTATGCATCTGGCGCCCGTCCCCAGTGTTACATTTTAATATTCTTAATGAGACAGTATTCCATGGAAAATTGTGTCGCCCCCGCACAGACATTTTATTAGTTTCGCGACCAAGGGGATTCTCACTTGCGCTTATCAATTTATTGATTTGACCTTCTCCGAAATTTTATTACGTAACTCGACCTCATTGGCGATTCTCCTCTCTCTAGTGTCATATTTTTTACATACAGCACATTTTTCTCAATAACGAGCGGAACATCAACCGTGGCCCGAAGCTTTCATGCACTTATCAACAATTGTTATACCTTCAAAAAATTCGTACACTACAACGAAGTATACACGCAATTCGCAGCCTATCGTATTCGATGTGGAAAATAGCTAATAACAAATTCGACACAGCTGTGGAACGAATACGTAACCAGATCCCTTTGAGGGACCTGGGAAACGTGTTCCCAGTCGAGCTGACGAAGTCGAAGTTTGTAGTGCAAAGACGGTCGACCTATTTTTGCATCGATGCATTCGCACGCGTGCACGCTTGTATGTTCCGTGCAGACAGGGCTTATCCCCCCACGATTGCCGAGGAAAGTGTCAAATCCATAAAAAAAAAGCGTAATAAACTTTTACGGGCTGACAACGCGAATAGCCGGGAGATAAAGCGGAACGAGACACGTCTGACTTGTGACGAATTTTTCCACTGGAAGCTTTTAAATCCCGCGAAGCAACATCTTTTTACAACTAGAGGACGCATAATCGCGTTCGTTTTAGTCGTAATGACGTCAGAGCACGTACGCAGGTAATAGATGTTAGAATCGTTATTGTTAACAAGAAAATATGCTTGGCAGGATGGTCCTGATAATCGTCCAACAATTGAATATGTTATAGGGGGCTCTTTTGCAAGCTTCTTTGTGATAAACAAGTAAATATTTCGTGACTGTGTATATGTTTAATTCGTTAATTGGAAATGAAATGGGCTTGTCTGAAATTTTTATTCGAAAGTGAATTAAGTATTGCTTTCGTAAGTGTGAAGTTTAATAAAAAAAAAGAAACGTTCTAATAATCTATATAGATAACGATACCCTGTGACAAGTTGGCTGGAGAGGAGAAAATACTTAAAAATACCGCGTTTAGCCCTGTTCAATCTCCGCAATGTAACTAGAAGCTGTTCGAACAAATATTTACGGAGTGCTGTAGTAGTAGCTAATAAAGTACTGTGCAAACAGCGCGACGTGATCGACATTTAATGGCCACCAATCGGTCAGAAACGTGTACAGAGAGAGTTTCCGAAGGAATTCGATTTTCCACGCCGATCGCGTACAGAGAACTAGCACCAGCACTTTTACAACCGATTTTGATGAAAATACGAATGTCACGTAGAGTCGATCGTAAATGGTTATCGGTGGGAATTCATTACGACCAGAGTGTAAAAGCATCCTTCCAAGAATTATTTATTTCTAATAGTAAGGATGTTCTTAAAAATCACGGACGTCAAATTATTATCGAGCTATATAATTCTCACTCGTTTCCAACGTACAAAGAAAACGAGACAAATTCTGTAATTTAATAAATGAATTATTTTCATTACTAAAAATCTAATTGGATACTAGTAATAAATCATATCAAGGCAATGACCTACTGTTACCTATCCGACCTGCCTGACCTATTCTGCTTCGAAGACAAAGGACTTGAACGATTCCTAAACCACGCTAATATTTTTTGCAGGATCTGTTGTTGGCTACCTGTAAATTCTCGCGGTATTTCGCTCGCGAACACAAAGAGCCCCCGCCAGTTCCCTGCAGGCGAGCCTGTTCGTGTCGTTGGCGAAATATGACATCTAAATTTCTGAGTCTGGCCCGTTGGAAGGATTCGACAATTCGACTATTTCGGCTAGTCCGACAAGACAAATAGAAATACACAGAGCACGGGAATCAAGCGATGTACGTTTCCCCTTTGTTAACCCATTCCCTTTCTCTTGACCTAGTCTTCTGGATCGGCTCTATTGTGCACGCCAGAATTAACCCTTGAGCTCAAGGTGGCTCTATACACGTGTGCCCACATGCACCCACGTCTGCAGTCTCGTGAAGAATCATCCGTCGGGAGTGGGGCCATTCTTTAAAAAGTACATCGTTCTTTAATACGATACTTTTCAAGAAACACGTTGGCCAAAGATTAAAGGTTCTTAGGGGGTGTTATATCGAAATTAAGGGAAGATACAAGTTTAATAAGTATTTTATAATGGGAATACCTATGTGAGGGAACGTTTTTCTTTTGATTCACAAAGCTTTCAGAGGTGTTCGTTTTTTATTGAAATATGCACATACCTCGAACTGTAGAGCACTCTGCCGTCTTGATAGAGTCTGACGAACTTGTTGGGGCTGGTGATCGTGTGCAAGTAACTGTGCTTGCCGTTGTAAAAGTACGTGTCCGGTTTCCAGATCCTCTTCAGCATCGATATACTGAGCGCCAGCGTCTCCTTACCCCCTTGAAAAGCCAAACGTCGATCCACCCATGATTGACGAAAATAGCAATCCATCGAGTACGTCTGAAGCAAACATAAAGACGGAGAATTAATTTCTACGCGTAATATTTGTCAGTCGATGGAGAAACACACTCGTCCAAGGAATTGAATCGAAGCTACCATGCATGCGATAACAGTGAATGAGGACTTTGTCGAGGACCGTTCCCATCTTTCAAGAAGAACAAAAGGAAACGTTGAGATACGAACCATATCAATTTCTGAAATCGGACCCATACTGCGTACCATGATGTCGACCTCAACGGTGGCCGGCGGTCCACCGAAGTCCGGTCTAACGCTGTTGTCGTAACCGCGAAGCAGATTGTCCAGCAGATCGCTGATGTTGCTGTGATTGTTGCTCTGCGTCCTCTGCCTCGTGGACGGTTTCGTCCCCGTCGCAGCTCTGTAACATTTTCAAAATTACGGAGCAACGCCGTTAGAAAATTAAGAAATTCTCTCTCTAAATTTTAATTTCTACTTTAAGGATGTCCTTTCGTTAAAACTCCTTCGGAAATTCATTTTTTTTTAAACAAGTTCCAACAGATTCCTCATTTTTTCTTTCGATGTAATTTTCCTTTCCTGGTAGCGTTGATCGTCCAAAGTGTTTCGATACATCGGTTTCGGAGGGTTAATTTTATTAGGCGACCTCGCGTGACAACAAACTACGATGCAACTGGTCGACATATCGTAGCTCAATTACTCGAACCATGGTATGTTATACGCCTTCGATCCATTTGCACGGTACTCTGTTCTATGCTTGAGTAAACGCATCAGTGCACGGGACAAGCCATGCTTCCATTTACCGCGATGTTCCGAGTCGTGTACCTCCTATATGTATGCTTCTATTTGGGCACATCCAACGAACAAAATTTAACCGATCGCAGATATTTCAACTTCTGTTTTAAAATCTAAATTAAGGAACTGTTTCTATATTTTGTCGTTATTCCTAGCCACTTTTCACGATGTAAAATGTTCGAGTCATTTTTTACTTCCACGACACTTTAAAAATAGGTCGTCGAGCAATTGTTCTCACGTTTCGAAAATGATCAATTAATTCAACGCGAGTGGGGAAACGGAGATATGAACAATTACGAGAGCCACGCTAAGGAAGGAAGGGTTATTCAGCGATCGATCCCAATTGGGTTAATTGTCTGACAAGAGGGATCGAGGAGGGTACCAACGATCTGCATTACGACGATCGTCCTTCCTCCGAATATTCCACGGTTGCATTTATGGTTTTCCATCCAGAATGCACTTCGATCGGAAATCATTCGAAGCTAGTCCGTACGATTCAATCAGCTTGGGTACTCTCTTCAAAGTTGAATCTCGTTTCAAGTAGTTTCTACTTAAAAAACTAATTAAATCTGTGCACGTTGGTACAATGCTCGAGCAATAAGAAATCTATTTAAATAGCTTGGTATATGCTAGCAAGAAAATGGCATGCTTACAGAAAGGATGCGTAGGATGTGATTAGATTGGCGAGGGCCAGTAGGACTTGCTGCTTCATGATGTCCTGGGACTGATCCTCCCTTACAACGCGTCGTGGTTCGTTCATCAATTCGCTTCAAACGCCGAGCGTTTCGACACTTTCTGCTTCTGAAACAAAAAGGTTATCCATGAAATGAAATTCCATCTGAATCAGATAACAGTAGCACAAGTTACAATTATCTTACTGTGAAACATATGATACTATAGAAATATACAGATGCTTGATAGCCCAAGCATTTTAGCTTCGTAGACAACGATTTGCGTCGACGAGTGAAAACAGAGGTCGAAATTATTCCGGTTTTATTCCATGGCAAATGATGCACGCCGCGCAAATGAAAAAAAAGGGAGCGTGGAAATTCGGTTCTAAAGTTCGTTAGCGATCCGATGAATGAATATGCTGATGACAGAAGGATCTCTCCAGGGAAGGATAATAAAATAAACGCCTGATGCGAGGGGAACAAATAGAGCGTGACGTAGAGCTATCGCGGAATAGAGTTTGGAGCTCGAATCGGATGCTATATTCTGTTCTTGCGGAAGATTGCATCTTTTGGATCCCCGCGTCGAAATAACAACTCGATGGATTACGAATGAGTGGAATGGTTTCGGTGAATCGAAGCCAGGATTCAGCGATTTTCAGTTGAGCTAGATTATGTGACTTCAAACATGGATGGATATAAAACAAACTACTACAGACTTAAATTTCAAAAATATTACCTATAATAATTGTCTTTTTCACACTGGAAATTAATCGCAGAGCTAGGGTAAATTCTCGTAAGAAAACAGTCTCATTCTTGACGATAGATAACGATATACATATTCACACACATCGTCAACATATAATACCGATATTAAATATCAGAGTCGTAAAGAGTCGAGCAACCCTCTGCAAATAAAGGAATTTATTTCCTTGGAATTAATTTTCAGAGACTTTCCTTTAGAGCGATCCTCCTACTGGAGAACATTGCAGTCGAGCTCGTCGATTGGCGTCAGTGACAGGTACGCTTCGATTACGCGGTGGTGGATCAACGATAATTAATACTATTCTGGAAGCGTGCTCCGACGAGCGTGCGGGCGCAGCCAATCGACCGCCGCAGAAAGGAATCGAATTAACGAATTAATTCGTCCGTGATGGGTGTCCCTTTGTACGGGGGAAACCGACGTTCCCGTGGCAACTCGGTGTCGTTCGATGAGACACAAAACACCGTGCCAGTGTCCCGCGGATCCTGGAAAACGAGCAGAGGCCGCAATTCCAGCAAACAAGCCCCAACTACGGCAAACACCTCGCGCGAGAAGCCCCTGCGTCATCCGAGAAATTGCGTTTGACTTTCAATTTAATTCACCGCGACGCGCGACGATAATCAGCAACGTTTTCGTCTGTACGTCGCTTCTTCGTTAAACGTCGCCACCCTTTCCCAATTCGTCCTCTCAAACGGGTACGATCACTCGCTGAGCATACAGGAAGCAGCCAAATTGGAACGGAAGGGTTGCCAACGAAAATGCTGATTTATTTTAGGAGGCTACATATGGAAACGGGTGGTTTTATAATGTGATTAGTCTGATGAGTCCATTTTTTTAAGTTTGCCTGTGTTTGAGGATGTGTGAAGCAGTGAAGGTTTGTCACATGATAGACTTGTCGCAGGTTCGATTCAAAGTGTGCTGAAGTTAATCGAGACTAGAGAAAAAAAAAAAAAAAGACAACAAAAATGCCAAGCAACGCGTTTCAATAAATGTCAATTTGTCGGTCATTTCCGTAGAATACGACATGTTTTAATTAAATTTGTGGTTTAGAGAAATTCTCTATTCATGTATGTGAATAGACATGAGAAAACTCTCATCGTTAACATCGACGTCATCCTAAATACTCCAAGGTAACATCCATCTCAACTATCCTTTCCCGTAAGGAATACCAATCTTCTTCTTTCGTTCTTTTCGCAGTGTACGCGCATAAGCCTGGAAGTTACGAGTGGTTTCAGCTTTTAAGACAACATGGGGCACCCGTCGAATCCACGGCTAATGAACCGTGTTCTTGACGCGGTGGTGCATCTGCGAGGGATCAAAGGATCAACTGCTAGAGATGTCCTCGACTTCCTACGGGGAACTTCCAAATCCACCCCGAGGAACCTCACGATGCAGGTGACAGAGACGCATGTGTATACACGCATGGCAAAGTCATCGTTTAATTTTATTTATCTACCTCGTGATTGTTAAAAAACAATGCCTTGAGACGAAAAATCCTGTTTAAGTTCCTCTTCCCACAGATATTCCAAAGTCTATCTCACCAAAGATCGACTTCTAATTCGCGGGATCCCAAGCCACGGTATGGTAGATAGTTCGTAAACAATTCAAAGTATTCCAGGAATTTCCAAACGTGTTCAATCGATGGAACGAAACCGTGAAGCTGGCATCTTTGCCCGAGAAAGCCACTTGGAGCATTCTCTTTCATACTAGAATTCTGAAAGCCTGCACAGGCTTAGCATTTTTCTCACGCCGAAGCTTTGTTTGCGAGAACAGCTTGCATTGTATTTTTCGAACTCGTGAGCATTGATACCTGTAATGGCCCCAGGACGTTGTACAGAGCGTGGCAAAATTTGTTGCACCGGAAAACCTTGGTATTTCGAACGTAATTCAAGTGCTATTCGATCACAGTCTACTTAAACATTGCTTGCCCTGTTAGTTTAAACAACTCTGATCCACCCTCCGATATCTCTTCTAAACTTTATTTCCACTTGAGATACGATGGTAACTTTATCTTTCCATTATTGCAAACGCATCTTGAGAGTTTATCCGAAGAAATCATTCGTTCGTGGAAACACGAGTCGGGAAATATGGAATCAAATAAAAAATAAAAGGGGATTCTCGGAGTCGTAAACGCGGAGAGAAACTATCGTCTTCGGTTTCATAGAAGATCAATTTTTAGGTCCATCGTGCCCTCAAGCACGCAGTAAACGCGGGTCTCCTGCGGCACCGAAGTGGTCGTTACAAGGCACTGTTCACGTTAAATCCGGCGCCTCTTAAGCAGTCCGAGACCGAGGATAACGACGGAGAATCCCTGGAAAGAATGACTACTCTAGATGGAGTGCCATCAGCTAGGAGATCGAGCTCTGATTGCAGAGATGAGAACAGGTGCGAAGTAAAACTTGATTATTCAATCAAGAGAGCTCAGCTTCTTCTCGAACGAAAAGTTTAAAGAGTGTAGCAACAAAAAAAGATGTCACATATCCTTCCTTAAGCTCATAGGAGTAGATTACAATTTACAAAAAGATACCTCATATTTTCTCGACATTTCGAGTCCATCCTGTTTAGCAGCCTTTCGCGGTTGAAAGGTTAAAACATTTCAAGGGAAAAGAGGCGCGAGAAAAAACTCTTGGGCAAAATGGATTTAGAAAAATGCTTCAGGAAATGTACCACGAGGGAATTTACAGAGAAAGACGTATAATAGATTTTGTCAATTTTGTTGGGTAAAGAGGTTAGCGAAGTATTCGCAGACAGACGACGAGGATGGCTAAAGGTGTGGATATTTTTTGAAGAAGAAAAACGAATATTAGTTTAGTAAGAACGGGAGTGTGCGTCACGTGTGGTCTGGTAGATAGTACGCCGAAACATTTGTGGAGGAGTGTAATGGGACAGGAAATAATAAGATAAAGTTGGAAGGAACTGGGTGGTTGAGAAAACTAGAAAGGGTACAAAAGGGAAAAAGTAATAAGCGTAAAGCTAAATGAAAGCAAAGATTTGAGAAGAATAAGGTGTGCCATTGCGTAGAAAGTCGGATAGGACATGTAAATATGAGATGGGATTCAGAGCTTGCTGACTGCGATAACAAACAATAGTCGCGATGCGTGTTTGTAAACATTCCATCGACAGCGTTTCTCCCTTTTAGAACTTGATTATTCACTGGTCGAACAATGGAATTAATTTTTCTCTGAAATTCAACTTCGACCCCTTTCTCTCATTTTTCCCTTTGACGATAAAGCGGCGCTTCTGATTTCGAGGGATCGCGCAAAACGGTGTAGCTTCGCGTTAAAAACCCGTTTCGTAGCGATTTTATTACGATGAATCGCTTACTTAACTGATTTGCGTCCCTGAAAATACAGTTCGCGAGTAGACTGCAAACATTTCCCGCGGAACTCTCAGACTTCGCCCAGTAATACGCGAGCAATTATACTTCAACGAATTGGACGTTGCGTTTGTACAAAATGCAGCGTGTTTGTAGTGCACTTGAGGGAAGCTTATAATTTTGTACTCGCCCCCAATATTTCCCTGCGATTTTGCCGTCGTGGCCCTCGTCCACAAATGACATTCAAATGGGGATGTTTTACACATTCAACAAATTGGTAAACAGAAATATTTGAAATTTGTTTGATCAAGGTAATGGTATCGGAGGGTTTCGAAAGAGTCGAATGAAAATAGATGAAAGTATACATCGTTGCAATTAAAAGTAAAAAATGATAAAAAAAATCCTGTGCAGAGGTAAACGGAAGAAACAACATCGCGATAAGAGGAGCAAACGAAGTCGTAGTCGTCAGAAAAGACGGCGACGACGAAGTGGATCGCGAAAGGAAGAGAGACCGGTGGAGCACATAGGGAAAATGCGAAATCTGAAGTACAAAGAGAAAGTGGAGAGGGATCGGTCACCGCGACGCAGGATCTCCGAAAGCAGAATGAAAGCCGATATCGGAAACGCGTCGTCGTCCAATCGTAAAAGGGGCAAGGTGAAGTCGAGGGATCAGGAATACTATTCCGATCTATCGGATAACAGCGACTACGAGGATAGAAAGGCTAGAGGTAAGAAACACAAGTACTCGGGATGAAAATCATAGACCCGGCTATAATTCCGTTTCTCCCATCGGGAGAGGCTTTAGAAGCGATCGTTTCGTGGAAAGTAGACAAATTGTGGAAATTGTGAGAAACTAGACAGACATTGGAGACGTTCGAGCAAAAGAAACTATTTTCGATAGTTGAATTTGTGCGATTGGCAATGGACACCTGTGGGAGGAAGACATGAAAAATGTCTAAAAGTTCTTTTTCGTTTTATTAATCTATACTTGCATACTAATATTGTAAAGAGGAAACATTGTATGTAGAGAGCAATCTCTGCGAGTATCGTATCGAATTATAAAATTTTTAAAATTTTTGTCTCCTTTCCAGGAAGAAGAAAAACGCCAGCGCGTCAAGAATGCAAGTGCAGCGTAACCGGAAAATCCAGAAGATCCGTTTCTAGAAATCGTAGTCCTCAGAGGCAGAAATCGCAAGAACCGCAGCTGAAACTCTCACACGACGATGTCAAAAACAATAAAACCGATCCTGATGATCGTGGTAACGCTGATCGCAACGATGCCCCTGATCAGGACATAGACAAGGACCGCAAGCCCAATAACAGTGGAAGTGGCAGCAGTTTGTAAAAGTTCTCTTTTTATGTCTCGAAAATGATCGAGTTTCTGTCCTGTATACGACACTAAATTTTGTGCTATTTATAATCATTTCTATGCCATACTTTTTCATTCTAATTTTGTTTACCTATACAATTTTTTTGAATACATTAATTACGACGAATAAACTTGGCCCCAGGTGCGTCTTTAAGTAAGTTTAATTTAACGGAATTAAACGTGAGCAACTTTCAGTTTGCTGAGTCCTGAAATTGTGTTATAGTTACTTATTAAGAACTTTTAAACATTTCGAAATATTCGTAACCGTGCCTCTAACTGTAACCATATCCTTTCGCTCCTTTCTCGTGCCTTTCTTTTCCTCTTCCTTTCCTCTATCACCTTCCACATTTGTAATAACAAAAAAGGAGCCTCGTTGCTCCTTCATTGGTCTCTTGGTAAATTTCACTCCCATTCACTCCAAACACAGAAAATTCCCTCGCTCTTGCCTGCATCTGCACCCATATCCTTCAGCTCCTACGATTCCGACACTTCTATTTACACGTCTCTTTTTCCCTTTCCTTTTTCTATCATCCTGCATACTCTCCAAGCTTAAGAAGCCTTATCGCGCGCCCATGAGGTGCTAACTAACCCCATTTCAGCGTGTCGCGCTTGAAGAGAGCTTGATGCAGAACTGATGAACTTCCCAGGGGGAACTTTACGATACGTTCGGTAAAAAATATCTGCCAGATCCTTGGAAAGGAGCCGAGTAATATTTCACAGATAAGAGGAATGGAACAAGGAAACAGCTCGCGGTGCGCAGCGTGCACTTTTCCAACAAAAGAAAAGGACCTTATCCGCGACGGCGGTTATTCGATCGCGAGGACCATCCTTTAGGAGGATTTTTCTAACTCGTGTCTGCCGGAAGCATCCGTGGAAAATATTCTTCTGGGATAGCTCGCGTTGGCTAAAGCTTTCTGCTGTTTATCGGTTTAGCCAATGGCGTTCCCTGTCGCGGAACTTCTCCGTCACGTGTACGCCTTTCGTTCCGCTCTTTACCAGCTGATATCACGTACCGGTGAGACAATTTCCACGGGAAACATAAATCAGCGGAAGGTATAGTACACCGTGGACCAGATTCGCGAGGGATGCTTTGATTTATGCTGGGACACGTGTAGCTTTCGAATTTTCAGACGATTACTTTTCTTGACCTGTGGCTTGGCGAAAGTCTTGAAACGTGAGTGGAAAAATACGTCTACAGGTTGCGAGTTGGGGGACTGATTCGTATAAAGGAATTTCAAGTTAACCCTCTGTTTAAAGACAACGAAAGTCATTTAACAAGTATATTCAAAGTTACACTGGCCCAAAGATGGTTGAATACTTATTTACCAAGAAAGAATGCACCCGTAAAAAAACAACCACATCCGCACAACGATATGCAGAGCTCGCCAGATGGTTCGTCCTGCCTTCTCCAGCTGGTAAATGATGAGACCCAGCCGGCAAGAATGATATTTCCATTGGACATTTAATATCGAGCTGAGTGGTAACGAGTGAAACGAAGAGGAAATACACGCGCAGAGGATACCGAAGCTAACGGAAAAAGCCAGCTCGAAGGAAGTCCGAAGTCGTGAAATAGGGAGCCTGCAAAAAGGACCGGCGTTGTTGATCGACAAATAAAGGATGGCTCTGCAGATGAGGTCGGTGGGTTTCCCTCATCTTTGCGCCCAGGCGCGGTAATGATCTACCGAGTTGCGATAGCTTTTCCAGCTCTTTTTTTTTTTCTGTTTACAAAATTCGGTACGGCGAGAAAAACTTACGTGACATTCTTTGGAGCGAGACTTTTCCAGCGTTCAACCTCTAACTTTCTCCTCTGGCTTACGATAACAACGAGCTTACCTTTGAATCGTTTATTTTTGAAGACATGGAAGAATAGAAGAAATATTTGTGTTCCACTAGTTCTTCGAATGAAAAATGTGAGATGCCCGTGGAATAATTTAATTTCAATTTCACGACCCATAAAATTACCTAGCTTTCTATTTTCTGCGAGCCAACCGCTACTCTTGGTTAATCGAATTATAAGTTTGGATGGTCAATAAAATTAGCAAGAGTGCCTGTGAAACGGGAAGCCACTGAAAAGGCTGGAATAGTTTTCCAATACACCGATAAAACATTTGGAGAAAGTAAACAATTTATTGTTGCGATCGAACTGTCTGTAAAAGCTCAAAAGGGAATAAAATTTTTACTGTACGAAAGGTCTGTGGCTGAATTATGCTTTGTTTCACTCGATGCTGCGATACTTTCTAATCGAGAGATACTTTGCTAATCCAAAACAAAAAATATATTTATTCGTATTGCAATGAGATTGTGCCCAATAAGGCATGTTCTGGTCTGACTACGCCTCTGCGACGCGAGTTAGCGAGATTTAGAGAGCAGAGAAAAATTTAGAGGCACATAGTGCCTACAAAAAGTTAGAAAAAAAAGTGCCCAGTTAAAATAGGTACGCGAGACAACCTTGTCGTCGTAATATGCTATTTTCTGCTCCAGTAATGCGCTTTAAATTCGTACCTATTCGTCAAGTATCGTACTAAGAAATAAAAGATGATTACTGGCGAAATAATTTATTCGATAGGCACGTTTATTCAATGGAATAAAAATGTTTTATTACGAGAGATTTTGTTTAATCGTTGTAAATTAAAATTTTAATTTTTAATTTTTATTCAACGAACGAGGGGCGAATATCGTGTCTTTTATTCGAAGTACCTATTTAGAGGCGAATTTCGTCCGATCTCGGAGTCCTCGCAGTACCAAGGGTTAATTGTCAACTCGTTCTAGATGTCAACGCGTTAACTTCGATATCGAATTAACACTCGACACGCTGGCACGGTGGTTTGCATACAATTTTATGCACATCGTAAATGGCCAGTTAATTGAACTAGAACGTGGACGACTCCTTCACGAGGATAATTACATCGTCAAGTTGCACACAAGCTTCGCTCGTGTCAAATATGAAGCGAACGAAGCGTGCTGGAAATGAACGCGTCGCGTCGTCGATGCCTATTTGAACTGTTGTATTTAATTAATCGACTGGCGTACACGAAGCTCGACAATCGCGATGCAATTCACTAGCAGGATTGTAAAATTATTTTTCACAGAGAAAAGTGTGAAAAATGAACAAATAAGAGGAGAGCAGACAAAATAATTTCAAGCGAAGATAATACACGTATCGTCGCGTGATTAGTCATCGGAAAATATTCGCCAGCTCGTTTCGTAGCTCGCGCCTCTGTTTCGATCGGTGCCCTTTAATTTCACAGGCTTAAACTCTGCATCTCGGGTGGGTCAACGAGAAATTGCATTGCACGCTCGTGAACACAAGACGCATCGTTTGGTCCCAACGATCCTCCAGAAAACGAAATCTGCAGGGGTTGACAAGGCCTCTCCGTCGCCGTGAAAATGTCGCGATAAATAATGTTACCGAGCCTCTTCGCTCTTTTCAAACCAGAACTCGGAGCTTATCGCGATGTGGCCATTGTGTTTTCGCGATAGTTGTTGCCCTAGTCACGGTACGCTATCGAATCGACCAACAGTACTGTCTGGCACTGTGATCGCTTTGGGTAATTGATCAGGTGTTACTCCGATTATTAATTTTTGTTATTTTAGAGAAAGATACGTCAAATTTAGTGACCGTGAAGCTGGGAGTAGAAGGATGAGTTTAGCATCGGAATATTTTCGACAAGTATTTAAATCCTCGACAATGAAATATTTAAAAAATTAATTTAGTCTTCGTTTCTCATTTATTTTTCATTTGTGCACGAGGAACCACCCTTCCAATTATGTTGTGCCAACGTTCCTCCACTACACATTCTAAATGTATAGAAATTTCAAACAAAAAATGATAGTAAATTCTAGTTTTTCGTTGAAATAATTGAAATAGAAATGTGTACAACAAATATTACACTGTAAATGCCTGGCCACGTTTCCAATGCCCACAACAATGCCCACAACAATGCCCTCAACTTTTTAAATTGAATTCGCGACGATGAAATCTCGCGACACACGGCGATCTGATGTCCTTTAATTGAACAGTACGGAAACAGAAAGTTCGGCAGGCATGGACGATGCGCTGGGAGTGAAAAGTGCGCTTTTAAAGTGATTGCCAAAGGGGCGAACGAAATACCACCGACCTAATTCTTAACAATACAGGAAAGATCCCCCGGTGGAAAGCGCAACTTTTACAATAAAACTTTCTAATCAGCCCGCGAATGCCTGCTGCCTTCGTTTCGTTCGACAGAAATCAGACTGCTAGGTGTATACATGTCTCTGACATTTAACAATGATCGAGTTTATCGAAGGGACTGGCCTGAATGAACGCCGAAGAAGGTGGCGAAATGAGAAATCTATCAATCCTTGGTCGAGTGGACTAATGGAGGATGGGATCGTCTTGAAAGTTCCGAAGCAATTTATCTATTTGATATATTCTTTCATCCATTCACCGCGAATAAATTCAATTTACGAGTCCCCCTCGTTTCACCGAATTTTCTGCCAAGCCACGACTTATTCTCGTAAATTATTAAACACTTTCCCCGAAAGAAGGTACATCGTAGATAAATTTACGAACCAGTTTATTTCTCTTCTTTTTTCTTCGGTTTCAGCGACGATGTGCAAGGCGAGAAGCGTGAATTTATTTCCCCCGGTTGGATTATCGTCATCGCATCGAAGGACGATAAGTCGCGCGGGGAATTCCCACACCTAAGTGCCACCTTTTTCCCTCACAAATATCTTTGCTCGCGGCAAGATAAATCCGCGCTATTTTAGACAAAACTAAGGGCCTCTTTTATAGAGGTGCGTTCGTTTTCTCCAATCCCTGATATTCTCGGAATTTTCCGGCGTAAACGTGAAACATTTTCCCTCGAATTTTTATGTTCGTACACCGTCGAAGGGAATGTAAGATATTTTGTCGCCGGAATTCGACACGAAATATGGAAAGAGTCTACAGCTGTCTAGGAGATAATGTATGGCCGCTCCGAAGCAAAAAGTCTCCATGTTTGCAATTTTATGTGGATGCCATAAGTTTGTATGACGACGAGTAGTCGTAAAATTTTGTTCCTTAATGTTAATGATTATACTTGGACGTTAAAATTTCAGGCAATTACGAATGAAAGAGAACGTGTAAAAAAATATTTACTCTACTGGCGTTTTTATGTATCTATAAAATCCTCGGTCTAAACTTTGGAAAACTTTTTTACGTTATGGGTTAAATCGAACAAATTTAGGTTTCAGAATGATTAAGTTATTAGGACAATTTCACATTATAAAGAAAGCATTTTTCATTGGCTAAGACGTACTTGAAACTTTTCACTTCTTCGTGCTTCGAAACTTCTCTCCGTAAGTTTTTAAATTGTCCTCGTTGAAGAAGAGGGATAACTTTATCTTCGGCGGGGAAAATCACTCCCGTTTTAAATTAGAACAATGTCAGGCCCGTTCGAAAACTTGTCGTAAGTACTAAAAATTGTACGTAATTTAAAAAAAATTCAACAGAAAAATAAGCAAAACAAAAAATAAACAGAAACCGAGTGAATTAAACTAACGTAAATCATTCTAACGATCCCTGAAATTAGGAGACGCTGCTGCACCAAACTATTTTTACTAAATTAAAATTAGTAACTATTTTATATAATGTAATACATTCTCTATGATAAATTCTCCGCAGACTCACCTATTATGCTCGATCTTCGCAGATTGGAGGTTCCATCGGTGACGTTGTAATGGTCCCCTCATCGCGCAGTCACGAGAACCAAACGATGAACGCTGATGATGAGTTCGTCGAAATCCTTTCAATCGATCCCATTGTGAAATCACGGAAGCTCGTGTCTCGAGTCTGGACGAGCGGGAACCCGTCGAAAATGTGAAAACTTGGCGCACAATGATCGGTCACAAAACTTTCCAAAGACACGAGAAGCACGTGGCGAAGCCACGACGCGTACTGGCTGCCTCGTACAGGACAGCTGACGAAGGGTGGCAGCTCCGCACTTGCCGCTACCCTCTTTCTCTGGTACACTGATCCTCTTCCTCGTGCTTTCATGCTCGTTCCAACCCCTCCCCCCCCCCTCTCGCTCTCTCTCTCTCTCTCTCTCTCTCTCTCTCTCTCTCTCTCTCTCTCTGTCGTCACCCCACCACAAACTGCAACCACTTTTAGGAAGTTGGTCAAACACATAGTTCTTCGAGGACCGTTTCTTCCCTCGATGATTCGATATTGAATGTTCTTCATGGACCACCGACCACCAGTCACCCACGTGATCGAAACTTCCGCATTTATTAATTTTCTTTTTAACTACCCTTTCAACTACGAACTTCTCATTCGCGGATTTTTCCATCGGGACTATCGTCCCTTGTTTACTTCCCTTTTTTTTTTGGCGCGTTATATTCACTGCAGGCTTCCAAATTTTCTTGTTCTGATTATCTAAAAACAAATAAAATTATTGGACAATTGTATGTATACATTGTTTGTAATCTTTTTTTTTTGCAAACAATCAACCATTCTTCTTAATTTTACTTTCCAGTGAATTTTGACCGATTCAGTCAAGTAATCCTCAACCTATAATCAAACATATTACAATGTAATCATCTTCGTTAATTTTGTCGCATCCCTTTTATTATTATTATTATTATTATTATTATTATTATCCTCAGTTTATTCAGAAGGCACTCGTGGTGTCCAAGTAGCAGAGCGGCCACTCTCTCGACGGCAAAGGTGGGTTTTAACAAGACTTCTCCGCAGCTTACAAAGAGTAGTTCCCACTAATCAGAAAACAACTCGAGAGTGGCCGCGGAACAATTTCCAAGAATTCATTTCAGCTCAAGACTCGCTCCTTGATAGCCTAGATTTAAATCCACTTGGTTTTAAACTATAATTAGAGCCTTCAAGACTTCTCATAATAATTCCTACCTAAAATATCTTTCCAACCAACCTGTCATTGCAACGATTAAGTATGTTACTTGTAAAAGTGTCATTTATTAGAACGTACGAACTTTTTCGAGACTGTTTTTGATGCGAATCATGTATTCTGAAAATGTATTCGTCGTGACCATTGAAGCAGTGCGATAGAAACGGAGTGAGAATAGCACAATTGTAAGTAGGAGGCAACAAGTGGCGGTAACCAAGAAGCGTCGAGCTAAAATTAGAACAGTCGGATTCTGTTTTAAGAATTGGAGGTCCTAACAATCATTCCTATTGTCAAACGTGTTTATTGTAGCACCTTTCTTTGTTACGATACTCTATTTTATTTCAATTTTATCGAATCTATCTATTTTGAACAAGTAAATGCAAAACAACCAAGCTTTTAATTGAACACGATAGTGAAATTATAAATTGAAGAATATTTTCAGACTTGATCAAAAGTGAATCATGCATATTATTATTACTTCCTCTGCTTCAAATTTTAAATTATTATTTTTTCCATATAGTATTCGTTTAAATGTTAATAATAATCACGGTTCAGGAATCGGTAGAGGGTGAATTCGTTCCAGGAGGAAGAGATTTCGCGGTGAAAGATCCATTGTTGACAGTGCATTAGCAGTCTCCTGCGGTACTACGGCACTCCATTCAACCCCGGAGTTTTCTCGATACCCACTTCACAATGGGATTATCGATACCAGGCCTTGAACGGAAGTTATTAGAATCCGACAAACCTTGTCGAAGGTACGCACGCTATGAAAATTAAGGGAGAAACAATCTCTGAATCTGAACGAATAATTTTCGTCTGAAAATCTCGGTCGTTATTTTTCTAACTCTAGTTTAAGAGGAAATATTTACTCGTCATTTTGCTACGTTGGACGAACAATTTTCCAAGTTCGAGAAGGTACCAGGGGAAGCTTGACGACGATATTTAACAATTTAATTAAAAAAGCGTAAAAGTGTTCTTCGCAAAAGGACGCTTAAGAAAAAGGTTATCGAGGAGAGGCTGAAGAAAAAGGATATCAGCGATTTTAACGGAAGATAACGACATCATCGATGAACTATCGTGGGTTAAAGTTCCTCTTCTATCGGCAATTAGGTTTTAATAGGCTATAAATAGTCTTAAAATGCACTCGCTTAACATGTTTCACATAAAATTTGAAAATTAAATATCTTTTATGAAAGACAAAATTTGAAATCTCCTCTAGATTCATTGTTGAACAATTGGCATGGATTCGTTAGTCACTGCTGTAACGTAGAGATATACGACGTGATATGACATCTGTAAAATGATGGTGGGAGTTCGGAAAAGGGTCGTTTATGGTTTTCATCTTCGTGATGCATCGTGTCCAGGGCACCGAGTGACGATGAGTAACGATGACGTGATATTTCCTGCAGAGATCGAACCCGGGACATTGATAACCGTTCACACGTACACTATACATGTACATTAGGGTGTGTCGTTTTAGAGCAATATTTTTTTCAAGTGCTGACCGAGAAACTGATAGTAGATTATGAATGTAGTTGACATAAATGATAAAATTCTGAAAAATTTGTTAAAAATAACAGCCTCTTGGAATGTCTTTACTCGCTTACCTCCTCGAGAACTTTTCCACCCCTCGGCATTTCAGACGCAGAATTCCACAGTATGCAACGAAGTATCTACTTTGTTCGTCGGATATATTTGAAAAGCTGAATCTGTTGAGTGAACACTTACAAGAAAACGCGAAACGCGTAATCTTGTGTTTTCTAAAGGGATTTCTTCTTGGCGCTTCCCTCGGAAAACTCCAGCTACTCTGGAATAATTTAAGACGTGGCGCGCGTTAACGTGGTTTTCCATCAAATGGCTACGCTTGACACAAAATTGCAAGATGATGACCTTCGTATACAGGGTGGTTCCGGGAACTGGGACATGTTCTGAAAAACGTTGACTTCTAGAAAAACCTGACACCACGCCATTTTCTAATATATCTCGGTTAAAAATTTGAAAGAATTTTCTTCTAAATGTATTCGTGCATTGAAATCTGAAATTTCATGTTGCTCGTTAGCTGTGCGACTTAAAGAGATCTTCTACTTTGGAATTTAAAGAAACTGATCGATTTTTCGATATATATTCAAGAATAAAAAATACACATGTTCCTGAAACGTGTACAAATAATCACGCAAAGTTTAAAGAAGCTACTGGCAACGGTATTCGAGAGAGAAAATGATCGAGCGTCCCTTTTTAAAGTTCCAAGACAGACCATCCCCTTGAGTCAGATATAATCGTAAAGGGGTTGTAAAAGCGAAGTTAGATCCTCGTTTAGGGGTTCCTTGGCTGCGTGCTGACATTTCTGGATCACCTGCGTGTTCACGAGGGGGTTGGTAAAGCCGCGTAACCGCGATAAAAGATGTATGATGAAAAACAAGGATGGGGGTGGGAGCAACGAGTTAAACGGAGAAACTCCGCCTGAAGAGCACTCGAAGATGGCATCGTCAGCAATATTCAGGATCTTCTTTGTCCTACCCCCCACCACGGCCATCGTTCTCTCTTCCTCCCCCTACACTTTGACTTCGACCTCCAACGCGGCCCACCCTCTTTCGCCTTACATCCCCGATAACCTATATTCCAGCCGCGGAAATTCAAGGAAAGAATTTCTCTCTTAACCTGCATAGAGCAGTCGTTGATTTCCGTAAACGGTGGAACGAACTCGGTTACTCCCTTTGGCTAACTCCCCATGCAACGTCCTGTCCCCTCCCCCCTCCCCCCCCCCTCTGTACCTAGAATTCGTCCAATTTCTGATGGCGACTCTGCGACGAACACTTTTTGGGAGTGAAGATGAGGGGGGCGATGATTCGTAGCGGAGCGAGCATCTTTCTGAAAGCTTTGAGAATTTACTTGTGAGTCGATGACGAGGGATGGGAGGAACAACCCTTTTTTCAACGATATTTCTCTTTAAGGGAGTTTTAGTTGTACCCGGTGATACCTTGTTTCTTTTAAATTCTTGTTTTTCGCGACTTTTGCATTATGTTTTTTATACTTTTCAAATGGTCTAGATAGGGGTGTAGAAAATCGAAAATAAAATTGAAATTGAACGAGAAGTAAAATTAAAATTAAAGTCGAATGAAAAGTAAAAGTAAAAGTAAAAGTAAAATAAAAATTGAATGAAAATCATGAGAATCACTTTTTTGGAAGCATGGAAGGGCCAAGAATGGAATACTTCATCATCGTTGCGTAACAGCGTGGAGAACTGGACAAGGAATGAACGTCATTCGCGTTCGATGTAGATAATCGCGAATATTATTCTCCCTCGCACTTCGAATGCGTTTCTCGAGCCAAATACCAATAACATACAACTCGGTGTATCATTACCGTATTCGTTTCGATCCACTCTGAAACACTAGGAGGAAGAAGTACCATGGTTCCATTTAAAAATGGAACTGGCACCTTTCCAGAGCTGTCCCAGCAAAATGGAAGGAAAATAACGAAAATTAACAAAAGAATCCCGATTAGAAGTGACAATACAAATTTTGCCATTTAATAAAACTAAAATTATATGTACACTTTGTAGAAACTTGAAGACTTTAGTATCGTTCTATAATTCATATGATAGTCGTTTTATCGTTCAAATAAAAATTGTCTATGTCTACCTAGATAAAGAAATTTATGCCACTAGAATGACATTCGTGTGGCGATAATGAAACATTTTTCCAGTAGTCCATTATTGTTAATAGATTATGTATCTCGTTTCCTAGAATACAAATGAACACTTTACATCTGCTAGCGTAATAAAAATTTCTTTACTTTTACGTGGATACTTCATATTTTGTTTCTGTAATATTATCTTTTTTCCTATGCTTTTCGTACTGTTTCACTCTTTGAAATTGAAGGGATCGTCGGAACTAGGCCGATTACTAGACGAATTACGTATCGTGCAACACACGGAGTTTCTTTTCATTGAGGATGACACAGAAAAACGAACAAAAGGGGTTACGCGTCTTAAAATTCTCATCTGAAAGCGTTTGATTTTGCAGGAAGTATTCTTTAGAAATGTAAATCTCCGACGAGAAAATAAACTTTTTCGAAATAAACTAAAATTATTTCTAAGTATTTACAATTCATGGGCTTACAACATATATATATATATATATATATATATTTTCATTCGTTTAATCTGCTTACGTGGCTTTGATACTTTCGTTTGCTTCTGAAACATGATTCTAATTGAAGTGTTCGACAAAAGTGTCTTGGGTAGAATCGAAGATATTGGACTCTGGAATGGAATCGATAAGAAAGTTCGTCAATTTTCTCTTAATTAAGGATGAAGCTGCATCCCAGTTTATTGTGATTTGTCAACAGAGGACCCTAGGCAATCTAAAGTTCACGTAATCAATCCCATAATAATTGGAGCGAATTCGTCGTTAATTAATAATCATATTTAATATCCTATTATTATCTTAAAAAGAAGTAATTGGATTTAACATCATATTAATTTTCTCTGCCATTTCGACTAAACTAAATGCAATAATCCATCCGTTTTAGAGAATAATCTAAATACACGGTTTCGGTTACGCGAACACTCCCCTTGTTTAACGACAGTTGTTCGAGCAATTAACACGTATCAACACAATCAACGCGCTCGAAAACTTGTCTCCCAAAATGTTTGGAAGTCCGATATTCCAGTAGAAGCTCTGTTTACTCGGTAAACGTATTTATTCGACGAACGTGCGCCTCGTTCTTTGTACTCGCGACAAATTCAATCAGATTTTTCCATTTTCTTCGACCAGACGATACTCATATTCCTCGTAAACCACGCATTCATTATTATGTTAAATATACATATATATACATATTCTTCGTTATATTTTTAAGTAAATATTTTAATCTCCATCTATTTTTATCCTTGCACACATTTCCATTTTTATCTTTATGCTCCCCGATATGATAAAACTACGCCGAGCTGTTGGTGTTTCAGAAAGTGGTAGCCGTGAATGTATCATACAAGGTGTGTCGCCACTCCCTGGTTCGCAGGCAGAAAATAAAGAAACTCACCGAGTGGAGTATTTACAAGCAGGGAGTATACAGTTTACAGAGGCCGTTTTATACGTGGTTTCGTGTCAAACCTTCAAGGATTCATTTCGCCAGATGATGAAGCAACCCGGGATTGAGAGCCTCCAGGAAAGTAGAAGACTTTCGTGAGCATCGCGGGCCAAGCAAACATGGAATATTGCAAATTAAACTCGACTTCGTATCTGGCCTAGCCATGGCTTCTTGTCCTGTGCGAAATCATGAAACTATGATGAGCCTGTTCCTCGAAACAAAGGGTTCCCCAAAAGGACAGAATTTTCTTCTAAAATAAAAGAATTGTATTTCATTGAAAGACAAAATCCTAGAATCTCTTTTGGAAAATCCTCTGCATCTTCCAATAAAATTTCCAAACTCCATTTCAACCCCATCCATTCGTGAAAGTCGTCACGATACTGCGCCCTGTACGAAACCTATTTTATCCTACCTATTTATGGAGAGATTTCAAGCCTGCAGATTCGTCTTCCTGTTTCCAAATTCCTTGGCTCCTCATCCCACATTTTTCCCATTGCTCCATCGCGTTTATCTCGCAGACGTCCTATCCCTCGGCACATCCTGAATCGCAAGTCTTGAACTCAGTCTAGCGAAAATGGCGATAATCCTGCGACGATCGATCGCGTGACGCCTTCAAAAATTGTCGATATGTACAAAACTAAATGATAAACTGATTGTCTACCTGCGCAAACCTAATCAGAGAAATAGGGATACAATAGCGAAAGCTTAGTGTTCCTGAGCTAGGCACTCTAGAGTTTTTCTACCAATACTAATTGTAAGTGAAACTTAGTGGTTACAATGTAAAAAAAAAGAAAACGAATTTTCGCATTATTTCTCTCTCGATCGACGCTGACGAGTAGCTTCCTACGTGGAAGTGTCCTTTCCAGACGAGCCGGAAATTGCGAACTGCATCGACGGAGATATGATGTGAAACGTCACTGCGGATAGGAGAGAATCTTTCCAAGTTCTTCAAGCCGTCTCGTTCAGCAGTCTTGACTTTGGCAGAATGCCAGGAAACAACCTGGTTACCTGCAGAAGGATGTCGTCAAAAGGCTCCTAACAATGCATCTACGGTTTTGAATAACCATGTCCGATTATTTCCTTTGCTTCATTTCTTACGTGATGTGCTAATTAGCAGGCACGCGAATAATACAGAATACTATTTCACAGGATATTACGAAAAGAGAGGGTCATTCTAAAAGTCTTTGGAAGATCCTGCAGCCGCTATCAAGGATTGCGATACAATTGTAGTTAATGTAACATTAATATAATTCGTATGAAATTAGAGAGACTCGTTTGCTATTTGTACAAGCCAGTGGAGATCATTGTTAAATTTCCAGATTATTGAAACGTCCCGTCGATAAATAGCGGGGATTCGAGTTGATGAATAGACGCGATTCGTCTTGAGAAATCACTCGAGATCGTTCTGTGACGGGACAGCCATTTGTGCTGTACTCCGTCGTAAAATTCCCGTGAATTCGTAAATACCTTTCATTGTAACATTTTACATGGATTCGAAGCTAAATTTTATAGCTAATGAAACGATCTTTAGACAGAGAAAAATTAATTTTTTCTTCGATTTAACAAACAAAGTTTTATATCTTTAGATATAAAAGTCGTATAAGGCGATAAAAAATTGTTACACGATCGATCTTGCGGAGTTTGGCCAGCTGTAAAATCTAAATAGTAATTCAGGATTATATCGTTTAGACACGAATTCCCTGACCCATTTCGCGAGCAATCTGCCAAGAGAATTATGATTTTCATGCTGACTTGCAGGCGGCTTCTCATAGGCCGATGCGTCGCGCCGCGCGGATCGCCGGAAACAGGTAATACACGGAATACGATTTTCCGTCCAGCTAAAAAGGATATTAAAAACATACACAGGCTGACAAAAGAACTGTAACTTTCAGAGATAAATAAAACAAAACGAGGCAGACCGGAGCAGACTACGCGATCGCGACGAATTTCTCGGTTAATTAAACAATTTCGTGCGATGGAATGCATGGAAAGCGATCAACGTTCTCTGCATTCTATTTTCATCGATATATCAATTTTAATTAACAATTGTATCGCTGATATTCGAATCAGTATCTTCTGTACTATTCTCTTGGGATCTGTTTGCATCGATACTCGTAAATAATGTTAATTTTAATTGATGATTGTACTGCTTGTATTTGACTTAGTTTCTCATATACGGTAGTCAATTCTTTGACTCAAAGCGATCAAATTTAGACAACCTATCGCTAGGTACATCCTCAAGAACGTGTAAAACTATGCAATTACTTACTCATTGGTGGATGACAAGAATTTCTGTTGCTGAAGCCAGTGGCGACATGTTAATACCTCCTTAATGATATGTTCTATATATGAAATGCACTAATGCGGACTTGACATTTGAACGTGGACGTACTGGCAAAGCACAATTTACATCGTCATCGGTTTAATACCAATGGTTAAAGATTAATCGTTTCGGAATAGTGCTGCTCTATGTCGATGTCTATTTCACAATAATCTGTTTCCTCTGCACTTTATATGATAAGAAAAAGTTCGTAAACGCACACCTCTCGTCAAAAAAATATTATCAAAAGTTCAAACTCATCGAGTTGATACGTAAACGTCAATCAAATTGTCTACAAGATAACTGTTTAAAAAGCATACAGAACACCCTGGCCCGTGTTTATTATATAATTTATTGTAAACAAGGCACCCTATCGCTATTTGATCAGAATCTAATCTCGATTATCAAACGGATAACTTTTCTATATTTCATACCGTTTGTGGACAAGTTTCCCAAGGAATCCACATATACAACAAGGTAACTCCCGAGTATTCCGTTGCTCCTCGAAATCGCTAACGATTTCTTCAAGTTTTCGACTGTATCTATTTCTCGACACCACCTGCTTCCGTCTCGAGAACGAATCGATAGGAAGTAAATCAAGAAGAAGCGAACAGGAGTTACGTCTAACAATTGCTCAATGGAATTCAATCCCAACGGTATGCTGGCAATTCGCACGACTATTTTCTCGATTTCTCTGTCTAGAATTACAGAACTGGTTCGCCAATTGGTTCTTGGGGAATGCTGAAATAATCCGTTGGATCATCTATTTTTTTCGAAACGAACCAACCTCATCCCAAATATTGCAGCTTGTGACTAATTCCCATTGAGTAAATCTACTTCGATATCTAATCTTTTCGAAACACCTAAGCACTTCAACTCTTCCAGCAATGAAAACTAATGACTAAGCAACTTCTACCGAGTAAACGTACTTCAACTCCTAATCCCTAAAAATGAGTAGATTAGACAACGTGGTTTCCCTTGAACCATTTTCCTTAGAACATTTCCCTGTACATGTAATAATCCTGACTTACGACTCCGTTCCAGTTTGCTAGGTCATCGTATAGAAACGTATCTGTTTCATTTGAGATATTCCAAGTTTACAATTGTTATCACGGCAATATCTTACTGAAAGTAGATAGTGCTTAAAATTCTTCTTCCGTAATAGAGATTAATAGAAAATATTCGCCTGTCATGTTACATGATAGCTTATGGAAATAATGTGTTTCTTCACACAGTAAACAAATTACGCTGCGAAACAATAAAGATGTAAAGAATATTTTTCTTTTATTGTTCTATAATTTTTCGAAATATTAATTATTGTATTCAAACTTGAAGCAACACTCGCGTGATTTGATAGGGAAATCTGGAAAAGATACAAGAATTTCTTGTGCGACTATAAATGATTGATAATGTACTTCCATCTAGCATGATCAGAGTAATTGCGTCTTGAGCCATGACTATGTGAAAAGGAAATCACAAGAGTTTACGTCATCGTTGTGAATAATATCATGATTACTAAACGACTTTACTGCAACACGTATGATTTCATTAATCTGTCTACCAAGTTTTCTTTATCATTATAATGACGTCATCAGTTGAATAGAATTACTATAAATAATTTTATAGTAATTCATTGACACCTTCGAACGGATTTCATCCTCGACAAGGTACAAAAATAGCAAATTTATTCGTAAGAAAAAAAAGTAAACAAATCCTTCGCTCGTTCACCTTGAAAGAAGCAAGTCGGAGATACGTATAGGAGAAGATTGCTGGAACATTTATTTATTTCTACTCTCACGGAAAAATTTGGAATTTTTATTTTTTGTTCGGAATAAAAAAACATCGACTCTCAAGAGCTGGCTTGAAGATTAAGATATTCGCAGATATACTAGTTTCGACTGTTGTCCTTACACGAACTAAACTAGCGGAGCTCGCGCAACAGCGATCAATTGATGGTTATTGTTGTCTGATTGCCATGAGTCACGGTTTGTAGAGTCGAATGATAGTCACGGAATGAGATTCGCGCGTTACTAATCGAAGTTGCGCGCTGGCATTGTGGTAGGAAAACTGATATCAAACTGAATAAATATACCGTTGCATCGCGCGAACAGTTCAGACCTGTTGGAACAATACTCGTGAAAGATGGATCGTTTCGCTGGAAAGATAGCAATAGTGACTGGCGCCAGCAGTGGTATCGGTGCTGCGACCACGAAAGCTTTTGTGGAACACGGTGTTAAGGTGGTGGGTCTGGCGAGAAGAGTGAACAAGCTCGAGGAGTTGGCTGCTAAACTGGGCAAGGATAAGTTCTACCCCATAAAATGCGACCTGACGAAAGAGGAAGACATCACGAACGCCTTCAAATGGGTCGAGAAGAATCTAGGATGCGCTTGTATTCTCGTCAACAACGCTGGAACCATCGTTGCGGAACCAATCATAGGTAGAGAGTCAGTTTCCTGGGAGCTTTATAGCTAGGAGGAAGCTAAAAATCAAAGTGCTTGCAATTTGAAAAACTGGAGGGTTTATTTGATATGAACAGCAGATATGGAAATTAATTCTGTGTCTTTGTAAGGTAAACTTGTTCTTCGTTTAAAAAGAAAAAGATTCTGCTATCCTTGTTTAACCGACTGACTTCATACTTGAATTAAAGTTGTCGAGAACCTATTATAAATGATTGAATACGAAGTCTTCCACAAGGTCGTTATTCTTCACTTCTTAATAGAGGTTTACCAGTCATATACAATTCAAGTTCAAGGTCTACTCAAGTCACCCAAGTGCCTAATCGTCTATGTACCCCTTTATATAAAATCAAGAATTCATTTAATGAAGTTTTCCTATTACCAAGATGATATATACAGAGATAAACTAACTTTCTAAAAATATGTGTCACTATGTGTGCCTACGTAATTAATACTGAACGAGCAATTTTAGTGACGTATCATGCCACGCTAAGCTGAAGTGGATAATTGGTACTCCCGCGATTACACAACATACGTCGAGTTTCCAGGCTCGAGAAACTTGTTAGACACCCAACGAACATCTCTAGAATCTAAAATTTAGCTATTACGTTGTACACAATTCGTAACAAGGAAAACAGGCTCACTAAGAAATATTACCGAATCAGACTGTTATCAGCATCTATTGTTATGGTACTCGTTTACTCTTTTAAGATTCGATGGAAACGAGCAAGGAGTTATATTGCGCTTTCTGTTTCAGCCTCGTCCACCGAATCCTACTACAAAGTGATAGATACCAACTTGATATCGGCAGCAATTTGCGCACGAGAATTTGCACAGGCTTTGAAGAAGTGCGACAGGCCTGGACACATAGTTAACATCAACAGGTATGTAGTTACTCAGTCTACGATCAAATAAACGAAAACGCGAAATATGACAAAATCGAACAAAGTGAATTTGAAATATCATCTAATTACATACATATGGATATTTTTGCAGCATAGCTGGACACTATGCGGCAGCCTTACATATTCCAGTTGGTATGTACGGGGCCAGTAAATATGCGTTGACGGGATTGTGCTCGGAACTGCGCCACGAATTTATTATGAACAAACAGAAAATAAAGGTTACGGTAAGATTTTATTTCCTTAACACCTTACCATCGAAAGTAATGTATTTAATTCCTTAGTGAAACTCTGTTCCAATTGTTCCAAAAATTGTTCTAATCTCACGATACGTTTATATTTTTCCAGAGCATCAGTCCTGGAGCAGTGCAAACAGAAATGTTTCAGAATGTGGCAAACGCTGATAGCACTATACTGGTATTGACGGACAAGGACATCGCTGATGCAGTAGTTTATACCGTAGGAACCCCACCAGGTGTAGAGGTAAACATTGATAAATATATTCCATTCAATTATATTAAAATTTTAGAATGTTAAAATATAAAAATATTGATCGTCCTTTCAAGGTCCACGAACTCACAATTATGCCACAAGGTGAAATCATCGGCATTCCAGCGTCAATGGCAGAGAAATATATCCAGGCTCAGGCTAAATAAACCTTTACGATGCGATTCTTTATAATTAACGCTACTTTTATCAGAATCTAAAAACTTTGTAAAAAATTAAATAAATTAAAATTGTACTCTGCCTTAACGAGAAAATGCATTGTTATCGTTGCGAACTGTCATCCTAAAGTGATTTGTATAATGTATTACGTCGCTTAGTGTTCTTTCTGTAACATAGTTATAATTTAAACTGCGCACCTCACGAAAATAATGCAAAACGTGTAAGTGAATAAATTACCCTTTCTAGGAACAAGATATTCAATCAAAACAGCATTCAATGTGATATATACGTATAGTATGAACGTAAAGACGGAGAATTAATTTCTACACTTGTAATTAGTTAGAAGAACAACAACAATAAGCAAAAGTAGACCACTGAAATTCCTATATACAGATACATTACCCAACAGACTGTTGAACACTTTGGAATTTCTATAATAATTAATCACTGGAAATTTCGTGTCGATAATTAACGATTCTCGTTAGTCGTGGACATATTCAAGTGTTAGTCATAATTTCAATGTGAAAAGAATATGCATATCGCAAATTTTTCATTCGTATCGCAAGTGACGGATAACACGAATGCAATATAAAGGCAACGGAAAATCGCGTGGTCTATCAGTGCTCGAAGAACAATATCGCAACGATGGATCGATGGATTGGAAAGGTAGCGATCGTGACTGGCGCCAGTGCTGGTATTGGTGCGTCAACTGTGAAAGTCCTCGTGGGCTATGGCGTAAAAGTGGTCGGTTTAGCTAGAAACATGGAAAAGCTCGAGAAGATGTCCGCAGAACTGGGCAAGGATAAGTTCTACCCCATAAAATGCGACCTGAGGAAAGAGGAGGACATCACGAATGCCTTCAAGTGGGTTGAAACCAAGCTGGGAGGCGCTGACGTGCTCATCAACAATGCTGGGATTGCTACTTCACAAATGATCATTGGTAAAAGAATTATCATTCACCTGGAAGAAAGGATTTATTTGTTTCTAGTGTCTATCCTCGTAAAGTTTGGAATATGTAAACCTTGTATTGCTTATTTTAATACATTGTATGAAGAAGACAAGTGCCTTGTGCATCGAGTACACATGGTGTGTTATGGATATACGCAGTCGATTCATGAAATTACTTCGGAAAAGTACGCCATCCATGAAATTTAGTAACAGGAACAATATTTGAGATATTAGTTTTAAATGTTGCTTCGTTAATCATACTTTCAAAGATATGGGAAGCATTTGCAAACTTGACGAGTACTACATATGCGCAATAGATAACAAATGGCACCGATTCTTACTGCTGTTCTCAATGTCACGAAATAGTCTCTTGGGAATACATTATTGGCTTAGACATTTTAACATAGAATAATTCATGTTGTAAAATACCAATGACGATTTAATTTCTGTCCTGTCAAGATTAGACCCTATGACTCTATGCATGGTAAATCTGTAAAACCAATTTTTCCTTCAAAATATATATCCAATATCACCCTTATATATAGTATTTTCTTTCGTTACAGAGAACCCCACCGAGGAATACCGAAAAATATTAGACACCAACGTACTCGCACCAGCAATTTGTTCGCGCCTGTTCGCGCAGTCCATGAAAAAACGCAATGGATCTGGCCACATAATTAATATTAACAGGTACATACGTAATTCCTCAAACATATACGTAGGCAACTTAAGAACACGAAGAATATAATAAACCTCAAGGGAGTGTTTTTGAAAATTTTGTAGCATCGTCGGTCACTTCGCGGAGACTATATTTCAACCAATGGGTATGTACCCGGCCAGTAAATACGCTCTGAGGGCATTGTCCACGGAACTACGACACGAATTCATCAACTCTAAACTGAAAATAAGGGTCACGGTAAGATTTTCTAATAGTAGGTTTTAGCCACGATAGCGAATAGAATGATATGTCGCGTTCATATTCCGACAGAGCGTCAGCCCTGGAGGTGTAGAGACGGATTTGGTGTATTGTCTACCCGATGAAATTCTTAAACAGGTGAAAATATTGCACCCCAATGACATCGCCGACGCAGTAGCTTACGCATTAGGAACACCAGAAAACGTGGAGGTAAACGGAAATAAATGTATTGGCTTCGATTACGAGGGGTTTTCCTTTGATTTTAAAAGAGATGGGAACCTACATCCTCCAGGCTCCTTCTTTCAGTCTTCTGATATTTGGCAAACCCTGTTTCATGAAAATCTTCACGAGGATTCTCTCTATTCTACACGATTAACATTATATTTCAGATCATCGAAATCACGATAATGCCAAAGAACGAGTATATCTACGCTCCAGCACCGAAGAAATAAATTCACATTTCTAAGCAGCGTTGTAAGCTTCACTGTGTCAGATATTAAAGCTATAAGTAATTTGCCTGTGTACAAATAAAGTTGTGCAAAAAATAAAGGAGACAGAAACGTTTCCAAAAAGGTGTACGATACGTTGACTCCATCTACATCCTTTGAATATGTATTATATGTACATACAATATCCTGATCCTATCGTGTTCGTTATCTAATCGTCGAGGACTGTTGCTCTGCGATGCGTTATATAATATGTTAATAAATTTATTTGTACCGTGGGTCACGGCGTCAAATTTTCTCGTAAATCATAGCTGCGAAGTTCCTCTAGTATTTAGACCCATTTAATGGTCATTAGAATGCAGCGGATGAAAGAAAAAGCAAGTATAAAACGGATGGGGCACCTCGCGGAGAAAATATTGTGTCTTGTGAAACGATAACGCGAACTATGGAGTTTTGGGCTGGAAAAGTGGCGATTGTGACCGGTGCTAGCGCTGGAATCGGAACAGCAACCTCTAAAGCGCTCGTAGGTCATGGCGTTAAGGTGGTTGGTCTAGCGAGGAGGATGGACAAGCTTCAGGAGCTGGCTCAAGAGCTGGGCAAGGATAAGTTCTATCCGTTGCAATGCGATGTCAGGAAAGAGGAGGACATCATAAAGGTGTTCAAGTGGATCGAGAAGACTTTCGGCGGAGCTAGCATTCTGGTGAACAATGCTGGAGTCATCTCTCTGTCGTCCGTTACAGGTAAAAGTAGGTTAAAATAGCGTTTGTCGCAACAACAATGATCATCAAATAAGAAATCTTTCTTGCTTCCATGTAATCCAACCTTCCCGATGTACTTGATCCATGAAGAAATTGCTGTAGCATCAAGGTCCACTTGACCCTTGACCCTGGCTTTCTCCAGAGTAATCTGGACATCAATCTATCGTAATTTGTTTCTGTATCTCTGATACTTCGCTGCCTTAGGTTACATCCTGTCAGGTTTTGTACGGTGTACATTTAATAAAAATTGATTCCTTCGTTAATTTTTAAAAGTACAGGAGAAGTTCCCCAGGTATCGGTATCGAATTATTCCACGATTCACAGGACGTCCGCGCCATAGCAGAAACGATTTTAAATTCACACAAAATCACTAAAAAAGTATTGAATTATTCATCGACGAACATGTGTTGTTTACTGCATTTGTTTTTATGACACAAGCTAATGAATATCTATGAAAGAAGGTTCTGCACCTGGAAATGTCTTTCATTTTTTGTTAACCTGAAATTATAAATGACTGATCAATCGAACAAATTCCTATTCCTTCTTTTGTTCGTTACATATTGATCTATTCTGTTCTGTTGCAGAAACGGCCACCGAAGAATATCGTAAAGTAGTGGAAACTAATCTGATAGCTCCAGCGATTTTTGCACGGGAATTTTCGCAATCGATTAAAAAACGCAATGTGCCCGGGCATATAGTTAACATTAACAGGTATGCAAGTATACGAAATAATATATAAATCGATTCGACTGTGTCACTTGTCGTTAGCTTCGTCGTAAATTTTGACGAACTTGTATAAATTAACGTACAACATACGAATATCGAGTGACTTGAAAATGTAATTTCACTTGCAAATTAACTTTATTTAACGTTCGTACTTTCAAGAATAACTTGGACTTTTAAACTCAAACAAACTAATCTCGAAAACGAATCGAGGAGTACCTACACTGACATGCACACATAATTTGCAGCATATTGGGACACTATGCAGATACGTTCACCATTCCAATCGGCCTGTACGCTCCCAGTAAATACGGTCTTACCGCTTTGGGTACGGGACTACGTCATGAATTCATCATTTCTAAATTGAAAATAAAAGTTACGGTACGATCTCAAATAATAATCTAATATTAATTTAATTTAAAATAATTATTCAAAATATAACACCATTATTATCAACGAAACTTTCACGAGTAAGTAGCATACTATCGTTTATCGTGTTTGTGTTCTCGACAGAGCGTCAGTCCTGGATTTGTGATGACAGAAATGGTTGGGCCCGTACCTAAGCATGTTCTTGATAATATGCCGATACTGCAAGATAAAGACATCGCCAATGCAGTGATTTATGCATTAGGAACACCGCAAGGTGTAGAGGTAAGTAAACAAAAATATACATCGCGTTCGATTGTAGAAAAAAATGATTGACATTCTTTACAGATCGTCGAAGTCACAGTCATGGCACAGAATGAGATCATTGGCGTTCCAGCAGCAATGAAACGACAATACATCGGCTCGAAGTAAACTTAATTAGATTTATAATATCGAAGAAAAAGACACCGCTTTGGAGGATCCTTCGTACTTCGTTATATAATTCAATCTTTGATTTTTGTTTGACAAATACTGAATAAACAGGCATCTATCTTTTGTTTGTTAGAATAAATCTAATCTTAAATTAGACACTAAAGAATTGAGCATAACACGCAACATAACTGGAATAAACAATTAGTCGATATTTGAACGAAAAGCCCCAATTCCCGAAAAAATCATACTAAACAAATTCCAAAATTCCAGTCAACAATTCCCACAGAAAGATCTCTAAAGAACGCATTTCCTGATGCACGATGCACACCGACCTTCATTATACGCGAGTCGAGTAATAAATTATTCAGATAAAGAGACACCGACAATCATTCTTATTTGTGTATACTAAGCACGAGCAATCTCCAAGCAATACAGCACGCCCCACTCCGATTGGTGGTTCGTCTACAGTAAGAGGAGCAAATACAACATACACGGCGTCCCAAAGATCGTATAAACCTCTCGCAATCAGTTTACAGAACGGTACAGTGAAAGATGGATCGTTGGGTTGGAAAGGTAGCGATCGTGACCGGTGCCAGCGTTGGGATCGGTGCAGCGATCGCTAAATCCCTGGTGGATCATGGTGTGAAAGTGGTAGGTCTGTCGAGGAGGCTGGACAAACTCCAGGAGCTGGCCAAGGAACTCGACAAAGACATGTTCTACCCGATCGAGTGCGATCTCAGAAAAGAGGAGCACATCGTGAATGCCTTCGAGTGGATCCAGACGAAATTTGGCGGCGCTGACGCTCTTATCAACAATGCTGGGGTCGCTGATCAATCGATGATCATCGGTAGATGATTTCAACTTAATATTCGTGTTCATTCATTTGTTGAGAATACGTTGCTCGCAATTGGCTATAACGCCTATAACTTGAATTAATACCCTTACATGTCGATGCATCCATCTCATTTATAAGCTTTTTAATTCCAGCATCTGTAATTCCAAATCAGTCTTGGTTCGAGAATCTTGTCATACGTAGAATATGCACACGCGAACGCAACCGACGATGAACTTGATACGCGTTTATCGAAGTTGTTTTGCAGCGGTCACTGACCGCGACACGCTGACCTTCATTCTATTCAAGTATTATACACCACGCTCAAAAATTGGCGATCTCGCGCCACGTCTAATTCAACGCGATTGTTCGTGCTGTCGCCATTTTTTATTTTAAATCAAAGTGCACGTTCTAATGAACGGACAAATTTACGCTAATACGCCAATTTTCTGTTACAGAATCACCGACGGAAGAATACCGTAAGGTACTGGACACTAATGTAATAGCCCCAGCAATTTGTGTACGCGAATTCACGCAATCTATCAAACAAAGAAAAGTGTTTGGGCATATAATAAACATCAACAGGTATAGACTTATACGACGAGTTGTACGTAAATCCGTTGCGAAGAACCGAGTTCGAAATTCGAACTTTTGAATAAACAGAGCTAACTATAAACACGCGCATGTACGATTTACAGTATGGCTGGGCACTTTCCAGAGAGTATACATCTTCCAATTGGTATGTACGGTGCCAGTAAGAGTGCTCTGAATGCCTTAAGTACAGAAATCCGCCATGAAATTCTACAAGCTCAGCTGAACATCAAAGTCACGGTAAGATCTCGATTTCCAAAATAAAGGAGGCTTTATGACATTGTTTTTTAACAACAACAACAAAAAAACATATTTGTATTTTAACAGAGCATCAGTCCAGGAGCAGTGATGACAGATATGTTGAGAGGAGTCGTCAAACTTCAATCGATCATCGATAAAATACCAACGTTAAAAGACAAGGACATTGCTGATGCTGTGATTTATGCATTACAAACTCCGCAAGGTGTTGAGGTAAATTACAAATTAAATTTAAAAAGATTACTCCCCAGAATAAAGGATTTCCCGAGAGGAGCTTCTGGATTTTATTCTTTAATAGAACAGAACAGAGTTTCACGTGAAAGATGATGCTTAAACATTCACTATAAAACACAAAAATCCTGAAGCTCCTTTTATTATTGTTTTGCTACGAATAAATAATCAACGGCTCTTCCAGGTCTATGACATCTTCCTCATGCCCCAAAATTCAGCACTTGGCTCTTCAGGAAGGGTAAGGATCAAATCTAGTTAGTTAATACTTCTCCGATTACCGTTAAGTATAATTATACATTGTCTTTGTTTCATGTTAGCACCTGCAACCAATGGAGAAAAAGGACACGTCGCTAAATTAAGCTACAGAGAGTAAAATTGTTGTCACAATTATTTTTTGGAATTATTAAATTAGAGGCTAGAATGCATCGTACTCGACTGTATTCGTAAAATGCTATTAAAACTACTACTTATGAGCTTGCTAGTTTCATCATACAACGCGATATACACGCTGACACTATCGATAATATATGTAAGAGTACATGATAAACACAACTAGGAGGTATACGCGTTTTGCGAAATGAATATTGGTATTATTATATTAACTAATAGAATATATTCCACATACGTTATGTATATTTTTTGTATCCTTTTCATATAGTGGAAGTAAATGCCCTTCATCGAGGAAATTGATGAAAAACCCATTTAAAATTCGAATCATTTGCCTTGAATATCTGACATAACAATAAAAAAAAAATGAAATCAGTCCTAAAGGCAATAAAAATAACATCTGACTTAAACTCGAAGCTTTGAAAATAATACTCTTCCCCTCATCTATCCCTCTTCTAATCACCTCATCTCAAATTTTCTTAGCCTTGACCACAAAGTGAAATTCGGCCACAAAGGGACAAGTGGGATATAAATGCTGAAAGTGAAAGAAAAAATGTACAGTCGTACAAATATACCGACCCATCCCACTGATTGAGCACAAAATGGACTAGTTATCTCATATTGACACGGTAAAGTATGACTCATTTCCCGAGTATAATATGAGGTGATCGTAGGACTGCAGCGACAGTCTAGAAACGACAGTATCGAGGAACGATGGATTTCTGGAAAGAAAAGACAGCGATCGTAACTGACGCCAGCGCTGATATTGGTGCCGCGATCGCAGAAGCTTTGATGAAACATGATGTTAAGGTAGTTGGTGTGGCGCAAACGAAGGCCAAGCTCAAGGAACTGCATGACGCTGGAAAATGGCCCAACTTGTATCCTTTTAAATGCGATGTTTCGAAAAAGCAGGACATAAAGAAGCTGTTCGAGTGGGTCGAAAAAAAGTTTGGAGGAGCTGATATCCTCGTGAACAATGCTAGAATCGCCAGCATGACATCGATCATTGGTAAAACACTTGAAATTTATTATATCAGTATTTTATCAATCATACCTACGTGCAGCATTTCCTCATCGTTGTTTTTCTCGACAGTTATTATTTTTCCAATGAAGACGACTACTTTAAAAATACTTTACTTACAGAGGGGTCGACAAAAACATATCATGGAGTAATAGAAACAAACATATTCGCTCCTGCAATCTTCGCACGCGAATTTACCAACTCAGTACGACAACGTAACGCGTCTGGGCATATAATCAATATTAACAGGTGTCTACTCTTCAAATTCAGTTGTGTAACGATGCCACTTATCCTCGCGATAAATCTAGATCTGTATGAGCTCGTATCAATTGAATTAGAAATAAGATCAAAGTGAATGATCGTAGTGACTGGGTACTCCAAAATGGGCTTCAGGATTTTCTTGTTTAACAGGATTAGCTAGATTTACTATAGAAATTTGAATAGAAAATTTGAATAAAAATCTGACAAGAAATCTCCGTACACCTTGTGTTAATAAAAAAATTCTAAAACATCATTCGGAGAACCCTTTATAAATTGAAATAGAAAATTGGGGAACACACAATTTATTAACCGACTTTGAAATGAAGGAGGGTACTTAATTCGACATATATGCAGATCCCACTTGGTATATACGGTGTCAGTAAATATGGCCTCAATGCTTTGGGAACGGAACTACGCCACGAACTTACCTTGGCTAAACTGAAAATTAAAATTACCGTAAGATTTGATTTTTTATAGAACCACAACTTGTCACCTAAATTTCGGAATTTTCATTCATCAATTAACAATAATTCTAACATTCTCAAAATGCGATCGAAATATACAATCAACGAATATTTATGGGACTGATTCACATATTCGCATTGTAACAGAACGTCAGTCCTGGAGCTGTGCTAATGGATATGGTTCGAACAGTATCTGATGCTATCGAATATCAAATACCATTATTGCAAGACAAGGACATCGCTGATGCAGTAATTTATGCCTTAGGAACACCACAAACCGTAGAGGTAAATAGTAAATATCGAATGTAACAAATGATAAATGTATCGCGTCTACTAGCAAAAATACTTTTCCTAAATAGATATATCGATTATTAACGTTGTTCCTAGATTAAAGAAGTGGCTATTATGCCACAAGGAACACCCGTGGGGTTCACCATGGACGGTAGGAACTTTACGCGATGTATAATTAGACCTTTAGAATTATTTTATAAATAATCAGTAACTGTGCAATATTTATTTTTCTTACAGCATTTAGAAACCTAAAAGTATAAAAATATAGGAATTTCTTTTATACGTTCAAACAAAAGAAACGTAAAGAACTTGATGTGACTCATCTTTCTGGTGAATATTGTATAGTTTTAATCGTCGATGAAATAACAATTAACCCACGTTAAGATGCAAGGAGACGTTAATATCGTACAATTTAGTACGACATCGATTTTCAGACAAATAAACGTGAAAGATTCTTAAAAAAACAATATTCTATTATTTCTTCCTCTGTTATTCCTTAACGCCCGGTATGTATCCGTATCACGAGGCGATCGTGGTCGTCTTAATATATTCACGTGTTAAGATCGAAGGAAGAAACGGGAGCGACGAGCGTCCCCCAAAAGAACGTCGAACAGCTTTGTAACTGCTGGACAAGGAAAAGCGTGATTGGTATTCGCGTTTTAAGCTGCATCGCGATTAAAGCGAGGCTCATTTATCACGTGTAATTAAACACGGACCTGGGACTCGTCCGTCACTTGCATTAGTTCCACTCGGATCCTTTGTGTCTCTATCGATTAATTGGTCTTAGAGGCAGTTCGAGCAAAGAGTAGTTTAAGAGGTGCTTGATGAAAGTTCGAAGGTGATTCCACGAACGATCGATCGACGAAGCCATAACTGCGGATTGTGGAACTCCAATTTTTTGTTCGACACTTCCGCGATCAGGCCACGAGTAGGTTTTAGATTTATCGCCTCCTTTAACTCAATATTTAATCGAGTACCAGCGTTCTATTTATGGGACATTCGATATCGAATATTACATATTTCCTAAACGAAGAAATATATTTACTCAACGTATCGTCCATTTTGTTTTATTGGCAATAAGAGGACTCAATTTGGTGAAACCCTGTTGACTTTCACCCTGAACTAGTTTCCAGAGTATTAAGTTGGCATGACGAGAACCCATCTCCCAATAGTACTTCTATTGAATCTATTAGGTGTGGAAATTAACTCTGTGCGACTGTATTCGATCGTTTATTATTAATTTTTTTTGGTAACTCTAGTTTAAGTAGAAATATTCACTCACTACGTTAACCAATTTTCTAAGTTCTCGACCAGATGGCTATTACAATCTACCTGCAAACACACAGACACACTAAGTTTGATACCCATAAAAGTTTGCTTGTTATTCTGCTACTAACAGAAGAAGCAAACAAAGACATTGAAATCGATATTACTGTTTATTCAGTTTGTGGATCGATAGATGCATTCCTAAATTGATTTAAATATTTCTGAATATTGATTTGTTTCGAGTACTTCGCGTTAATTGTGATAGACAGCGAACCCATGATATATATTTGAATATTTATTCGAATGTTTGAATACTAATTCGACTCAAGTGTTTATACCCCAGGTGACTAAAATTGCAGACTTGAAGATTGAAACTCTAGCACAGTGTGAAATTCATTTGAATATATCGGTATATTTTTTCGTACAATTTGTTCCTCATTAATAAATAAATTAAAAACACGACTTTATAATTCTAATTCTAATTTCGATTTAATTAGTAGCGAACGAGAAGCGAGAAGTTTGTGTGTTATCCGTCATTTAGATTTTTATCTGGACAAGAATTTTCCCATCTCTGTATGTAGTTCACCTTTTATATGCGGTCAGCGGAGTGTGTCGAAAATGGTGTCGGTTCAATGTTCCTTGAGGCCTTGCTGTATTTGCAATGAATGGAACGAATTCACGTCGATCAGATTTGGTCACGGTCAAAACACAAACATTCATTCGGAGATTCATGGCCTGTTGCAAAATTGTAACTTTCGAATACGCTAACTACTTCCAGATTCTCGTAATTTCTATATTCTGCATTAATACGCAGGCATTAAAGAATGCCATTCGTAAATTAAATCTGAACTCATTATTTCAACCATGTTAACGATATAGTTCTACTAACAACTAAATACAACTTCAAATTTAATTTTTTATCAAACTAGAGTGTCAAGTAATAAATACTCATTGAAAATAATCTAAATGTAAATAAAGAGACACAATTTATTCACCTCAACCACATACCTACTGTTCCAATCCAACATAACTCGGAGGACCAGCATGTGAACATGTAAATCAAACCTATTAGATGTTATCCCAGATTCTATAACCATAAAAGAATCCCCGGTTTATACATCGTATAATTACTTAGCCCATATCCATCCAGCTCATCCCTCAGCCTCTCATGAACGCCCCCTCCATCCAGGAATCGTGGCCCGCTGTAATTAGACGCCCAAGTTCCTCTGTATCACAGGGAATACTCTGGAGAGTCCTCCTCCCACGACGACGGGATGATCCTTGCGAGGAAATGCTTCATAGTCCTTCCACGTGTCACGCAAGATTCGCACAGCTGTTGAATCTCTGGTACGTGTCTTGATCGCCTCTTAAAAGATATTTACGTTCGGTACGAATCCCCCTCGACGATTAAAGCCTCGGATTGGGTAATCTGAAAGGACTTACCGCGAATTACTGCCTTATCACTTCGTTTATTATATCAATATCGAGTCGCGGCTGATAACCACGCGAGATTTCCAGGACTTTCAACGGCTCGGGTTGTCCTAGCTATACGGTATCACCCTTCGAGGCTCGAAGCTCGTTTAGCGGTCCAACGGTGACCTGGACACGTTTCAAATAATGTTATTCGAAATACTGGAAGCTTCTCCAAGAGGTCCTTTAGGATTTTGAGTTTAATATACATAGTAGATCCATTTCTAAAAATTGTTAACTATTTCTGTGAAACTAAAATCGAATAACAATTATTAAAGTGTAGCATTCGAGGTGGTTAAAAAATTGGACAAAACCTCGATCAAGGGAGAACGTTGAAGAGCAATTAATAATGCCAAAAAACCAGTAGAAAATAGAAGAAATCGACGTGTACGGAGATCGTAATCAACGTTTCAAGTATTTTTGCAGTCTGTGGTCGTTGGCGTGTATCCAGACGTATCTGATACACTCCAAGTAATTGAGAAGGCAGAAAATTCAAAGCGTATAATGTATTTTGGTAAAATTTGAATAATACTCCGAAGTTTACGAGCAACCAACGTTGGAGATAATTTTTGCGGTGATTGAAACCTCAGACGAGAATTTTTAAAATATACATCAGAAACAAAAAGACATCTTAGTAATCGTTAATTTGATTAATTATTTTTAGCATAAGGCGTTAGAAAGGAACGATCTAAAAGTAAATAGCGACGAGTCATTGATTTTTCTTCCCATATTCTGAAAAAAAGTGAAAAGTAATAATTTGTGCTCGTCGAAGAATTGATTACACCTTTTGAAAGCTCACGTTTCCAGTCACAATCCACTCACGTGCCAATAGAATATTCTACAATGCACTTTAGAACCATTCCCACTTTCACCGAGATCGAGACGTGATATCGAAAGTGGAAATATTTCTCCTAGGTATATTATTAAAAAATATACTATCTGATACGAGCAGTGTTCGAGTATTCATGGAGTGAAAGACGATTCCACCAGTCGAAAAGGATCATTGAAGCCCCTTCTGCAAAGTCCTTTACAAGAATCTACACGTTTTTTGCTTTTAAAGCGGCAAGAAATATTCCAAAGTACACCCCGATCGTTAGCAACCTAATCACGTCCCTGAATAATTGTGGCGTAAATAACCACGTAGCCAAGGTATAGCAATATTTATCAGTCTTTTACCATTGAAACGCCTAGTTGGTTTGTGTCCTTTGCTTGAAACTACCGCGATTACGCAACCGATTACCTGGTATTTCCAATAACAATTGGGCTAGCCGAGGTTTCTCTGCATTTGGATAATAGAATTTAGAAAGCAAGAGGCAGTATTTGAACGCTGAAATTCCGTGGACCGCTCATTGACCGCGAAGAATTTCTACCCAGGTATTTAATATTTTTTAATTTGCTAACGTACCATAACTTTTTAAATCGTATACTAAAATTGGATTTCAATATCTAACAAATCGTTACGTCTTGTTCCCCATCGTCGTTTATTGCTCGAATAAAATTTCAATCGTGTTTGGTCGTAACTAGTCCAAACAAGCCCAATGGAAACTGCCATAATCGGAATCTACTAATCTCTTAAACTAGACTGTAATATAGTCGAATTGCGCTATTCAAAAGCGAATTTTAATGCTAAGGGGAAAAGTTTCTAACTGTTAATACCACGATTTTCCACAAAAGAGTGCCACGGGCATTGACTTTATAATTCCCGCGATCTGGAACAAACAAAAAGAGACCCGCGGTTATTCCAAACGCGGTAGTTGACTTAAACTAAAGGCTGACGTAAACTTATTCAGAAACCGCGACTAGCCAGAGCTATCGCCGTTCATAGTTTGCATTTTGCGGGGCTGCCAGCTGGAAATGAATTGAAATGGTTTGCATTAATAGAAACTCATTCCGTGCGACGTGTAAGCCGAAAATACAGACTTATTTCTCGTACTTAAAGCAGTTTCTTCGTTTAAACAAAAATTAACGAACCTTATTTACGTCCTGAACTTTAAGAAATTTTCGTAATAAAAATTGTATAATAAACATCCGTATTCTTCTTGCTTCGAAAATTTGTTAAATTAATGTTTAACCAAAGTTCGTCGAGCAACCATGATTTTTTTCACCTTCGAGTTAATCGCGGCTTGGATTCGATAATATATTTTCCAGCGTGCTCGATCACGGCTAAAATACAAAAACTCTTCTCGAGGTTGCGCGAACGGATTGCTTCGCCGTGAATAAAACAAATCTCAGTCTCTGTTGAACTGGTGAACAAGAAAGTGTGCTCTATTGTTTCCCGAGGTGAGCATTTGCGCCCTGATTATGTGCACTGTGATTTTCATAAACTTGCACGATACTAATCGACACGATAGAAATGGGAATATCAAATTAACCACCAACTTTTTTATCGTCAATTACGTTCGCTTAATTCGTACCATTTATTAACACGGTATTTTCTACTTTTCTCTCGCACCATTCATCAACACGTTTACCTTTTTATTTTTTATTTTTCATCCTACTCACATCTTCTGCTGACGTTGAATCTCATATGAATACCGTTCTCCCGTTCCATGATTATGGCACGTTCACCTAGAAGCTGTTGGTAACAAGGAAACATTTTTTTTCAACGTTCATTTACCACGTACCGTTCGCAAACGCGTTACAAGTATGAAATCTAAGGGCGACCTGGTAGCTAATTGCTGACTAAGAAAGTCGTTAGCAGAAATGCGATCTATGGCGATCCATCTGCTAATCAGCATACGCTTTTTCCAGCAGCGTAATGAGGAACGTTGCGCGTATGGTTGCCTCGCTGGACGTGTTCCCCGCAACGCTTTGCTGCACTTAACGTGCCGTAGAAACCAACTTGCAAATCATCGCTGTCCAGTGGGACCCCATAACTCACAGGGGAAAAAATTTAGAAATTCTCGGCGACTCCATCAGAGATGCCAGTAGTCCGTTGGGGCCCACTGGCCCCATTTTAGCTCGGGTACCTCGGGATATTGCTGAACTCGTACTGTAGCTACATTTACAATCAAACATAGCTACGGCCCCTGCGGGCTCCTTTTCCAAAACAATCACCGTGTACTCGTAATTCCTCGTTTCTCGTAAACAAATCAAAAAAACTGTGTAAAAACAAGCAAAATTTCTTCGGCAACATCATAATTTACAGTCACTGTATACTATTCTTCAGAAATTGTGGTTCAATTATATTTTTCCTATTTATTGTATATCCGGATAAAAATCCTATGATAAATTAAGTAAGCGACAAGAAGGCTTGTCCACCGAGGTGGAACGATCGATTAACGTATATTAATGCGACGTTAAATGCTTGGAATCGGTATTGAACGCGAGATCGTTACGTAATTAGCCCGTTTCACTTTTCACGTGCTTAGGCACTTTCGATGGATATTGCGGTTGGGACATCGGAAACGTCACGTGTCCCGTTAAAAGGGAGAAACGTGACAATCGGAACAAAACGAGCGAATTAGCGGTAATTAGCGTGGCAATTTTCGAGGGAGGTTCGATACGTTTATGACAATCTCGACACCATCGCCAATGGTAATTTAATCGTCCACCGCAGCCACCGAGCGATGCGCAAATTTTATTTACGTTCCCGTCTAATTATTCAAATTCGTGTTTGGCAAACTGCGGTGCCCGTTCGTGCCGATAATGTGAATTATTACAACGACCAGTAGAAATTCTTCGGGAATCGTCGTTTTAAACAACGAGCTTTGTCGACTCTAGAGCACTGTCGAGCTAGTCGAAAATCGGATTCGACTGGCGATTCGTTATCGAGTCGCGACAATCAGAAACAAATGCTCATTTCATTGATAAATTACTCGAAATACTTTACATACGCTTCATATATCGCGATAATGAATATAAAGATAGATGTGTAAAGAGAAGTATAAATAAAAAAAGAAAATATTAAATGCATCGTCGTAATTATATAACGAAGTTCGTGCAGACTCCCAAGTTTCTCCAACGAAGATTGAAGTTACTATTTGCATGCACGAGTTTAGATACGAAGCAGTTATAGCGCTCGCTACTTTCCTTTTTCTTCTTAAAAGGACAACTGCGTGATAAAAATATGCTTTAACGACCTAAACGCGTGCTACCGAGTTCTTAACGTGATCGTTTCCTTTAAATGGCCGGGTCTATTTGTAAAACTAATAGAAAACAATCTGTTTTCCGATGCTGCGTGAAACTTGCGTACTTAGTCTCGCTAAAACGTCGAATTTCATTAATTCCCCTTGCTTTTTCATGCGTCAATTAAACATAGGTATCATTTATACATTAACATAGAGCTGAAAAATAAAAGTCAATCGCAAAATAAATAAAAAGGGACCATCGGGTGTTCAATGTTCTATTCGCTCTATAAAAATTGAACCGTGTCTGTCATTAACTAATGCGTGTTTGTCGCAAAGAATCGAAGAATTAAACAATTCAGACCCACGAGATCCGTTCTTTTCAAGCGCGCCGCTGGAAACCGCTGATGACGTTCCAAGTTTTCGCACCACCTCCTTTTTCCTCCCCCTTAGGAGTAACTTTTGTTATGCTCCAGATCCTCCTTTTGCTCCTCGATGCCCCCACACCTCTGCCATCGAGCGGAAAATCCAAAGTGATAATAAACCAAGACATCTCGTGTTTCCCAGTCAGTCGGTTCACGCGTTGCCAAAGAGCTGATCCATTTTCGCGCCAATTTCAAGCAAATATGCTTCTTGGACGTAAACACAAAAAATGGAGATGTTCGCGCCACTAACAGGACACGCGACGGCCGTTCTTCTCTATTCCTGTCACGGTGAGAAAGATTTTTACTTGAGAACGCACGCAGCTTCCTCTTCGTTCGAAATCTCTGGCCTGTGCTTGAATTATTACGTAAAACATTAATTTCTAGCAGAATCCTTCAGGGGGGCTTTATATTAAAACAAACAGTCCTAAAACTTCTTTCGGAAACCCTCTACATTTTCTCTAACATTCACAATATGTTCCATCCCTCTTCTTCGTCAAGTACAACTTGTTTTACATCCTTGCTTTGAATTGTTCCAGCTGGTTTCGAGATGAACGTCACGTTTGCAGCACACCTGTTAGTCGTATTGTTTCTATCGGAATTTCTGATAACGAGAGTGGTTGCATTCTTCTTCTCATCGCTTGTTTCGAGTCCAACGGCGAAAACCGATCTTCCAGCCACGGTCAAATTGAAGAATGAAGCTCTGGATTTTGGGGGACACGATCGGAAGCCTCACATTATTGTTATTCTTGCTGACGATATGGTGAGCAAATAAATCATTAACTTAAAGGATGTCAACTGTACCTTCAGTAAATAAAAAATCTTCCAAAAGGGGTTCCAGGGGGTTTGAAATTCTCAGTTTCATACTTTGTGGTAGGTACACTATGATAATTCTAACTTAAGATATCATACTCTTTCGTGAAACTAACTTTTCTCGTTTAAAATTGAAAAGATTGAATATATTTTCGAATAAATCTCTTGATTAGATGTAACCATTGAATATATATATATAGGGGTGGAACGACGTGAGCTTCCATGGGTCCGATCAGATACCTACGCCGAACATCGACGCCCTTGCGTACAATGGAATCATCTTAAACAATCATTATGTTTCCGCGTTGTGTACACCCAGCAGAGCTGCCTTAATGACTGGAAAATATCCAATTCACCTCGGCATGCAACACTCCGTTATTTTCCCTGCTGAGCCTCGAGGGCTTCCTTTAGGCGAGAAACTACTACCCCAGGTAGGTTTTTAAATGGACACCCGTAGCTTGACCACCATTCTCGTTTCTAAAATGTTCGTACAGAATTTTACTGCAGTTGGACATTGCCAACCCTCATTTCTGAAATTAACGGTACACGCGGTAGAAGAATCGGTCTTCCCCAATTCAATATTACATCATTTCCTATAAAGTCATAAAAATTGCTTTATTTCTTATTTATATTTTTGGAATTATCCTAATTGCAGTACTTGAAAGAACTAGGCTACAAGACGCATGCTGTTGGCAAATGGCACCTAGGATTTTTCCAAAAAGAATATACCCCGACGTATCGCGGTTTCGATTCCCACTTCGGTTACTGGAACGGTCTTCAGGATTATTATACGCACATCACACAAGAACTGGTAACCATCAACCTACTTTCGCGAAGAATAGATGTAATCAGGTTTATATCGCACAGAGGAAATAATGGTATCAGCCACTTGCTGATAAATGACCGCTGTTGTCATATTGACAGATACAATCAAGGAAACAACTAGCAAACGGTGTTGTATGTTTGGCATATGTCGAAGCACAGAAATATAAACAATACAGGTACACATAGTATGAAGGACATATGCTATGTAGACCGTGGATATTTGTGCACATCCCATAGTTTGATAGGAATTATGTGAAGAAGAGAAGCCAAGACGGAGACTTTTATTTTGCATATACACGCACACTTTGCGCATGGTCTTCTCACTCTCCTACTTTATAGTTTATTAACGGAAACAATGGACGATACATAGAATAGTGTGCATTATACAGTCACACAGTATAAGTGCTTCAAACGGTGAAAGTCGACATTTGCATTTTCGTTCTTCTTCCTTTTCCTCATCCTCCTCGACCATTGTCGCTCGTTTAACGTCTCCTTCGCCATTGTCGCTAATAGTAAGACAGTTTTAAATACTAATCTTGATTAAGAATTATCACCCCGTTGCCACAGATTACCAATTGTTTCTTTCGTCAGATTTTTCCGACTTCGGGGTGTGAGACATCGTCTTTCAAAGTCAAACTTTCTTTTCTGCGCCAAGGTCGGACACCACCCAAACGTATACACTAACAATATTTCTATAACTGAATCAAGCAAATTCTAACACGTGCAAAAGAAACGATTCATTAACTGAACTACAGAATCAATCCGTCTATCATTTGCTTAACTTATCACTCGCGTATGGAGAGACAAAGGGAACTAGTAACGTTGGTGATAGCGCAAACCATATGTAGAACGCATATCGTTTATCGCTGTAATTTTATTTTCATTGTAGTATTAAATCTTTTATGTTGTGTCCCAAGATTTGTAATTTTTCTTGGCTTGAATATAAATTGTCACATTTTGGCTATTAGTCTAATCGTTATTGCCACATTTTAAGGGCCTTCTTATTGCTCGATTTTATAAATTCTTATGTAAATATACCGGCTATTAGTTCAAGAATGACAACGCAACATTCACACAGAGTTCCGGTAACTGGTAAACAGCATCCTTGCGTTTTTTTCATCCTCCTTGAATTTCTGGTACTTCTCGTTCATTGTCCCCCTTGCTGTTCCCAAAAATAAGACAGATTAATATTAATTAATATTAAGTACGTTCCTTAGGACCCGGAATTCAGTAGTTTTAGAGGATTCGACATGAGACGAAATCTCACAGTTGCTTGGGAGACCATGGGAAAATACTCAACGGATCTCTTCACGAAGGAAGCGATACAATTGATCAACAAACACGACGCTAACCAACCTATGTTCCTCTACTTGGCTCATCTGGCGCCTCACAAAGGGAATCAAAATCAACTTTTACGCGCACCAGACGAGGAGATCGCAAAGTTCTCGTACATCCTTGATCCGGAAAGAAGAATTCAAGCTGGTAACCACTGACTTTTCTAAGTGATCGAAGATTATAAAGTTTTTTTTATCAACTAAATCTACGCGCTTAATTAAAGAACAAAAATTTAGTCTCTCTTGGAAAATCATTTATATGTTGCACTTGTTACGTCATAGATTAGTCCCGTAAACAAAATAAACGAGGTAACAAAAATTGATGTCATGCGGAACAATATCCGATAACTTTTAGAAAATGTTATCACGTTAGAAATAAAGACTCACCCACTTGCAGCTGTCGTGTCAAAATTGGATCAAAGTGTAGGTAAAGTGATGGACGCTTTGAGAAGCCGTGGAATGTTGGAGAACAGTATAGTGCTTTTCATGAGCGACAACGGCGCCCCAACTGAAGGTGTGCTGAGCAATCAGGGCAGCAATTATCCACTTCGCGGGGTAAATCCTTCTTCTTCGACGTTTCGCGCGAACCACGTGATTGGACCTTGAAGTTAAATTTTTCGCGATCTTCCAGATAAAGGATAGCCCTTGGGAAGGCGGAGTGAGAGGAGTGGCGGCTATTTGGAGTCCCTTGATCAAGAAGTCGCGGAGAGTCTCGAATCAGATGATGTTTGTCGCCGATTGGCTTCCCACGTTGTTATCTGCAGCAGGTTTGTTAAAAATTAGTAGTAGAAGATACAACCATGCAACTATACGTTATAAAATTTAACAACGAATAATTTGCCAGGAGTGGACAGTAGATACCTTGGGCACATCGACGGATTCAACCTCTGGCCAGCTCTAGTGTCCAACAAGATCAGCTCCAGGTCCGAGATTTTGATCAATATCGACGACCTCAGTAATTACGCTGCAATCAGACGTGGTGATTTCAAGTACGTTATCGGTGAAACGGATACTGGCAGCGCTTGGCTCGGAGCGAGTGGTGACCCATCCGAAGGCGTCTCACCTGAATACGACCCTTACAAAGTGTTGCACAGCAAGGCGGGCGTCGCTATCGCAGGTGTTATTACTACTAGCCAGGCGATGGAACTGAATGAGAAAAAAAAACGGGTAATGAGAAACGCGAACGATATCGGTTTGAAAACGAACTTTCGAGACGGTATACTTACCGCTGAGGAAATAACGAAGTTGCGACGAAGCGCGCAAATAAAATGCAACGTTCACCAGAAGGATGAGGTCAGTAAAGTGGGGTAACTCGATGTATCATCTGCCACTACTTCGGTCCAAATTTTCATACGTAGTTTTACATGAGTAGTATAGTATAGTATAGTTAGTATAGATATCTATTGTTTTCAATACGTTCCAATAATTACCTTTTTTTAACTTAAGCATTTGAAAGATCTCACGATGAGTTTGATCGAAAAGTCTACTTATCCTTTGATTATTGATATGTCATAACAATTTATAAAAAGATACGTCAGGGCACATAATCATCTTTAGAAATTCACGCTTTACATATGATTTATAGGTTGCTTGCAATCCCATGAGGGCGCCCTGCCTATTCAATATAAACAAGGACCCTTGCGAGATGGTGAATCTAGCTGAAAAGAGGCCAGTAATCCTAGCAATCTTAGAAAGGATTCTACTGAAGTATAGAGTTACCACTATACCTCCCAGCAATCTGGATGGTGATCCCAGAGCAAACCCGGCACTGTGGAACAACACCTGGACCAGCTGGGACGAACCTAATCCCTTAGCGTTAAGTTACGTAAGCACTGACGAGTTTCAATCATATTCGAGACCAGCCGTCGCTGTTGTGTCGATCATTGTCGGTCTTTTCATTGTTGGCGTGATGACATTATTAACTCTCAAGTGTGGAAAAGCTGTTTCAAGTAACATAGACAATTCGGAGTATCATGATAGTCACGAATCGATCGTTTATGCTTCGACTAACAACAAAGATTCATTTCCAATGTCTAAAATTCCCGGAAGTATGAAAGAAAACAGTATGCTTAAACAGAAAGAAAGAAATTGATATTATGTAACGAGATATACGAGAATCAGGATCTATTTTTAAAATCGCACAACACGGATGCGCAATTAACGAAGCAATCATTTTTCATCTTTTAAGACTTCTACTTCGTGTCATCTCGTTCAATTACCAATCATAAAACGTAATCCCCGTGGTATATATTAACATTATACCATCGACAGGATAACTCTGATAAGAAAAAAAGGTTCCAGCCATCAAGTACCGCTTGCTTGGGCAAGTTTGCTGTACTTGAAGACTGATCGGTTAGTCTGTCATATCTGTAAATAGTTAAATATCTTAAGTGTAACGAGATGTCGACGATACCTGTTCGTAAATAATTATAAAACATTGGTGGCACATGTAATAGGATCAGAATTGTGTGTACAATAAAAAAAACCATACCACTTCGTCGGAATAAAATCACCGTAAACACCTCCGATGAACAAATACTTCGTCTTATGATTTATTTATTCGCCGACGCATTCTTTTTTCTGTACAAAATTTCACGGAAATAGAAAGTTCCAATCAACATCGTTAAAAAGCAACAGATAATTGCGAGACCGTTCCATTAATGGGCAAAATATTAAATAATTAACATTGTACGTCGATCGACGCGTAACTCGTCAAAGTTTTATTCGAATCTCTCGTTTTCACTCAGCAGGCCACATTTGAAAATGTTCTTAATGGATGACTGGGCGAGTCTTAAACAATTTACACAAACACATGTTTAACAAAGTATAATCGTCGGAACAAACATACTTCCGTTGAATATCGAACGATACTCGAGGAACATCTTACTTTATTAACAGTTTCGTAGCTAATAAAATAACTGAAATATACACATTTCTCCAAGGCAATGTTTCGTTCGCAGTGTACCTAAGCACGATGACTATACAACGATTATGATACAGTTTAAGTCTTCTCCTCGCAGTCTCTTCTGCGCCGAAGAGGAGCGACTTTTTATTTAGAAGCCTTGGAAAGCACGACTCCGTTACCACCGCTCAAAAGTGTCACATCAAAAATACAGACATCTTTGAACCCCTGGACGAAGCAAGATGCGTGAAACTTTTCACAAGTATGACGCACTTACAACGACGACAAACTAGCCGAAACTTTTATTAAACAGTAATCCCGTTCATCTTCTTCGGTCTAGTGTAATTACAGGAATAGTCTTGGCAGTTGGCACTTGGCAGGAATGTATCCAGAAGGCAAGGATGGTGTCCACCTCGATGTCAATAGTGTCCCATCACATGTGCACGACCTTTGGCGTGCTATAACGAAATTACACGTATATATCGATGTATTTAAATTGATAATATTCGGCGTAATGCTTGTGAAACGGTAAATTCAAGTAAAAGCAGACACACTCATGTATTCTTAGGTCTTCTTCGACAAACTCATTCACACGACAGTATACAGAAATGGAAGATATAGTCATAGTATAACAGGAAAATGAAGAGTAGTTACGCAAGTTTAGAAATATAAAAAAATATAAATATTATCTGTATACATACACGCATTCTTTTTGCGTAGAAGAATCTACCGAAGAAGTCCTAAAAATAAAGTTGGTATGTATACAGAAACAATATCTTGAATGAAATTTAACGTGTATTAATAACAAAATAATAGCCTACCTTTTTCCCCACAGCCAATTCAATAAGACGCTCGATTGACTCTGAACATCCCTAGCTGTAAATACATTTATTTTATCGACATTGTCGCTAAATTTTATATTCCTCTTTAAACTAAACAAATCGCTACAGCAACTTTTCGACGCCACTATAACTTCAAATTCGTAAGTAATCAAAAACAAAGAAATTACATCCCAACTAAACAAATTTAAAGAAGAATGGAAATAATCAACAAACTTCAAATTTGCTTATGTACATACAAAGTGTATAATTTGCATTGACGAGCCTGGCAGCTGCTTCAGGAGGTAAGGTACTTAGGACGTCTCTGTGTGCTAGCAAAGACATTTGTTGTGTATGCCTCAACTCCCGTTCATCCCTCAATCTTACATCTTTTGTATGGCTCACCGTATGCAACTGCGACAGCCTAAAGGAAAACTAGCTTGTACAGTGTGCTAAGGAGCTTATGTGCTACTAGTAATACTTTGACGTGTTTTTAACCATGACAAATGAAGATAATTGTGAATGTGTCAAGCAGCTAATATTTGTATAGCTACGCATGGAAACTCGTATCCTTATAAATTATTCAAATTGAGAACTATTACACGTAATTACAAGCGAATACATCTAAAGGGGCAATTGTATCTCGGAAGCATGATTTTAAAATAAACATTTATCAAACCTTTGCGTTCGTACAATTCTGTAGGAACTCCAAAAATTGGTTGCGTATTCTTGAAATGAATTCATATTTACATGTCAGAACACATCTACACCTCGATCAGATCAGATGATATTTACAAATCACACAGGACTACGGAGGAAAGGAGGGATCAACTTGAAAAGCTTGTTTTGGGCTTTCCTACACGCTAAGCAAAATTAGTTGTTAAAAAATGTACGATTGTTTGCGTTGCATAACATGGGAGGAAAGAAAAAGATCGGTTATTCATTGGTTTCGAATAAAATTTGTTCACGTACTTCTGAGCAAGAGTCTCCTTGTCTTCACCGATAGGAGAATCAATGGCTTCCCTAGCTATTTCCACAGGTCCCTCTGACTTCGAAGGAGAAGGATGTTCTACGAGTGGTTCCTCACTCCTGGAAGTAGAGACCTCGTGCTTAGGGCTGTTAGAACTCCCAACTTTCCTCAACTCTTCGTTCACTCTGATCGCGTTAGAGAGTCGCAACTGCAACGTATCTCGTTCTTCGAGCAGTTGCATCAACTCAAGCGTCAATTCTTCGCACCGTACGTCCCGTTGATGAAGCATGTATAAAGCAAGGTCCAATTCTTGAGCTGGTGACGCTTTGTTCTCATCGCCAGAACTTTCCATGCTTCCAGATGCAACCGTGCCCATAAGAGAGACGTCTTTCTTCAGTACACTCTGTATCAATTCGTACTCCTTCACTTTATCCTCCAGAAGAGTCTTCAACGAATTGATTTCCATCTCCCTGGCCTCCAAGTTATTTTTTAACTCATTCAGCTGTTTTTCTTCTTCGTCCGAAAGTGCCAGAAGCTCCTCTATGCGAACTTCCCTCTCGTGAATTTGAACCTTGAGATTGTGGAGCTCGGCGTCCTTGGTAATACTCAACTCAGCCAATCTACGTTCCTTCTCCGCCAAGTCAACGTTCAGTCGTACAAACTCCTCTTCCTTCTCGTGTAACTTATCCTTTACCGTTTGTTCCGTCTTGGAAGACTCCGCTAACTGTATTCTCAGATTCTCGATGTCCCTGTCCCTCAACTGCAATTCATCCATGATGCTTCTGTTCTCCATGGACAGCCTCTGCTTTATCTCGTCGATTTCCGTCTCCTTTTCCTTCAGCTTCGCTTCCAGGAATTCTTGCGCTTCCAATCGAACCTGTTCTTTCTCCAGGTTAAGCCTTTGTATGGCGTCCCTGGTCTCGTTCGAAAGCCTCTCGAATCCCTGGAGACGCGACACCTCCCTCTGCAATTCCGCGATGCTCGAGTTCAAGCGCTGAATCTCCTGCTCTTTAGCGTACAACTCGGTGGTCAGTCTCTGAACCATTTCACGCAGCTCGAAATCGTCCGACTGAGGTTCCATGCTCGCTTGAAGGGACAACTGAGAATCTTTCTCGGCTATCACATACCTCAAATCGTTGATTTCTTGCTCTTTAGCATGCAACTCGTTCTGTAGTTTGACGATCTCCTCCTGATCTTGAACGGATCTTCTCTCCCTGGAAAGAGAAATCGATTCCTCTTTGGAAATCCCCAACTCCTGGCTCTGAGTCTCGATTTGCTGTTTCAAACCATCGATTTGCTTCTCCTTCTCCTCGGCTCTCAACGTGGCCACTTCCAGGGAAGACTCCAACTCGGCCTTTTCGTTGTACAAGCAATTGATCCTGTCTTGCATCTCCTGAATTATACTGGGATACGTGTTCTCGTTCAAAATATATTTCAGATGGTCGATTTCCTCTTGCTTCTTGTCTAAATCGGCCCGCATGGAATCTATCGTATGCTGCAGATCCTGATCATCGCCCGGCATTTTGAAAAGAGGTAAACCGTCAACTATATTAGAGGCACCGCGTTGATGTTCAGCCTGCTGAACGGTCGACAACCTGTCCAATTCCATTTGTTTCTCGTTCAGCATTTGATTGCTCCTCTCCAAAAAAGACACCTTCTCGTTCAAACTCTGTCGAGTCTCATCGAGTACTTTACCAGTGGCTTCCAACTCCGAACTTAAACGGTCCACCTGTTCAGTCTTTTTCTGCAACTCGTTCTTTACTGCGTCAATTTTCTCTAACTTTCCGTAAAGCTGGGTAATTTCAGTGTTGCTGTTCTCCAACCTTACTTTATACTCCATGGATTCCTGCGCGTATCGTTCCAGAACCGATTCCTTCTCTGCCAGACAGATCCTCGCGTATCGAAGCTCTTGCTCCAAACTTTCAACACGCGAAGCAAATTCGGGTAAATGAGTGGAGGTTGCTTCTAGCTCGCCCAAACGTTTCTGTAATTCACCGATCGCTTCCATATACCCCCGATTCTCTGCTGAGAGTTTCGTAATCGTTTCCTCGTTCTCCGATACCTGCAATTCTTTTCCAGTCAACCGTTCTCTCATGGAGTCCAAGTTCGACTGAAAGGACACCAGGGCTGATTCTTTTTCCACCAAATTCTGCTTCAGTTGCTCTAGTTCCTGTTGCTGAGCATCGAACTGTCCAGCATTGTTTTGTTTCTCTATTAGATACTCGTTTATCGCCACTTCCAACGCAAACATTTTCTCGTTCAGTTGCTTCACCTCTTTCTCCTTCTCTTCCATCTCCATCGCTTGCCTCTGCGTAAGTTCTTGAGTCGCTTGGTTGATAAGAGCGTCGACAGTCTCCGTGCTCTGCTGTCGAGCTAACTCGTTTTCCTTGTCGCTGAGAGATCTCTTCAAACTCTCTACCTCTTGCTGCTTTTCGGTCGCTTCGTTGCTCAGCTGCTGTACAGTGTTCTGAAATTGCGCCATCGCTTCTTCGTGAGCCACGTATTGCCTCTGAAGTTCCTGTTTCAATTCGGCAACTTCCTGTATCCTAACGTGCAAGAGTTCGGTTACCTCTGCCATCGATGCACCAATCGTGGACAATTCTTTCTCCGAAGTAGACGTCAACTCGGTCAGCTTCCCTTCTAGAGCCGCTTTTTCTCGAAGAACTTTCTCCAATTTCATTTGCGATTTGTTTGCGGTCATCGAGGACACATCGAGCTGCTGACGCAAATCGGCTACTTCCTTCTCCAATCTGTTGGTCCTCTCGAACGCCTCTTCCTTCAGGTAATCCGTGTTCTGCCTCATTGCAGACACTTGATCGTTGGCGTCCATCAGGCTCTGCTCGTACTGCTTCCTCAGCGATTCGTACTCATCTCTGGATTTGCTCAACATCTCTTGCAATTCTGAAATCTTTTTGTTCAGATCGTCGACGATCTGGATTGATTCGTTTTCGTCCGCTGTTCGTTTCGACTCGAAGGTGGATAATTTCACCTTCTGCTCCTCTAAATAGTGCTGCAGCTGTTCGTTCTCTGTTGCCAGGGCTTCCATTTCGTCCTTGAGATCATCGATTTCGTCCTTGTACTTCTTGCATAGGTTCTCCAGGTCTTCTCCCTGGGCGGATCTTTTCTGAAGACGATCGTGTTCGATCGGTTTCGCTTCTTCTTTCAGGGCAACGGTTTCGCTTCGAGCAACGTCGCCTACTTCTTGCAGTCGTTTATCCAGAGCCTCGACTTTATCGGACAGCTCTTTGTTTCGTATACGCAATACGTCCATATCCATGTCCTGTCTTTCTTTCATCTCCAAGTACCTTTCGTTCGCGGAAACAAGAACGTCCAAGCGTTTCGTTAAAGCCTCCTTCTCGGCGACAGCGGTTTTTTGCTCTTCCTTGACTTCGTTCAACGCCTTCTCCAATTTGTTGATTTGAGACTTCAATTCTTCCTCTATAGCTGAGTCGAGTTCGTAGAAGTCGCTGGCGGATTTCTGTATCTTCAGCTGTTGCTGAAGACTCTCCACCTGCACCTTGTACTCTTTCAGTTTCTTGATCATCTTTGCGCTTCTCAGTTGAGCGGTTCGGTTTTCCACGAGTAACCTCTCCTTTTCTTTCTCCAATTCTTTAATCTGGTCTTCGAGGTCGCCCATCTTTGCTCGCAACTGCATTTCCGTGCTAGGGACTATCGTGGTGGTAAGTTCGCCAGTCAACTGTGCAGTATCCGCAGTCCAATCCCAGGCTTCTTCGTCGACGTTGAATTTTTCAGTGCAGCCCACGTCCCACGTGGATTCAGCTCCTGTGTCCGAGGTTTTTGAGGTGCTTGGTTCGACTTGTGCAACCGTGGATTCTTCCAAAGGCGTTGATTCTTTGGTAGATGTATCTGTAACACTAGATGTTTTATCAGAATTTTTATAAGCCTCCTCCAAACCTCGCGTGAGATTCGCGACGAGCTCTTTCGCTTCGTCCCTTTCGCGCGCAACTTTCTCGATCTCCATACGTAAATTTCTTCCAACCTCGATCGACTCCTTCATCTCCTCCAACGATCTGGACAAATCGTTCACCTGCAACTGCAACAAATCTCTCTCTTTCGTGATATTCAAAGTGCGATGCTCCAAGTCTTGTATCAATTCAGGATCCGTTGAATTTTTCAATTCTGCTTCCAAATTGATGATTTGCGATTTGTACGTGTCCAACAAGACGTTTTGTTGGTCTCGTTCAAGAACTAGCTTTTCTAATGCTTCTTTCGTTGCATTCAAACTTGTCCCTAATTCTTGTATTTGATCGTCTCTAGCTAACGATAACTCCTTGAATTTATTGTCTGTATCGTTCTGTTGTTCCATCATTCGTAGGCTGAAATTATGTAGCTCTGCATTCAAAGAATCAATCTGCCTATCCTTCTCCATTAAAACTTGCTCCAGTTGCTCCAGTTTTTCCAAATGTTCTCGCGCTGCATGCAACTCTTTCTGGGATATTTCTAATTCTTCTACTCGTTGACTGTAGTTTTGCGATACCTGCAATCTTTCTTCGACCATTATTTTCTGTAAGTGATCGATTTCTTGAGTAAGATTAAAACACTGTGCTTCTTTTTCATCCAACAAGGTCTGCAATCTCTTTACTTGTATATCGCTCAACGGATCGGAATCAGAACTAGATAATGTACCAAAAACTTTGGATGCATCGAACAACTGAGGCACGTTATCTTGTTCGGTTTGTGGGAAGTCAAACATAGGTGCTTCTCTCTTAACTATCGTTGATTTATCTACAGATTCTTCTGTACTTTCTGTACTCTTCTGATTTTTGTATGTCTCTAACTCACACTTCAAGTCTTCTACTGCTTTCCGATTGTCATTCCTCTCGGTTTTTAAGGACTCGATTTCTTGCTCAAACCTGCTTTTCATATCTTGTAACAATTTTTCTATTTCTATTCGTTGTTCCTCTTCGGATTTAAATAGAGCTATCTGGGAATTTAATTGTTCCTCCAGTTGATTTGCACGTTCCTGAACAACTTGCATTTCTTTTTGCACGTTCAACAATTCCGTTTCGCGATCCTCGCATTTCTTGACCAAATCGGAATTTGAGGAATCAGCGCTCTGTAACCTTTCCGCGATTTGTTGATTTTCTTCCAAGGTTTGATCCGCGGCACCAAGTTTTTCTTCTAAAGTAGCATTCGCAGTTCGTAAACCTTCAACCGTGTCCACTAACTCTTTATTTTCCTTTAACAACTGGTCTAATTTTGTTTTTATTTCTTCGTAACTCGCTGTCAATGTGTTATACTTGAATAAAAGTTCGTTGTAAGGATCTTCTAATGCTCTATCCCTCATACTAGTCTGATTCATCACATCGTTGAACCTAAGAGACTCCCGCATTTGTACGAAATTGCCAATCGAATTAGCTAACTCGTTATCTAAATTCTCGATTTCTGCCTCTCGCTCCTGTAATTTTGCCTCCAGTGCTTGCACCAGCGTTTGACATTGCTCGCAATGACTGCAATGTTGTACTCCAATACTCTTCATATAATCATCGGTAATTTCTTCTTCTGGAGTTTGCGTAGTCTCAGTCACGTTAGTAACAACTTCCTTTTGCATCTGTTCGATTAACACTCTTCGTTCCTCCGATTCCTTTTCTGCATTTTCTAACTTCTCATTGATTTGTCTTTGCTTTGATAACAATAAACCACTCTCAGCTCTAAGATTCTCTATTGTTGCAAGCTGTTCGACATACTCTGCCTCCATAACTTGCATTCGTACACCAAGTTCTCTCGCTTTTTCCTTCACTTCGTCTAGTTCTAATTGTTTATGTTCATTTTCTTCGGCGATTCGTTGCTTATAACTTTCATATTCCGACAAGATAGCTTCTTTATCTCCTTTTTCTACGTCAAGCTTAGATTTTGCAAGATCCAGCTCTGCCCCTAGCCTTACAATTTCCGCTCCCATTTCTGTAATTTGTTGCGCATGCAAAGACATCTTCTCTTTTGTACTGTTCAACTCGCTTACGAGCTCAGCGATATTCTTAATAGATTCTGCAGTCTCGTCTCTGGCCTGTATTAACTTTTCTTCTAAATCTGCAATTTTATTATCCTTCTCGCGCATCGAAATTTCTACATCCTGAATTTGTTTGTTTTTAGCTTCCTTCTCGTCCTTTTCAGTCATCCATTTCTCTTCAAGTTCAGTGACCCTTGTCTCGAGTTCCTGGCATACTGCTGTTTTCTTCTTTAGATTTGCTGCTATTTTCTTCATCTTTTCTAATTGCATTTGTATTTTATCTTCAGAATCTTTCAATTTCTGATCCAAATCAGTAATCTTAGACTCCAAAGCAACTTTAACCTCTTCCGTCACGTTTTCTCCGATGAGTCTCTCTTTTTCTTGTAATTCGGCTTTTAATGTTTCACATTCCTGCGTCTTGAAATTCAGTTCTTCGATTAGACTTTCGAGTCTTTGATTTTGTAATTCCATATCTTCCATATGCTTCACTTTAAGTTGTTCTATTTGTTTGTATCCAGTCCTCAATTCCGTTTGCAAATCTTCGACAAATTTAGCATTGGTATCTATAATATTCTGCAATTCCCAAGCTCTTCTTTCGGCTTCAGCTTTATCATTTTTAGATTCTACAATTTGTGCATCCAAGTGTTCTTTTGTCGCAATTAAATCGTCAAGTTCCTGTTGCTTTTCTGCTAATTGATTTTGAATATCATCGTTCTGCTGAGACAGATTCTTGACTCTTTCTAATAAATTCCTGTTCTCTTTCGTGGTCGCGTTGATGTTATACTGAATTTCATCTAAACTCATATCCCTACTTTTTAGTCGTTCCAATAGTTCGTTATACTCTTCCAAAGGTTTTGATTCCTTTACTTTGTCGTTTAATTCTGCAATATGTTTTTGTAAAAAATATATTTCTTCTTCTTTACTCCTTATTATATCATTAAGATTTGCAACTTCGCTAGACATCGACGTAAGCGAAGCATCTTTTTCTTCAACTAACATTTTACAATTATTAAACTCGTCTTGCAAACTGTCTATTGTAATCATTTTATTTTGTAATTCCGTATACTTTGTGTGCAGTTCTTGATCCTTTTCTTCAACGATATCTTTTAACATAGCGATTTCATTTTCTTTTTCGGATATCGCTGTAAGCTGTTCTTGGATTTTCGATTCATATAAAGCTGTATCTTGCATTTGTTGCTTCAATAAATTATTTTCTGCCTCTTTGTCTTTCTTCTCTTCAAGCAACAATTGATTTTCATTTTGTAAAACCTTGAATCCTTCTTCGATAGAAGTTTTTTCTACCGATAATTTCTCTAATTTTTCCTCCATTTCTTTCAATTCATTTTTTAACCTCTTAAATTTTTCTTCGGATGCTTCGAATTCTACGATCTGCTTACTTTTCTCTTCTAATTCTTCTTCTTTATTTGCAAGTTTAATTTTCATTTCTTCGATTAGGCCAGTTTGTTCAGCGATCAATCTTTTATATTCTTCTATTTCGCGTTCTAGAGAAGTAGCGATCATCGATTCTGTATGCAGATGGGACACAGATTCATCCATCTGTGGCATTTCGGGTGTTTCTTTATTAGATTTTTCTAGTAGCGTGTTAATTTGTTCGTGATGTTTCTGTATTTCTTGATTCAGTTCTTCCTTTTCTTTCAACAATTCTTCTACTTTCGATTTCAAGTTAATCATTTCAAGATCCTGAGCAGCGACGTCGTGTGATTGTTCCAAGGTGTTACGCAATTCTTTTATTTCCTTTTGAAGGAGAGTTTTCTCTTCTATTAATTCGTCGATTTGCATTGTAAAATCAATTTCCCTCTTCGATCTCTCCAACGAATCCTCTGGCTTAATAGAAGAGATTTCTACTGTTAATGCTTCGATTTGTTTTTGTAAATTACTATTTTCTTCGGTGAGTTCCGATAGTTGCGTTCTAAGTTTAGACAATTCCGAGGATTGATTATTATTTTCTTCTAACAAAGTATCAACTTTTGATTGCAAATCATCACTTAACCTACATGTCGTTCGACTTGCTTCTATATATTCCAACTGTTCTTCCAGTTTCGTAAGCTTAATTACTAGTTCGTGATTTTCTTGGGTAAGGAGCTCGATTTTCGTCATGTTTTCATTGTGACCCGGAATACGTTCGAAAGATTCCGTCGAACCCGTGTCGGAAGATCCTTTCTCCTCTATTTGACTCGACTTCATTGTCAAGTCAGCATTTTCTTCGAACGGTTCTGTAAATTCAACGTGGGCATTTTCTCTTTCATTTATTTTATTCAATTTAAGGGTTAATTCGTTATTTTTATGTGTCAAATCTTCGATCTTCTTCAACAAATCACTTTTGTCCAATTCTTGTATGGCTTCAAACGACTCGGTGGATCCAGATTCAGAAGCACCTTTTTCTTCCAACTTCGATATTCTATTATATAGCTCACTGTTTTCTTGGGTTAAAGTTTCTATCCGTTTAATCAGTTCTTCTTCATTAGCTCCTGACGAAGGTTCTAATTTACTTTCATTCTTCGATTTATGGACAGCTTCTAATTGTTCTTCCAAATTAACGACTTTCATTTCCGCCGTTACTCGGAGATTCTCAGATTCTGCATTTTCCACTTCTAACGATGATATTTCCTGTTTTGCCGCGTGAAGTTCTGAAACACAGATCATTTTCGTAGTGCAGAAATTGTGTTCCATATTTATGTAGTCTCAAAATTAATATGTAAATTAATTCGATAATTACCTTGAATTAGATCCAATTTTTGATTCTCCAAAGCGGCAATGGCTTCAATTTGCATTTGAATTTCTTCCGCTTGAACAGAAACTTTACTTTCGAGGTCGACAATGCGTTCTTGCCAGTCTCCTGCTGAGGCTGTATAAATTGTACAACATGCTAATGACATGTATAATTGACATTACGGATAATTGATATTAACTGATAGTAAGTGCAAAGCAAGCAAGTTAAAAACATATAAATAAAAATTTAGCACGTTTGAATCAACGATATTATATTATTTATATTAACTGTTTTCAAAGCATTAATATTTTTAATTAATGGCCTTAAACAGATTAAATTAGCAAGCAATTGACAAATTAAAAATAAATAAAAAATTGATTTATATGTTACTTTGAGTGCCGCTTATTTATTTGTTAATGTGTAGTAGAACATTATTCATACTTTAAATTGTAATGTGTAGATGATTTTTTTAAAATAAGAAAATCTGTTGTCTAATTTTTCATGCAAATAAGTTAATTATACCAAAATGTATGTGAGATATAAATATTACATTCTAAAGAGTAAGTCTACTTCTACAAATCAGAGTGTAGCAAACTTTGACAAGTAAAGTAGGTACCATGTTATATTAATTAAAAGATATTTAATATAATTGATTAGTATTCTGAATGAATATTTTAAAAATTTAGTATATACCTAACTAACTATGTAACAGGACTCCATCACCAAAAATTAGCATAAATATAACTGTCTCAATATTGATACTTCTCTTGGAGTAAGAATAAAGAGTAAAATAAATATCGACAGTTCGTTCTAACTATTTTGTATAAAATCAGTCTTCAAAAAATACAATAGAATACATTACAAGTGCTTTAGTGTACGTATTATCAAATATATGTACACAAACATCGGAATTTTTCCGCAGCAAGGAAAATAGGGCTGTGGATAGTAAACCTTCGAGAATAATATAAACGGACAACGCATTGCACGTACAATTGGTAACAAAACTAGAACAATGGAAACAGCAATGACAGAATTTCTGTCCTGGTTCCTACCTTTAAGCTCGTCAAAGTCTACCAGACTCAGCTGAAGGTTACCTTTCTCCTCCTCTAATAACGCCACTTGATTCGCCAGTCTGACAAGTTCCGCATTTGTGTCGGACACCTGAATCATAACACCATATATATGTATTCTATTGCAATATAATTATAAATCGTTATATTAAAATGCCTCACCATTTTGAAATTCTCCAATTGTTTTTGTAAGTTTTTTACTTTGCTTCTATGTTGAGCTTTAATTTTGATCATACTCTTGTTTAAATCTTCTAATTCCTTGGAGAGTTTCGCTACTTTTTCATCTTCTTTAACGGTACTTTCATCTGGTAATCTAGACGCGATATCACTTTTCTGTTCTTCAAGTTTGTGTACCAAATTTTCAAAATCGGTTATTTTGTTTGTATACTCTTCATTTTTCGATGTTAAATCTGCTAATTGTTTTTGTAATTCTACTTTAGATTCTTCCTCGAGAAGCGTATTAGATTGCTTTAGTTCCTCTATCAAGTTTTCAAGTTCGACTATTCTATTATCCTTTTCCATTACTGCTCCGTTACCGTGCACGGACACATTTACAATTTTATCTTGAAGATCAGCAACACTTTTTTGCAATTCATACTTCTCATCTTGTAATTGCTTATTACTGCTTTCTAATTTTTCTAATTTAAATTGCAAATCTTCGATCGTTGGATCCCTTTCTATTCCGAAACCAGATTCTAGTTTAAATACTCGTTCGTTAGCTTCCGCTAGTTTTAATTCGTAATCTTGCAATTGTTGAAGAAGATTGTCATTCTTTGCTTTCAGGGAAGATTCTATAAGCACAAAATTTTCCTGCATCGATTTCATGGCTTCTTTAGTCTCCACTAAAGTATCCATTGTATTACGAGAAAAGTCAGCACTAGCCGATTCGGACAATTTTTGCTCGTTAGCCTGTTGCTCGAACCGTTTAATTATTTCTTCTAATTCCATTAATTTGTTATCTCTTTCTTGTAATTGCATTAAGAGATTTTCGTTCTTATTCTTTAATGATGTTTCTAAAAGTACAAAATGCTCTTGCATGGTTCGCATTTCATCTTTCGTATCTTCGAGGGTGTCTAACGTCGTTTTACCTTTTTTGGAAAGGTCCGCGGACATAAGCGTGACTGCCTTTGTCTTCGATTCGATGACAGAGTCTTTTTCTTTCAAATTTTCTTGAAGATCAACGACAGTGGCCTCTAATTCTAAAATTCTATCGTTAAGTTCCGAAATTTTGCTTTCTTTCTCTCGAATATTTTCGATTTGTATCGGCGACATGACTTCTGATGTAATCATGACTGGTTTAATAGGTGTAATGGATAGCTGATCTGTTTGTAAACCCATTATCATCACGTCAGGCCTAGGTACATCTTTTTCTTCCAATTGTTGCCTAATGGCTTCTACCTTTTCTTCGACTGCACGTTTAGTTTCAGTTCTTTCCTTGGTACGTTGCTCAAATACTTTTCTATCCTCTGCTAATTTTATTTGGAGTAAAGTAGACTTTGCTTTCGCAGTTTTTGCTTGGCTAATATCATCTATAGTTATTTCAGATGTGTCAGCCGAAGCTACATCTAATGTACGCGATTTGTCTTTAGATGAATGTCCCTCTTTATTTCGACGAGATAATTTGGCTCTAGATTTAATTTTTGAAAGTCTTCTAGCATATTCCTAAATTTAAATTATAATTCATATAATATACTCTACCTACAATATACTATTTATTTTTTATAAAACAAGTTTTATTACCTGAACCTCTTCTTCCTTTTTCAAAGTTGGCTTATTTTTCAACATAACTTCTTTAAAAGATTCCACTTGACTTTTACTTGCTTCGCACATTCCTTCTTCCTCTTTCACAGCTTCGGACTCTTCTGCTTCCTTCGATCCTGGTGGTTCTTCTGACATACCCCACATTATGAACTGCACAATTACCAACAATAGAAACCACTTCATTATAATTCAAATAACATACACTTGAACTCTTGATAATGAGAAATTACTAAGTCAATGGCAGTGAAAGTTTCTATAAAGTGATCAGACAGTGTGTCACCCACTGCTCTCATTTTTACAGACTAATTGGATGAAAGCTTGGCTGGGGTAAACTAATTATATTATCTTTGTGTATAGATGTCGAATGTCATAATATATACAGATTACCTTGGAACATATTTAATGCTGCAACGTAGCATTTAAGTAGAAACCTTGAACTTTTTCAATGATACCTTATATAAAGAATCGGGTAAAGAAATATATACAAATTTGAAACCATTTTACAATAATTGTTTCTCATACATAATACATGACAATTTTAACAAAAAACGTGACAATATTTCATTCATAATTATAGTTTTCAGTTTTTAATATTTTAGGAATTACAATATATATATATATATATATATATATATATATATATATATGTACATATAATAGTCTATACAATACTTGAATGACATGAGTATGAAAATATTGGGAAAGGAATTGAATAAAATAAAAATATTTATTTATTTAATGTTCATAACAAATTTTAAAAGTAGAGTACACAAATGGTTTAAAGAATAACGTTGATAAGAACGTAATACATATGGGTCTTTAATAAGACGCCCAAGTTAACCTCAAAGTGTTTCGCCTCGACGAATTGTACACAACTACAGAAGGTACCATCAACGTCATAAAGCGTAAATAAAATTTAGGAAATTATTTCGAACACGTAGCGAAATGACGTAATCTATGTTAATAGAAGATATATGAATCTTAATTATTTTTAGTGGGGAAAAATGAAAGCCAATTACAAAGAGATTAATTCGTATATAGGTGCGACGAATATATCGATTTCTCTAAAAGGAAGCAAGTTATAAAAACAATTTACCTTTATTTATATTCCTGGAATTGTCAAGATGGGAACACGTCACTATTCGTGCACATATTTTTGCTGACTTGCTTTCACCAATTACATCCCCGTATAACCAACAAAGAATACATGCATGTCCACTTTTGTTCGAACTTTACAATATTTACAATAACTTTATCGATAACTACAGGAGAATGTCGTGAAATCTACACTTTCAAATGAAAAGTCTACATAACTCTTTTCGCAGCCGGAAACAGTTGGACATTCCAAGCGTGATGGTACTTTCTCAATATCACACCAGAGGGAGACACATAGGTGTCAATTCTCACAAGTTCTTCCATGAGAACTGCACTTTTTAAGTATCGATATATCAAATAAATTCGACTAAATCGTTATATAACTAATTCAACTTAAACAAAATCTACATAGTAGTTTATAGCATGTTTTGGGGGCGGAAAAACCCATAAATTGTTTACATAATCTGCTTTATCTAATGGTGATGTTCATGCAGGGACGTGCGATCTGTGGGTTGCACAAGGCTTTGCATTCAGAATCCAAATAGAACCTACAGTAATAGTTTCATCGGCAGAGAGATTACTGCTGTTTCAGAAACAAAAAAATATATTTTAGTGAAAAGCTTTATATATTAGTCTACCATTACTGCTTCTCGAACAGGAACCTCGCATAGCTTTGTGCTTGTAAAGTATCATTTCGTTCTTTTTCTCTTTCATTCAGCACTTCATTTACTACGTAAATACATCATGCATAATAATTAAGAATGATTATAATACTATAGAGAAAAAAGTGTGTGTATACCTGTTGAAAGACTAAGTAGTATAGAAAGTAATCTCATTGAAGCTTGCCACGATATATGTACATTGCGATACAACAGGTGATAACAGCTGATTCATATGTGACAGAAGGCACTCTACACGTGTATATGATAACGTAGATCATTTTCATGACGCTTTCCCTACTGTTAAATTATATGACACGAAAGGATTAGGGACAAAATTTAGGAAAGCATCCTTTGCATCTGTTTTACCGATATCGAAACCAATAAACGCGGGATTTCTTGTTTAGAATTGTCATAGAATACACGGTTGAGAAGAAAAAGAATTTCTTTTAGATGGTTGAGGGTTTCGTTATTTAAACAACAAAATTATTAGGTTATTACCACTGCTTGAACTGCTTGAATATTTGTGCAAAGTTTCAAATTGTCGAGTTGCCAAGCATCCCTCGTAAAAATCGCGAATAGGTGCTTCCTAGGAATTCTACGTTGTCCGCGGCTGATGGGTTAACCCATTGTATTCCGTAGAAAGAATAGTTATCGGCAGTTTTCTTTTTTCTTACCCTATTCGCTTCCAAGAAGAACGTTGGGCACCAAGCGAAACAATCAGTGTTTATACATACGAATAGCCACACGAACGAAAACCTAGGTACATGTATACCTATACATATACATACCTATATACATGTATATTCGAGCCGTAGGTACGCGGTTGGCGCTACGGCGCATTTGCCAGTATCAACGGTCTGCGTTTATCGACTATCGTGTGTGCTGTGGCAAATGCGATCCATTGACTTCAGATAGAAGAATTTACGTGGTTTTTCCGTAAACGTCATCGTCGAAAAACATGATGGACGTGCAGGCTCAGTACAAAGGTAGGGCATGACACGTCCGTTCTCTTCTGTTGACACTCAAACGAAAACACGCTTGGACGACTCGTTGTAAACCCAAGGTGGCCACACTGACATTCGCTCTAAGCAGAACCAGACAATTCGTTGAACCGTGTGTGTTTTCGTTTACCATGTAGTTCGTCGTACCTTCTTCACCTTTTTCTTGTTGTTATTGTATTTGGATTGTGGCGTCAGAGTGTATCGTCGGGTAGGGGCGTTCAGCTATTGGCGTTCACTTTTGGAGGGAAGAAAGTGTCAGGTAGAAATGTAAATAAACGCGTGTCAGTTAATCGCACACGACTGCTCGTCACTTATTCCAGTTAAAACGGGATCGATTTTGTTAGTGTTGTCACACTATTAGTTTACCGAGCTCACAATCACAAACACGAGATGAACGATATAAATTTAATCAATAACGAAATTTGTATTTTCGAGCTGTGTAAAACGATAGAGGTAAGCTAGGGACAGTGCATGAAAACTTTGTATGTAAAAGATAACGCGTAGCGATCGTTAATACTCTAATAATATACAATTTGTTTTTCATTTTAATCAAATAAATCTGTTCCTTTAGCTATATTATTTCGTTTCTCTGAATTCTTTGGTAGGATTTTGTACGTATGAAAAGTATTTATCAATTTTAGTCTATAATAATAGGAATCCCCTTGAAGGATGAGGACCATGATTGCATTCCTTACATCTACTACCACCTTCCTTTGAATGCACGCCTGTACATACTCCCAGCTGATCTAGACGTAACTGCCTCAAGAAGCTAGAAAAATTAGAATTTAATTACCAGACTTGAAAACTTTCAAAATCAAGCAATCTAGTTTGCCTAAGTATTGTTTTTCGATGTATCCAGAGTACACTAACCTCTGCAAGTTTGTTATTCTTATATGTTCGATGTGGTACAACAATGTTGATTATTGTAAGAATCGGCAAAATTTTAATTAAATATTCTGTCTTCGTATAATTTGATAATACAATGGAAATGATTAAAATTGCAGCGGTCCAATATCATCGCTTCGGATCAGATTGAGTATTTCCACTGATTTATGGTTTATTATTTGATTTAATTTGTATATAACGTTCAAGCGTTGCATTTCACCTTTAATATCGCTCGACATTTAACAGAGTTATCAAAAATATGTGCTTAACATTTGAATTGCGGATTTCAGCTCGATCCTTTAACCTTTTTGAAGACCTTTCGGTTTACACGGATAATTTACCCTTTCGCCGTATAACACTATATAATATACTTCGCAATATTTTTTTTTATTTCATCTCTCAATCTTTGGTATTTAAAAAAAAAAATCTAGAACATTTTATAAAACATAGATTTCGTTTTAATTTTACGATTATCGCGAAGAGAGCGGCCAGTACCGAATGTTGCGATAAAAAAAGGTTCTACGAGTAAAATTGAATTGAAAACATACAATATATTTTTTCCACGAGGTTTCGTTTTCAAGGAAATCGATTTTGAAGGCACATGCGCCACGCACGCGGTTGGATCGTGTCTCGTCACTTTTATCTCATTCAGGAATCTCTGTACACGTTAGTATTGTGTTTATATGCAAAGTGGCAAACAAAGTTTACTGTAAAAGAACGGTTCGAGGGTAGTCTATTCTTGAAACGTTTTATAAAAGGCAAATGTTATTATTATTATGAAGATGCAGGGTTTTCTAAGATTTTTTTTTTAATGAATGATTGTATGGTGTATATTCAATTTTTTCGTTGATATTTGTCACTTTCATAGTTTCGCAAGAATTAAATCAAATATAAACTTATTCGGTCGAATAAACGTTAATCGCGATACGGTTGATTCTATTCGTAATCTATTCTTCGAATAAAGTTCACCTCGTCTCTCAGTCGAGAAGATGCGGAAACTTTATAAATGGCTTCCCCGTGAATTGTCCGACGACAACAAATGACTCTCGCGAATTGCTTGTTCGCTGATTTAGCGAAACGAGGCCGAGACATGAATGAATCAAATTATACAGGGTGTCCCAGTCATCGTGACGAACAACTACCATAGTTGGATTAATATAAACACCTAAAAAAAACATACTAGTATGTTTATTTATGTTTTTGTTAACCTTTAAGTACCGAGACGTAGACTCACGGACCACTTGTTAGAATTACATTACATTCTGTAACTGTTCAATGTGCTTGTTCATTGTTTGTACTACTATTCTACATGGTTATCAAGGTAAAACAATAAAAATAATAATTCCTCCAATTATTCGAATGATTTCATCTACCTCGATTTTTTCATCAGAAATTCAACACCAAATTTGTTACAGTGCAAAACGTTGTTACCAGGGGCGTGAAAATAGCTAGGCACAGGGCTGCGTAAATGTATACAGTCTTTCCCCTTGAAGTGTCCTTAACAACAGGCAACCCGACGCGCGTGCGAGTCGCAACCGCATGCCCATGCAGCCGTAAAGACGCACTATACTTATTGTCGTAGCTTCTCTTGTCATAGTTATATCTCGTAAACTAACACTGATCGACGATTACTTTTCGCTATGGAACATCTCGACGATAATAGCCTCTACACAACATGATCGTAACAATCGGCAAAGCCAGTGCTAACGTAAATAATTACAGATCAAACAATTATCGCAATGTTTAATTATTTTCATGCGTTACATTGCGTCTTTCCTTTTTTCTGCTAATCGAATATTATTTAACAATAAAATTCAATAACATAAAAACTACTACTATAAAAGCTATAATAAATTAAATATAATATAACTGTATAAAATGCAAGATCAAAAATGTTGATTTTGTAATTCGTCTCCGCGCTGCGAGTATCGTATTGGAATAGTAAGCGATACTTCCACGTCTTTAGTTATTCGTACGTGGTATTCAAACACACCATTTTCTTTGCAAAGTCATCGATTTCGCGTAAAATTTCTCAAGATCATCTTCACTTTCGAGTGGAAGCCTAACGTCACCTTTGTCTGAATTGAATTATTTTTTACGTTTCCGTATGACGAACATTTTTGCTGTCTATCTTTCTATAAATGTGATCATTGTTAACTTAATACGCATAAATGAAAGCTCAGCAAACATTATCGTCGAAATATTTTCACCCGATAAGGCATAATGCATTTTTCGTAACAGTATTGCCTGTATGGGTAACGTGCTTAATTAGCCATTTCCCCGGCTGTAAAACGCCAAAACACGATTTCCATTTCTCTGACACGCCAGCCAGCTTTCTATTTGAGAACCTGAGAGGCACGTAAGCACTCGCATGACTGCACTTTCTTTTCCTCGGATGCGATGGAATAAGGAAGTACAGAGCAAAGATATAAAAGCAGCGAATGGATGGCGGGAAGGCACGATCGATCATCTCGAGCGATCAATATTTTTTCTTTCCATATCGTACATAAATGTACACCGCTCGTAATACCAACTAAACGATAGAAAAAAAAATAAGACAAAGTCGAGATCAACGCGCTACTTAAAAAACGACTTTAAAAGAATCGAAAAGGAGAAATTTTTGAAACCCGTAAGAATGAAGAACCTCGGCTACTTGACTCACTCTACTTACAGGTTGTGCTCGAGGTTTCTATCCTCAATTTTCGTAGGCTCTTAATCATTTCATATTTTTAGACGGGCTCTATAACGGAGTCGAGAAGGTTTCGTTCGCGAATAACGAATATAGAAGCGTAAACCTATGTTTTATCAATAAAAAAAAATGACGAAGAAACCGAAAAGTAACACACTAACACGCGAACAACCATGCAATTGGTTTATAGAACGTATTACCCTCGACTGCAACAAATTTCCTGGACTTTGCGACAAACATCAATTCGAGCCAACTTTGGAAAGAAATTTCAATGATACATCGAAGAGAGTGAATGTTAGTTTTGAAGGAAGATAATGAAATTTCGGTCTCGTTCTGTTTGCTATCGGGCTGAACCTTTTCGACGGCCCAACGTTTGCATAAAGCTGCAAATAAAAAAAAAAAAAAACTTAAGTGGCCACGAACAAAACGGAGTAACGTGGAGGGGGCGATTATTGTCTGAAGCGTAGTCGGCGATGAAACACGGCTGTGGTCAGTCGTGACACTCGACGATACGATACCGTTTCTAGCTAAACGAGCGCGATTCTCAAAAGTGCGTTTACGATTCGGCCAATTCCCCGACAATGGCGTTGCTGGAAACGATATTTCGTCGAAGAGGTACGGTGACAACAAAAGCGAACGATACAGACACAATTGCATTGTGTAACCGTGAGTCTAAGCGTGGAACACTGTCGAAGCTATTCTTCAAATTCTTGCAGCTGCAAATTATTCAAGTTTAGGCGATTGCTCCACGATCACTTTCCACGTAATAACAATTGTCGGATTCATCAGGCGATTATATACTATACTATGCAATTTTATGATTAAATTTTTTTGTTAACTGAATTACTGTCGTATTTACGTTTACGTTTTGTGATTACTTAATCTGTAGCAACAGTTTCAACTACTATCAGTCGTCGCAAACTGCATTCACTTTGCGTTTACTTTTACAGCAATCAGTTGAAACAGTTATCAAATTAATCGCTAAATTAATTCCAGCATTATGTACATTGTACCATTGTAATTAGTTTGTATCGTTTAATAGGATGCTAACGACGTAAGTAGTGCGTCAATGTGAGTGTGTTTGAATTCAGAATACTGTGAATTAACATGATATTTCCGTATGGAAATGTCAGAGGCAGAATAACAAAATTAAGTAACTTAAACGTAGTTTTAAGAGTCTCGAAGCTTTTGTTCTGTCGTTCTCCAATCACTGTATTCGAATTGTGTGAAAGGTAAGCCGTTTGGGAAATGTGTCGATTTCTGACGCTCGTATCTCATCGTTTTTCTCTTTGGTAAGATGTACATAGCGATTGCATAACTGCTCTAAATCGAACACGGATATGCACGTTTAGCGACTGAAGGTTATGGAAAATTGTTGCTGAAATATTCGAGAGATGTTGAGCACGTGGTCCCGTCGACGCGTATGCAAATCGATCGAATAAAAGAAACAAAATTAGCCTCATCTATAAAAGTACATTAACAAAAAATAACACGATTAGGTAGAAAAGCATTCTCACGGAAGTAATTATTTAATTTTCAATGGTCTTAGAATGTGCGTAAAACAAATTAGCCGAGTGACTCCGAGTAACAAAATATTTGTCTTCGTGAGTGGCTTTCAGCGACCTTGAACCAAGAGTCAATTGAACTCGTCTCGAAAGTTTCCAAGTATTAACGAAAGTAAAAAAAATAAATAATGTAAATCTAAAAGATGGTTTTACGTGTGATGTCCCGCCTTTATATTAAATTTTTTTTTTTTTCATCAGATTTAAATGCCTCGTACTGTGCACTAATGTTTACTTTATCGAAGCTGTTTGTGCGTCATAAAAACAACGTTATAAATTTAGATTCGTCTTATTATTATGAAAACATCAGATGACGTCTATCAAATTTATCTAGTTACGACATATTTTGTTTCTTCCACTTTAAATCAGTTTTACATACTTTGTTTCGATGATTTGTTTACATCACACACGGAACGGGACGTCGTTGACTATCGGTGACCTAAACAACTTGAATCAGAATCTAGATCAATAACGCGGGTTAACGCATTGCAAACAACGCACGAGTCTCACACCTAATGACATAAACGGTGGTTGCTTGTTCCATTCAGTAGTCTGAATGTTACGTGCCCTGTATCGTTAATTTTCAGTTCAAGCAACAAGGAAAATCGTAAACAATCTCTGAAATATTAGCTATTACGAATTATTAGTTGTGTGTAATGAATAATGAAAATTTTCCTGTTAAGGATACCTCTTGCACAGAGTTAAACACGAAGTAAGAAATGTCCCCCATCTAATTTCCAAGAAGCAGAATAATTATTCATCGTTCCATCGCAATTGAATTGTATTTATAATTATCTTCCATCGCGTCGAAATCGAGTGCTGATGTTATAGCTTAATCTCCCAGTTAAATGGATTTACAATGTTACTTGGAGAAGCGATCGTTACTTTTGCCAACCAAAGTATTTTAATTGACAAAAATTATCGTAAAGTAATAAGACTTTTCCAAATGAGGCTTTAGCACAGTCTAGTAATAAATACTGTTTTACTTGTTATCTATTATTCGAATCATATTTCGTGATACATCATATCGCGAGCGAAAGTAACCGCGAACGTGACGAGCCGTTGCTTTTTGTAACTTGGCTGCCATAAAAACGGTAATTGCAGGTAATCGAGTGGTTGAAAGGGCTCGAGTCGAGTGGCTCGTTCAGTGTTTTGTCTATCGAATACGCGTTATCTTGTGCATAGTGTCTTGTTGTGCAAACACAGTCTTTATATCTGATGCATTTTATTGTCTACGATCGGTGGTAAAAATTCTACCGTTTGCTCTTTGCTCTATCCTTAATCATTCGAACCAGACAAAAACAAACTTGGCGTTTCTCTTATTGTTTTATCATATTCTGTATAAGGTGATATTTGTTAAAATTCGACTTTTTTCAAAATCGTCCCGCAGTCAAAGTGTTAAGTATATCGTAAACTCTGTACAATTCTGGAACATGAATTTTCAAATTGATTTCGCTATCGTACAGATCGAAAGATGATCGACGATTCGTTGTTTTTGCAGTGACGGCTGCGAGCAACGACGGTTGTAAGAATCAAACCCCGCCGACTCTTCTTTCAAGTTTAAGAAGCGTCCTTTTCGTAATCGGAACCGTAGTGATCGGATTCGCTGCTTTCTGCAACTCGCTAACATGGTAAATTTCACCAGATAAGGTATACAAATACGATTTCTCTGTCTTCGAATAAGGATCCGATAGAGTAAATTTGTTCCTTACGAAAAATCGGCTGCCCTTGTATAGAGGGAATCGCTATCACGTTAAAACTTGTTTATTCTTTAGGCATTTGCAGAGGTTCTGGGGAGCTTCCGGTGATTTCTGGCAAGCACAATGGGATAAAATCTTAGACAGATTAGGAGATGATCCCGTGACCGTCTGGGTTCATGGTACACGAGAATTGAGACGACTCAGAGATGGACAAAATTCTCCTCTAGATATAAACGAACAAATTTATTATTACGTATGGAAATGAATTCTGTGCCTTTCTAATTGTAAGATAAACTTGCCGTCCATTTGTCTGTGTGAAGCTGGTAGCTCGCACCGTGGAAGCTGATAAATAATTAAGGATTCCGACTTCATCTTCGATAGTTGTATGTATAGTTGCTGATGTATCAAATTAATGTCTATCGCTATCACTCTGGAACTGGCTGCTAGAATAAAATTCTGTCCATCTCTGGTTTACACTTTATCTTCGAATAAAAAGTGTATACTATTCTCAACGAATCTCTTTCAGGGTCGTTGGGATTAACGTTTTTCGTTTACTGGTTTTTCGGCGGTATTTACACACTGTTGGACGTCACCAACAGACCAGCCGCTTTGCGAAAATACAAAATACAACCGGGCACGAACGAGCCCGTCAACAGGAGGGAATTGTGCAAAGTAATCGCTCAAGTACTGTTCAATCAGATAGTTGTCGGTGTTCCTCTAGCGTACGCCAGTTATCGCTTTATGGAATGGCGCGGTTATCCCCCTATGCGCGAATTGCCGACCTTCCACTGGGTACTCGTTGAAATCGCTATTCTTATATTATGCGAGGAAATTGGATTTTATTACTCGCACAGGTACGAAAATTTCTCATGCTGTTCATTCACGAGGTCATCGTGCATTAATGCAAATTTCCTTTTATATCTATAGCAAATTAAAAGAACACCTCACTTACGATTATTAATCGTTTATGCAGTGCCCTTCTAGGTCTAGTAGGATCATTCTGTATATCACACTAAACAATCCAGTAATGTTTTTACAGAATCCATACACTTGTGTAATATTTCGAAGGTTTTATCGAGTACATTATCGCGATCGCGCATCATACTTATTCGTCCGAGTTATCCTTTAATTATTATCTCGAGTAATGTGTCGTGCATGTTATTGTCAGCCAAGAAAACTTGTGTAACAATTAAATTATATTACAGATTTCTACATAGCCGCTATCTGTACAAGTATATACATAAACAGCACCACGAATGGACAGCCCCTATAGCTGTAACATCGCTATATTGCCATCCCTTAGAACATATTGGCTCGAACCTATTGCCACCGTTTTTGGGAGTATTCATCGTAGGTTCTCACGTGGCTACCGCTTGGCTTTGGTTCTCCCTTGCTATTTTATCCACGTTGAATGCTCACTCTGGTTACCATTTACCATTCTTCCCATCTCCAGAAGCTCATGATTTCCATCACTTAAAGTAAGTATATCTACCGTTGGGAATGATTTCAGACCAAAATGGTGTTGAGCGGTTACATCACCTTGGCCCTCGGAAATATGGATACAAAATTGATGATTTATTTTGACAAAAGTAACAACTAAACAAAAATATCTTGTATTGTTTCAGGTTTAATCAATGCTTCGGAATTTTGGGAGTGTTAGACCGGGTACATGGAACAGACACACAATTTCGTAATTCTAGAGTTTATCAGCGTCACGTAATAATGCTTAGTCTGGTACCACCGAGAGAGGCCTTTCCAGACCAAGTAAAATACAAGTCCAAATAGACTCTGACACCGTAATAACTATGAAAGTTCAGTACGAGCCTTTTATTATTCTTGATCGAGGGCGGTTAACCAGATAAATATAATCGGCAGAATACATTCGAAGCTGGTATCTTTTGTATGGTTATCTGATACATCGGTCGAGTACACTTTTTCCTATGTAAAAGTGCATATTTTAATTATTTCGTTTCGAGTGTAATTTCAGTTGATACGAACACCGTACTGGTAAATTGACGAATTATTATTAACCACATCGCTGTTGTTCGTACGATTTTTCTTTTTCTTTTTGTACAGCAATGTATTAAATGTGATTATACGAGAGTATTTTTAACCAGCATTCTCAAATATAAGGACAGTCATTCTAAAGTTGTAACGTAACGGAATATATTACGTGTTCTTTTCTTATCGAAAACTACAAAAAGATCCTCGGAATAATATAAGAGTTTTACTATAACGTTAAAGGACGAACTTTAGATTATTAGAATATCTTTTTTATGACAAAATACCGTTGAAAAACTTAGAATTATATCGAATATATTTCATCTGGGTATTATCTTATTATATTCGCATTATATAGCAATATTCGAAAAGCGTCTACTTGACGAATTATGTTTGTATCGAAATCATGACGTTAAGGCGAAACTATTTATGACGATTACTATTTTTATATTCAGTTCTATAATAAAAGCAATGACTTAATACAAATTTAGTCTAAGACGGAGTTATGATTGTAGTATCGTAGCAAAGGAACAATTACTCTTACGATTGTTATAAATCATCTATGGTTCTGCACGTTAAAGCTTTAAATTTGCAAAGTAAATTAAGTCGGATTACTCGAAATCTATAGATGCATATTAAAATTGGTAATAATATTTTCTGAAATTAAATTTATGTATATATACAAAAGCACTAGGTCACATCATGGAATTGAATCTTCATTTCTCTTTCTCTTTTGTTTAAGGTATACATTTTTTTTAACTTGTAAATCTCTAGCAAATTTGTAATTTATACGCCATGCTAACACTACTGATTTTATGTACCTACATAAGAAGCTTACTAATAAAACTTACAAATCAAACACAGCTTAGTTTCTTTCTGTGTTAGGAATATTGTTTATCAAAGTAATTGAACAACATTTGTTGTATGTATTTATATTTCATAACAATATGAATGGTTTCTTACATACATATGTATATAAAAATAGCTGTTATTGCTTTATCACATTTTGACAAAATAGAAACTTTACAAACATTAAACGAAAAAGGAAATTCGGCATAAAATTTCCTCTTTCCAAATAACAACTGCAAAAATCTTATAAAATGGAATAATTGCACAAAACATTGCTTATAAATGCAACGATATAATAATTATATGAACATTGCTTGATATTCATTTACTTTTTGTATGGCAATTATTAATTAAATACTCAAATAGCAAAAGAAAAATGCAATGACATATGACAATTATTACGATTAGTTAGAAAAATTGTGTTATGTAAGTCAAATATTTCTTTGGTGGAATACATACTACTTTACAATAATATGTAAAATAATACCAAGTACATTTTACAAAATCTGTATAGATATATCGTTAACAAAGACCATTCTAATCCGATAATATCATTATCGGGCTCTACGCTTAACAATTTTCAACTGAACTAAAACAAACGACTAATAAATTACTTTCACGTGAAATTCAACAATTAAAAAAAAAATTTTGATGTTGCCTTGACGTATATGTACAGATAAAGTTTCGTTCATTTTAATGAACATTACTAAATGTTTGTTAAAATATTTAAATTACTGCTTTGTCCAAGTTCTTCGATTGTAATATTCGTTGAATATTTTTATATTGTTGTTGTGAAATTTAATTTGTTGTTATTTCCATAGTGTCTTTTTTATATGTCGTTCGTCTAAAAATGAGTATGCGAGCTAAGATAACATACGTATCGTAATTTCTGTATACAAACGGTGATTATATAAAACATACAAAATAACGAATCTCGTTATAAGGCAGTAGCGTAATGAGAATATTGTATGCAGAGCAAGCTACGGCACAATAAAAGTTTTATAGTTTTGTATATAAGCGGTACGGTATATCAATCGATGCTATAGTGACAAAATAGTTTATCAAATGTTTTACGTCTATCGCGCAGACGATATCCTTACAATCAAAATGACCAAATGGTACATTTCTAAATATTAATCATTGTACATTCCATCAATAAGAAAATCCATCCTCCTATAGTGCCTTTTATCCCAACAATCTCTACCTTGTTTATACACCATGAAAATTACAGCACCCAATATTGGCAAAGCTAGAAGAGTAATAATAACTGGCAAAAGATAATCAATTTTCTTTGGCATTCCTAAGCGTGATCTTGTGGGCGATACAAACGGTCGTTTATCGCTGTTAGGTCCTGCTACTGTTACAGTTGGTTTTGCTTTATGCTCTTTAAGCAAAGATGTTATTATAGTAGTACTTGTCGGTACTTTTTCTTGCGATGCATTCTTCACAGTTGTATGGGAATCATCCTTTGACAATTTATCAATTGTTTCTGATTTTGCATTATTCAAATCAACATTCACACGTTTCTCATTAATACCAATAACACTTGCTACTGTACTATGTTCAGCCTCTGACTTTGTGTCATGAGATACTGGTTCCCTTTTTACATCCATTTCATTTGCTCCTTTTCTTGCAACAATCTTGGAATTTTTTGGAGTCTTTTCATTTGGAAAATTACTCTCTGCATTTAAATGTTCGGAAATGCTTATAGAACGAGAAGTAGTGGAAGATGCACGCTGTGTGGTAGAAGCAATGGAAATTGGACCACCTTCTCCGACAAATGAAGGGGTAACATTTTCCTGAAAATAAGTTGGATAGATTTTACCTTCATATTTCATTTGAATTGCCAATACACAGAGCAGTACCGTCGTAAATCATGCATTGAATTCGACATCACTATTTAAATGCGCGTTAATTAACAGATGAAAAATTCTTACGTTCAATGATTTTGTGGAGTAAGTGGACTCAGATGCAGGTTGATTCGCAGACGATAGATTCCCGTAATTATTTTCTGAGGATTCGCCGACAATACTCGTATTCGACGCGGACTTTAAAGAAGTAATACCATCTGTTTTAACTTTACCACTGGTAGATAAGGTTAGGACAGATACGATCCATATAAACAGAGTCAATCCGTGAAGATTCAGCATCACGAATGTACTCATTATTTTAGTCGCAAAATCGTATTTCACGATGTTTCCGAGTTCAGATAAATCCGATCAAAACTTTTGTAAAAATATAGAAAAACTAAAAAAAAAGTAAGTGGCACGAACCACTACGAAACTCGTCGCTCCATCGCAAGTAACACTAACTAACTGTTGCGTAAACACGTATGTATGTGCAGATACAAATGCAATAAGTGTTTACTCTCCGTTTTATACGATTTCACTTTTATCATTATCGCGAGTTAAGCTTGTCGTATATATCTATACTGAACTATCTTTAATAATAGCTACAGTTATTCATTATAAATAGGATATTATCATTGTAACTTGTAAATTAAATGTGATAGAGAATTACGGTTTATGGCAATCGCCTACCGCGACTCAACATTTTATTGAAGCGTCAATGGTAGGAATACAACTTCCTTTTTACTTACCAAGTATATACATATCTTTTAAAAGAAGAATTTTAATATTCATTAGTGAACGAAAATCGATTCGTGAAACGAGATAGCTTGACCTCGAGAACTAGCTTTTGTTTACACAGCTGGTATCCGCCTGAGCTGAAGAAACAAACATTAATGGGGGCGAATTCCACTCTCTAAAATGAACGTTATTTCTAAAATTAAATGGTGGGTCTGGTACTCCCTGTATTCCGATAGTAGTAATTGCTCAGCAACGAACTACAAAATTTTATTAACTATTGGGATCTTATAATTACATTATCTTCGCGAATTGTTATAAAATGTCTGTATCGCCTGCACCTGCAATTGTATAAAACTCGGTTGATCTTGCGACCACAGTGCTAAACTGGAAAACATCTTTTTTGTCTGCTCCTCGTCCAAGTCAGGCTCCAGGAAATACTCGTCATCTGTTTTCACGTTATTGAACTCTATATCTAAGTCATCGTCATTCCCTACAATCCTGTCTACACGATTTTCAGAGCCACCCTCCACTTTGACTCTCTCTACCGTGCTCGTAATATCGGGAATAATCGACACGTCGCGTTCGTCTCTCCGATTTCGATTGACAACCTCCAATTTAATTGGTCTCACCGTGTTCGAAATTTCAGTGATATCCAACGTATCGCGATATTCCATTCGATCGCGAGGAACGGGCTCTACTTTCACCCTTCCCACTGTGTTTGGAATTTCGCAATAGTCCATCTGATTCAGAGGATCAGTCTCTACTTTTATTCGCCTCGCACTATTTGAAATTTCCGTAACGTCTATATCGCAATCATCGGTTTCATCTTGAGGGATAGGTTCAGTTTTAATTGGTCTTATCACACATTCTCGCGTTACATCTAAAGGGAAAGCCTCCACTTTGATTTTGTCCACTGCAATTGGAATTTCCGTAACGTCTCGCGTGTCGTCGTTCTCTTCCATCACGTCTAAAGGAAAGGCCTCTACTTTCATTCTTCCTACCGTTACAGGCATGTCGCATTCTTCCCTCAGACTTAGAGGATAGGTCTCAACTTTAATTCTTCCCAGCGTAGCCGAAATGTCGGTAACGTCCGTCATGTTGCATTCTTCGATCTCATCTCGAGGGACAGGCTCTGTTTTGATAGTTCGTGCTACGTCGATAATGTCGAGAGTAGCTAACGCATTGCGTTCTGTCGTTTGATTTCGATAAATAGTTTTTCTTGTTCTCGCCGTGTCTGTAATTCTCGAACTAACTAACTTATTTTCTATCTGGTTTCCAACAAGTTTATCTAACGCAACTCGAGAAGTGTTTATTTGGTTTTCTTCTTCCTCAGTCTTTTGTTCCTTAGTTGCTGTATCTGCCAGTAATTTGCTACACGATTTACATATACTCATCTGTATTGTATCTATCCAGATCTCGTTGATCAAACTGACGCAATCTCTCACATAGTAATTCCCATAAAATTCCACTACCCCGTCAGGAAATTCTAAGATCTTCCGCAACATAATGCGACCGAAGGATCTTCTTGTCCTCTCCACTATTTCTTGGCCTGTTGGTGGACCCGCCATGTTCGTCGAAAAATATACGAGTTCGATATCGTCCTGCCTTCTCAATGGGGGTGGTAGTACATTAATTCTACATTTATCTAATAAAAGGAACACCTTACCGCCGGCACCCCTTCGGATCTGGTGTCTCCTCACGGCTGGTTTGAAGTAATTCTCAAACCAATCTGCAAACTCGTTCCGATCTGTCCAAATATTCCTGCGAGCCTTGAAAACAACGGGCAATCGGTTCCGACAGTTCATCAGATCTCTCGATCTCTCGTATTCGTACGTGACCAACGACGAAAGATTTTGCATTTCGATCGAATCCAGCCGATGCGTCGTCATTCTATGTTTAAACACTTTCTTCTCTTCTAACGTCTTCCGTGGAACAACTCTCCACGCCAGGTCCATTTCGTTCATATTGTAAAAATTTTCTAGCTCCATCTCATCCTCTTCCATCTGCTGTAAAGAGTTCCAGGGAAAGTCTCCTTCTGTCCCCGTGTTATTGGTGCACTCGTCATGATATTTAGGGGGATTGATGCCATGCCGACGTTTAAACCTCCATATCCAGCCTCTGGATCCCGTAAACGACGACGGACCACCGAATTGTTCGTTCAATTCCTTCGCTTTCGCTTGTAACATCGAATCGGTAACGTGATCGTCTATCGTTCGCCGATGTAAATACCACGCGTACAAACGCATATCCAACTGACGCAGCACTGGCATCCGAAACTTCTTCTGATTTTTAATTCCCATTAGCTGCGATTGTTGCCGTATCTGGGCTGCATTCGACCTGATACGCCGTATAGTCATGCTGTTGACATTGTAATCGTTGGCTAATTGTATCATTGGAACGCCAACTTCTATTTGTTGTAAAATGTCGTGCCGTTGTTGGAGCGTCAAGTAAACACGCGGTTTCATCCGTTTTACCGACATCGTGTACACACACTGACAGACTGTGACAAACTTGGACAGACTGACTATGTTTGCCCTGAAGTTGCGCTGTTTTGATCGCAGCGCCGCGGAGGAATGGACTGTGGAACGAAGGGAATGGTTCGGATAAAATGTGGGAATTAGAATGTTTCGTACTTTTACGAATTATTTACAAGAGATCTACTCAAGCTACGGCTTAAATGTAAACATTCTACTTACAGAATCTATTGATTCGTAAATGACGATAATGTTAATTAAACATTAAGTAATAAAATCTTGAATGATAATTAAACAAGAGTATTTATTAAATTTACTAAAAGTACATACTGAAATAAAAGATAACATTGAGAATTATACACAATAGCGACAGTAAACAATAATATCGTTTAACTGACAATGAAACACATACATGAATACGTACATGATACGTACAAATTGTATGGTATTCAAACTGAAGGGAAGTCCGCGCGCAAATTAATGAAGACAACTTCATAGTTTGTGCCAGTACATAGACAACTTCAGAGTTCATAGTAAAACAATTCTCGTGAGTAACACGTGTGAAAGTACAGATTAATATATTAATTATTAACTTTACACTAATTTTAGAAAATCCAAGTCTCAGTTTCAAACTAAATAACATAATAACCCAAAATTGTTTAATTCCAGAAAAACGAGGTATTCTTCGAAGAAACGGTTTTCCTTTTGTTGGACTTGATTTGTATTGTGCCTGTGTTTTTAAAATCTATTAAGTTTTTCCATAAAAAAGTATAGGTGTACGATATTTGGTAGAAAATATTTATTCCATTTCATATTCATTATCTTAGATACAGTTGAATAGAAATGTATAATATTAATAAAATTCAAATATAATTAAACGATATTATCGATTTATCTAAAAAACGAAAGTACTTACATTTATACAATTTATTTATACGATATAAATGTCGATTTAAAAGTTCCTTTTACCTCTTCTCGAGATTATATTTGCACTATATTTCCAATAAAAAAAAATAATCACTTTATCTAGTTTGGAACACAAAGATGTTAAAATACCTTTCTGTAATATAGATGTGCAATGAAAATATTGTTTATACGTTTACATGTATCAGTTTGAAAGTGATTAATTATTTATTGTTTCTACTTTCATTCCACCATCTTGATGAATTACTTTCGTTGTTGTCTTGTCAGACGTGTTTTACGCGGTTGTCACGGATTTCTGTTGTCTTGTCCCACCATTTTGATGAATTGTTTACGTTGTTATTGGTTTGTCCGTATATAGTCCGTATAGTCATTCAAGATAAGCTCATAATCAACAGATGCGATATCTTGATTAATTAAATTATCGCGTTCGTCAAAATAAAACGACGATAAAAGCTGCTCTTTCGAAGACAATAATAAAACGATATGTATATTTTGATTTAGTATTAGTAAACGAATAAACTTTTTTTATGAAAACTATGAACTAGAGCACTTAAAACCCATGTCTCGATTTGATCGTGTTTGATAACGCGTATTTATATCCAATCGTGTTTAGAGAAATACAACACTATCTTAAGGAGTCGTTCTACAAACTCTTGATTTCCGTCATAATCGATTAAAAAGTTGTGCAACTTATCGTAAGTAAAGTTGGACTCTTTGACGTCCAACGTGAGTATCTTAGCCATAACGCACAGATGAAGGAACTCGTGAGAAGCATCCTCTGCCAATTTTTCTCTGAATCCCTCTTTGCTGAAACCTGATATGTCGCATTCTAATTGCTGCAATCTACTTAGAAGCGTATCATAATACAAATCCATAAGACCTTCGAATTGTTCTCCGATAATATCGGTCCTGACGCTTGCAAACATAAAAAACAATAAATCTCGCAACGAGCTGGCGTACATGTATATTTGAAAATCGATGAATTTCACATCGTCCGGCTGACCATTTTCGTCGTCATGAAATAGTATGTTATTCACCCAGAAGTCACCGTGAATAATGGTCATCCAAGGTTCTCGAGGGATATCAACCCAAAAATCCTTCATTAACATGTCCTTCATATTGTTATAGCACTTATCAACATAACAGTTCATTTCCGGATGCTCTTTTATTTTCTTCATAATCGAACCGATCACCTCTTCGGGGTTACCTTCTACTTTCAAGGGTTTCGCCCGAGATTTGAACACCTCGAAAATTTCTGGTTTCTTCAGCTTCACGGCCATTCCTAAAGCGTGAAATCTCGCCAAATTTTCAATCGCCATTTCCGAATGCTTCAAGTCGTAACCTACGTACAATAGACGAAGCAGAGGTTTTTATTTCAACTCTTTCGCTTCTACGATTAAATTAACAAATTTCTTTTTGATTGTAATTTCATGTTTCGTAGAAAAATGGTGATTACATCATGATAGTTAGTTTGCTTTCCTGGTACTCGTGAATGCTCATATCTTTGATTGCAATACTTAAACTGTTGTGTACGGTGGGTAAACGCTGTTCGCGAGTATGCAATTATTTCGAATAAATTACAAACAGGTTTAGTCTATGAGACGAAGAAACGTTTTATTTATATCTTAAATTTATGCCAGCATTGTGTACCTGGTTAAAGAATCATGAAATTACAACATCGAGAATTTATATAATAATATCATTCGTTGCTACCTCATCGAGAACACCTTTGAGTGATACGTCTATTAAAGCCCCTCTCTTTTGTTAATAAATAATTAAGCATACCTATAGTCCTCTCGCCAGTGTAATAGCCCTTGTTCTTTAAATTGTCCAACAGGATCACAGCATCGTCGTTTAATTCAACGTTCGGTTGCGAGGACAGTCTAAATCCATAAAACTTGGGCACAACGTCGAATAGATCGTTTTGCTTAATACCAGCTTCGAGTTCTACTTTGTTGTATGTTGGCATAATGGTCTCGTACATAAAGACTTCTTTCTTAATGGTTTCCAAAGAGTTGAAGATGAGTCTTTGGAATTCCGTGGGTGGTAACATTTTCGCGATGAGATGAAGATCTTCTTTCTTCCCAGTTATTTCATTTCTCACTTGAACAGTAACTTTCAGTATCATACTCCCATAATTTTCTCCAGGTGGTAACAGAATCTCGGTTGTGAAGTTTTCAACGGTCACATGATTACCAAGTTTCTGTCGTAAAACTGGTTCTACATCGCGGAGTACAATTTCTTTCACCTCTTTGTCACTGTCATTCATGATCGTCAGTGTAGATCTGCACCGTCACAGCGGTTAATTTTGTATTTGAAAGCCTGGAAGAGTCGTTCCTTGACTAACTCCAAGAAACAATTAGTACTTACCTCAAGTATCGTTTCAATTTATACGATCAAGTACCAACGGAAGTTAGATTAGATTCTTATCAGTTAATTCCGTATATCTATTGTATAGTTTAAAAGAGTTTGTTGTTAAAGGCAAACTTACACATGATACCACGGTTTCACTTATCTCTCGTGTCTGTAATGATGATTGCGTTTCCTTCAGCAATCTCCCCCACTTCTTCCAGTTAACTTAGCTTCGTTTTAAGGGGAACTTTAATATTTGAATTCAGTGTTTCACCGATGGTCCATGCGCTAGTGGCCGTATAATTCTTATTTAAATAATAGGAATACGGAAGTGGGATTTATCATTCAAAAGTCTTGCATGATAAAAAGAGTAAATTTATTTATGGAAAAGTATAATGATACAAAAATATGGCATTTCTGTAATATTAAAACAGAAATTATAACAATATAATAACTCATTTTTATTCAAACAAGTATGTATATAATATAGAGTTTTCATTACGAAATAACTCATTAAGTATCGTACACGAAAATCGTGCCTTCTTAAAATCTTCGGTTTCACCTCATAACTTTTCATTTTTTTATTATAAAACACAGCAATATTTTATATCGTATTAAATCGATATTTTTCCAGGCTCGTCGATTAGTTTGCTATGAATGTCCCATAAATTCTGTAAAAAATGAAATATATGCATTTATAGAAGGATTCATTTTTATCAATTGGTACATCTAACTTAGAAAAATTTGTTTATGTGTAACATTATTTTTTTTTTTAAGTACAACTGTTCTTATTCCTGGTTTTTATTAAAATTTTGCAAATCGATGAATAAACTATATGCCAAATATTTATTCTACAGAATTTTAAAACAGCATAACAAGATCTATTAACAATATTTATAGAATATTAAAGGAAATAACTACCATTTTAATCGTTTTGTATTGAACGACGAGGAATTGCATCGCCATCTTCTTCTATCAATCTTTGATGTACAGCACTGAGAGCCTGTATATCATACAAATTCAATGCAAAACCAACTCAATGGTAATATAATGTTTCATTTGAAATGCAAATGTCTTCAAATCTCAAATGTTAGGTGTACAAATTTGTTTAAGAAGTCCTACAGACATAAATGTTTAAATGTATACCTTGAAATATTTTACAGTTTTCACGCGCAATTCGAGAGTCGCATCTTCGTCGCAAATAATTATTGTACGAGGATGCTGTTGAAAAGCTGATACAGTCCACATGTGATTGATGCCTTCTTCTATGGCTTTATAAAGAGCAAATGCTTTATGAGAACCTGTAATAAGAATCATTACTTCTTTAGCATCCATTACTGTACCAACACCAACAGTTAATGCTTGCTTTGGAACTTTGGAAATATCATTTCCAAAGAATCTAGCATTAGCTTCTAATGTATCTTGTGCTAGTGTCTTCACTCTTGTACGCGATGCCAAGGATGATCCTGGTTCATTAAAAGCTATATGACCATCCGGACCGATACCTGGAAAATAACAATTAATTGTATACAAAATTGATATTTTTATATTTATAAATTACCTACCCCCAATAAACAGTTCAATTCCACCAGCCTCTTTAATTTTTCTCTCAAAATCATCGCATTCTTTCACAAGGTCTGGTGCATTACCATCAAGAATATGTGCATTCACTGGATCGATATCTATGTGCTTAAAGAAATTATTATACATGTAATAATGGTAAGATTCTGGATGATCCCTGGGTAAATCAACATACTCGTCCATATTGAACGTTTTCACATATTTAAAAGAAATTTTTCCTGCTTTGTAATAATCTATGAGTTTCCTATACATTCCCAAAGGTGTACCACCTGAATAATAAATAATAACAAATGTAACGTCGATTCAAATTTTTATTGCAGATAAAAAACATACCTGTTGGAAGACCGAGAACAAAATATTTATTTTCATTCGGTTGAAAATCGTTAATTCTTTTTAAAACATATTTGGCAGACCATTCTGCCACATAATCTACCGTATCACAGATTACTAAACGCATTTTTAAATTTTGTTATAACTAAATATCCACTTAACTGAAAAAAGAAATAGAAAATTATACGATAAATTTATACTTTTAAAAAAGCTTGAAACTTGTAAAAATAAAATCAAACGCCCCCAAATGGTATGATACAAGAGTAATGCATACTGTAGTTTTACGAATTCCCAATGATGCATTTACGAGTGTTATATTGCATATATCTCGCGTGACAACGACCTTTTATCTGAACGTACAGAATACGAGAAAGTATATTTCGTTTAAGCTTCGTATTATACGAAGGAACATATTTTAAATCTTACGAATACTTTGTTCTTATTTATTATTTTCGTTTTCTGTCCATCATCTCTAAAATATACGAGGAGCAATAAATGGATCAAATATGCTATGTTTGCCAAATTTTATTTATTATAGTACATATTTATTATATCGTATGTAACAGGTATATTAAACTCCGGTACGTGTCTTCGTGTTTCACTTTAGATGTGTTTAGATGTCAATAACCAATGGAATAGTATTAACTTTAACGATCATATTTCTAAGTTTTCTATTTGTTAATTTAAATCCTATTGCAAAAGCGGGAAATAACGACTCTCTCTCTTCCTCTCTTGCAGCAGGAAAGCAAATATAATTTTTAAAAAATACGAACCTGAATAAAAATTCAAGAATCTTACATATAGTTCAGTGAGTCCAGTGTAATCGGCCAGCCACCAAATCAGCTGACTCGCAACTAACCTAATCTCGGTTCTTTGTTACTTAATAACGAAATGGATTAATCTGTCCCACTTTTTCAGATACTCTGACTACTTGAAAATGAGTTATTTGAAACCGAACGATCGGTTATTCTGTGATAAGCAATCTTAACTGTATAATATTTGTTACCAATAAAACCTTCTCGATTCCTCGTCTCTACGAATATCATTTTTTCCGATGGAAAAAATAAAATACATATATCAATATTCAAACAACCCCCTATGTAATTTTTATTACTACGTTATTATAATAGAAAAATTCAATATACACATATGTGTATATATATGTGTATGTATATATAGAATCGTAAGATATAGAATCGAGATCAGCTGAAAATTTGGCGGGAACGCAAAGCTAATGTTCCTGTTCATATTAATTACTCGATATTTCTTATATTATAAAGACATTGTTATAGAAATAGTGGGAAACTTATAACGATACGATGCCCGAAGTAACGATTAATAATGTTATCGTTAATTTTCCTTTCAAACCATATTCTGTTCAAGAGGAATACATGGCAAAAGTGATAGAGTGTCTTCAGAATAGCAAAAATGGTGTTCTAGAATCTCCAACTGGAACAGGAAAGACTCTTAGCCTTTTGTGTTCCTCTTTAAGTTGGCTATTAACCAAAAAAGCCCAATTGCAGGCAGGGTCATTAGTCGGTGCCATAGAGACACCAAATTTTGGAGGACATTTCTTTAAAAAATTAAGTAATGGACTTAAAGAAGCTGCAGGCAATTCAGAGCCTTCTTCTAGTTTTAACTGGACAGCACCAAAAATTATCTATGCATCCAGAACACATTCACAACTGTCTCAAGCGATACAGGAGTTAAAGAGAAGTTCTTATAAACATGTAAACGTGGCAGTATTGGGATCTAGAGATCAAATGTGTATTCATCCAGAAGTTTCCAAAGAGACTAATACTTCCAATAAAATACATATGTGTCATTGCAAAGTTAAAACTAGAACATGTATTTATTATAATAATGTTGAGACAAGGAAAGAGGAACCTTTGTTCAAACAAGAAGTATTAGATATAGAGGATTTAGTAAAAGCTGGCCAGAAATTCAAATGTTGTCCATACTTTTTATCCAGAGAACTTAAGCAAAATGCAGATATAATTTTCATGCCATATAATTACTTACTGGATGTAAAAACACGCAGATCCCAAGGTGTAGAACTGCAAAACAATGTTATTCTTATAGATGAAGCACACAATATTGAAAAAATATGCGAAGAGGCAGCATCCTTACAGATATGTAGTACAGATATTGCCATGTGTATTAATGAAGTAACAGCAGTAATGGAAGAAATGGCTAATGATGTTACAAATAATGATTTTTTAATGGAAAATTCAGGAAATGTACAAAAAGATTTTACTGCGGATGATTTATGCATTTTGAAAGCTATGTTTTTAGAACTGGAAAAGGCTATTGACTCTATAAAAATAGTAAAACGCGATGAAGGAGACACACTTCCTGGTGGATATATTTTTGAATTGTTGGAAAAGGCACAATTAACCCATGGCAAGGAGCAACTAGTAGTAGAGAAACTAGACAAAATTATTCTTTATTTAACAACTACAAGTACCTCTCCATTTGCAAGGAAAGGTAATGCACTCCAAAAATTCAGTGACCTGCTAAGAGTTGTATTCAGCAATGCTAGTAGCTTATACTATAGAGAAAAAATTAAACAATGTTATAAAGTATATGTTCAGTTAGAGGAAACAAAAAAGAATTATAAACATGATATATGGGAAACAAAGAAAACCACTTTAAAAAATGAAGGCAAAATGATTAGTTACTGGTGTTTCAGCCCTGGTTTTAGGTAAATTGAGTTACATATATATTATTAATATATTATTTTATGTATATACCAAATATAATAACACATACATTTTATAAAGCATGCAGCAGTTAATGGATCAAGGTGTACGTTCAATAGTATTAACAAGTGGTACATTGTCTCCATTAAAACCTTTTATATCTGAACTTGGGATACCAATCGATGTTCAATTGGAAAGTCCACACATTGTAAAAGGAGATCAAGTCTGCATTGGCGTTCTTAGCCAAGGTCCTGATGGTTTTTCATTAAATTCTTCTTTCAATACAAGGTATATTTATTAAAACTACTTTCACACAATGTATATCTAACATATTATTCGAATTGTACAACTTCTTTTAGGAATGATCCAAAATATATAGCATCTCTTGGACGAACTATATTTAATTTTAGTTGTCTCATTCCTCATGGTATGTTAGTTTTTTTCCCTTCATATCCAATAATGAAGAAGTGTAGAGAAGAATGGCAAAACACAGGTTTATGGACAAAAATTGCAGACCATAAAGTAATTATCTTTAATAATTATTAAGGTTTGACATATTTAAATATGTAACAAAATTATTTTTTTATATTTATCAGCCTATATACGTAGAATCACAATACAAAGATGGTTTTATAAATATAATGAACGAATATTGCGAAAAAATTAATGATCCTTCTGGTAAAGGAGCCATCTTCATGGCCGTCTGTAGAGGTAAAGTGAGCGAAGGACTCGATTTTGCTAATGCAAATGGTAGAGCTGTATTAATTACTGGTCTTCCATTTCCGCCTTTAAAAGACCCACGAGTTATATTAAAACAGCGATACTTAGAAGAAATGAGGAGTAACAACAAAGATGTAATTGAACCTCAAATTTGCATCGAAATATCACGTATCGAATATGTTTTCCTTATCTTTTATTTTGTATAGGCTTTGTCTGGACAGCAATGGTATCAACTTGAAGCATCGCGAGCTGTTAATCAAGCTATTGGCCGAATAATACGTCATAAAAATGATTATGGAGCCATAATTCTTTGTGATTGTAGATTTGATAATCCAAGTTTTAAAAAACATTTATCTGCTTGGTTGAGACCTAATATTAAAAACTTTACTAATTTCGGAATAATTACAAAGAATTTAAGAGATTTCTTTAAATATGCCGAACACACTGTATGTTTTTTTCTTCGTAAGAATACGTGACAATTTGTTACAAATTGTTACAAATTTTAACTTTTAACAATTTAATTTTTAGCTACCACAACCAAATATGCCGCCTAAAAGTAATAATATTTCGGTGTCTGCAATGGCGGCATCTTTTGATACAACTGTATCTCGAACTGCGCGAAATGTTACAAAATACATGTCTGAAACAACGACTTCGTTAGAAGATACTTTTAATATAGACTCATATACTAATGAAAATGGAAAGGACAGCAAATCATATGGTTTGACGAAAAAGAATTTCTCCGAGCTTCTAGCAACGGAGTCAAAGCCCGTAATTAATTTTAATGATTGCAAATTAAAGCAAAATTATGTCACCTGTGACCTAACAAAGAATACCATTGAACCAATTACAAAGAGAAGAAAAATAAAAATGTTACCTGTAGAATTTAATGAGTGCTTGTCTGGTCCTTCAACTTCATCTGGGAACACAGCAAGTATAGATAATTCGAAATATTCGCAACAAAACTCTCAAGAATCGAACAATGATACTGATAAAAAGGCTTTGGGCAAAACATACTTAAAAGAGGTAAACGCGATCTATTACATACGTTCGAACATATAAACAAAATATTTTTTTAGGTAAAACGTTCCTTATCGGAAACTAATTACAAAATATTTGCAAAAATGATACAAGACTATACAAAGATGGGCGATCTCGAAGAGTTGCTCAAAGTACTTGAAAATATATTTCCACGGAAGGAAGGCTTATTTCATTTATTTATAGGTACGTTTTACATCATTATGAGGACTAATTGCACTATATTACGAAGTATGTACAATTATTTAAAGAATATATGAATTTGTAGGGTTTAAACGTTTTTTAAAAAAACAACATATCAATGCATTTGATACTCGCGTCACACGTTTACAAAACACGCAGATATTACATTAAATATTGCAAAAAATGGAAAGACTGATAATTTCTAAATTTATAGGATGTTTATAAAAAGTGTGCTTTAAGTAAGTATTACATGTTTTTTAAATTGTTTAATTTTTTGTTTATAATCACGACAAATAACATTATAAAATAAATGTAAAGGTGAATGTATTATTATTATTATTATTATTATTAAAACGTTTAGTAATTAAAACAAAAATTAGGTAACTATAAATTATAATTAAATGTTATCCAATTATTTAATTTCATTACATATTTTATAGTATTATATTAGTACATCTTATAATTACGTGGCAGCATATTATTAGACAGTCTAAAAATAATATTTCATTAATACTTTAAAATAAAGATATAATAATGTACATATATGTATATCACTTATTTTAAATAAATATGTTATTTAATCAACATATAACATTAATGTTTGCCTTACAAAGGTTGGTTAAAAATTGCAGTTCTTTTTACGACTTCATGGTATCAACTTCATTTGCGTCTATATTATTATCAACATTTTTGTTATTATCAGCTTCTTTTCTTTTAATAGCATTGGTCACAATTTCTTGATAGTACTCTCCAAATACGCTGCGATTATGAGAAATAACTATTAAAAATTGAGCTGCTATGGCTGTTAACTCTTCCTGAAGCGATGAAAGTCCTGGCGGCACTTGTTGCGGTGCCGTAGATTTTGACAATATTATCTTTTGTAAAAATTGTCGAATTCTCAATTCTGTAAAAGTATAAAAAATGGACGAGATAACAAAATTATTCAAATAGTATAATTATTAGAATTTGCATCACTTACTTATAAGATGCCTAATCTTATTTTCCGGTTTAACGAGTTCCAATATTTGTCCTTCTAATAATGTTTCCAACTCTGGAGATAAGTGAGTAATACCAATCTCCTCCAATGTTGTTCTTACGTCTGCTTTCACTTGCAATACAATATTCGGCATTACTATTTCCAAATCCCTACCAACGGGATAAATAAAATTCAGTGTATAATTCGAAGGATTATGATTATCTGTTAGTCGCTTTTAGGTTATTTTGTACATACTTGTTTGAATGCACAGATTCTAACAGCACATTAAGATGTTGTTTAATATTCATTTTAAAACTCGATACTCCATGAATTGGCGCACCCACTGTATTGTTTGCTAACAATATTACGGCGCCTATAATACTTAACCTACTGGTCTTATCACGCAATTCTAGTAATCTATCTTGGTCGAGCATCAATGTCTAAAAGAAGAATATATAATAAAATTAATATTTATGAAATTATTTACATTAAAAATATAAAATTAAAACATGCGTCATTCTAGATGAATTGCATTGTGAATACAAATTAATTCTCCTAAACATACTTCTGTTTCTGGAGTGAAATCCCACTCTAGAAGATCAAGATATGCTTCAGCTAAAAGACAATGTGTGATCTGTCTCACAGCATTAACATCTGCTGAACTATCCTTGATTTTTGTAGGATCGAAATGCCTTAATAACCATTTTTCTGTATATGGCAAACCATTTGCACAAATTTTTAAAAATTCAGCAAACTTTGCTTTTTCATATTCGATACTCGACGCAACTATATTTGGTCTCATCATAGTAATAGTAAAGTTTGCCAGATCAAGTTGCATAAGTTGCAATACTTCCATTATACCTTTAAATATTTCGATAACATCTGTTTTTTGACTGAGCTCTCTAATCTTTCCATCTCTTACTGGCGCACATACTTTACTCATAATTGAAATCACATATTGTGCATAATGATGGAAATCCAAAACACCTTTTTCTGCTTGCTGTTTAATTAGATCTACATCAAGCACCTCCTTTAAATTTTCTCGTATTTTTGCATGATGTGGCAACACTAATTCATCTAAAATCTGTAAAAAAGAAAAAAAAAGTTATTCAAAAATACGCAAATATTGTATTACTTCGTAAAATAGATATGAACATATTACTTCTTTAATTTCGTTTAATAAAACCAATGCCTGCGTATAGATCGGAGGATCTTCAGTTAATTGCTCGGCTAACAAGTTCCAAAACGCGGTATGCATAATATCTTTGACTCTCTTGTAAAATGTGCCATCTTCGTGTTCAAATTTTTGTAATTGAAAATTTTTGTCCAACGCAATTTCGTGAGCTAAAGTCATATTTTGCATGTCATTAGCGACTTTTATGATTTCTTCGAGCGGAACAAATTTCGGCGGCGATGTTCCTATTAATCCAGCTGTCGTAAAATTTGGTATTTTTTGTCTATACAAATCATAAACAACGTTATTTTTTAATTTACATAATATTTATTTACAACGTGCAAGCAATAATCCTAAATAACAATTGAATAATTTACCCTGTAGCACTGTCTTTTTCTGTATCAGTGTTGGAATTAGTTTGACAATCTAAAGGCGTAGATGTACTAGCTTCATTTATGTTACATTTCTGTTCTTCATTGTTTTCCATTTTTTGGTTCCTTTAAAATATATCTTGTTATATTAAAATATTTAACAAAGCTTATGTTTACTGTAACAGATAACACAGTAGATATTATTAAAACATTAAACATTACCATGTTTAAAGAAATGTAATATTAATAATCATTTGTTATATTAGTGACAAACATAAATATTGAAATTGGGAGATTTTATTCACACATAACTCTATAATTAATATAGAAGATAAAGCTATAATTAATATATTAGGATTAAGACAAAGAAACTATATAAATAGTTATGCACAAAGGCACACTGACCAAAATAAAATACCAGGAATGAAATTTAATAATCCCATTGACCCTGGAAGTTTGCGACTAATGAAGAGACAGCAAAGAGTAATACCCCATATTACTCCAGCACCAACCAAAATTTTATTCCTAATAAAACATCATTTAATTGTGTGCATAATGATTAACTTTACTTGAAATTAAATGAAAACACTTTTAAGAATAATAGGAGCATTACTGTTGATATATAATTATAATGACAGTTTTTCTTTAAGATGTGAAATATCATAAATTTAACAATAGAAAATGAAAACATCTATGCATTGCATATCAGTGAAGTAATGCCTCTTTTACTATGAAGTAGTGAATTCAAATTTCTCTCCAAAAATGGTAGTACCTTTTTATAATAATTAATATATAATTATAATAACATAGGAGAATTAAATAATTTATATATAGTTTTCTATATATGTTTTAAAATATTAGATTAGAAAACATACCTGTCTGCCATGATTGGTATTAGATTGAAATGTTTTGTTGTACTAAGATCTGCATTCAGCAGCAGCTGGCAGTTGAATGCACTGCTTCGCTTAAAGAAGGAGGTCAAACCTTGTCTATAAAAAGAACATCCACATAAGAAGTACCCTTCCTTCTTCATTTTAAAGGATTGGCATATTATTTTTATTTACAACAACCTGCCTCATAGTTATAAGTTATACAATTAAATACAATTACGCATTTACTAATCTGTTTACAAACAAAGCTGAACGAATGTTTGTTCATAAGATGACTTTAAAAATATATTTTCTTTAAAAAACTTGGAAACACTACGACGCTGATTATTTAAATTGAACTACCTTCAATTTTTAATATAATTACAAAGACGCAGTTGCACTTTCGCTAAAAACTGGAAACGTATAAAAACGAAATCTCACTTGTTTAATACTTCACTAAAATATTTGAAGGCTCATTACAAAAAATTTGTATTCCTATGGTAAATTCATTAATAATTTTACGAATAAATCATCGTGTCAAGAAATGAGTTGTGTCCCAAACAGCTGTGGATTGTGTATTTACAACTTTTTAGGTTAACATTCAACAGTGAAGTTAGGCATCTATATCGAAACAGTAGCGTCATCTGCGAATTGCCTTTTTTTCTCAATAAATATTATTCAAATTGCTCTAATTGTCTCTTTTATTCTCTAATATTTAAATGTTTAAAGATGTATGTATACTACTCATGAATTGAGCATTTGTATCGCAGTATATGTAAATTAATTGATTCTATGAATAAAGATTGTTTACGAATTTCGACGTATGTTCATGCGTACGATAACATGAATTTAAAAATAACAATTCGTAATCATATCGAGACAATAATAACATATAAAACTGGAAAGTCTCAAAGTGTGCGTGGCATTGTCTTCCTTAGACGGTGATATGACTCATTGTTGTTCACCTTGAGCTTGAACAAAGTTGCATAGTCAGTGTTACCAGATTTTGGCTCCCACTCGCGCGCACGCGTCGAGAAAAGCTGAGCGCACAGTGCTGTAGCTACAGGAAACAACGTATGATCTCATAGCAACGATTGCTGCTAAAACCAGGGAAACCTTTTTTTTTAGTTATAAAAAGTGTGTTTTGTCTGTAAAATTATTTCAATGCCTATCTCTATGTTATAATTTATCCACATAATTATATACATATGCAATTTTCATTTATAATTCTATTTTTCTTCGGAGTTTTGTAAATTGAACAATTTACAAAATCTCAAAATATTGTTATACTCGAATAATTTATTTGCATAGAGTATTAATTATTTACTTAGATCCAAACCTGATCTAAAAATACGAAGATACAGACTCCATAAATTCCAACAGGAGTTGCTCGTATTATGTTCTGATAAACACAATGACTTATTGTTAGTGGCATCATCTAGCGTCAAGAGTACTAAAACCCACATACAGAGAACTCTTATATATGAGAGACTAGGCTAAGTACTTAAAGTATTTGTTTATCATAATAAATGGTTAATAAGTATGTTTAGCTTTTGTATACGTATACAACCACAGCCATATATATATTAGATTTGAACTGAAATGAACTCGCGCGATTGTAGCGCGCTGTCTGCGCGGCTGTCATTCGTTACCTATCTATGTATTAATACAGGTTTTAATAAATTTGCACGTTCCTTTTTAACGTTGCACAAACAAATTTCTGATAAAGTGTTTCAAAATTGATGAATCGTAAGCACGGCAACTTGGTTGCAAAGAAATGAGGTAATGGAGTGTTCCACGTTAATTGAGAGTAATGAGAAAACGGTAAAGCGACTTCCAGTCGTGCGCGTGGACAACAGAATTGAACAGAACCGGCCGCACGCGCCACCACCATATTGCATAAGGCCAAAATTGGCCCGTCAAAAATGTTAAGCTTTAGTAAAGTTGTCGGACGATTGCCAAAACTTACAAGGCAATCGCACCTTAATAATTTCTGTCAACCTTTAAAATACATTGGTAAGCATCTGCACGATAACTTTTCGAAGAAATATCTTTCCATAATTCGATTGATAAACTCTCTCAACTTCCAACTTTTCGATTAAGTTTTCAATTAATACTTGGTTAATTATTGTAATGCTTGTAGTAAATATTTAAATTTGATAATTATCGACACGTAAATACGTGTCCTTGTAATAACAATTATTTATTAATATTCCTTTAAAATTTCATACGGCATGTGCCATTTGAAGTATACACCATGCGACATAACCTCAAAAACTTATTGTGCAATTTCTATTAATATGTTCGATCCTGTGGTATAGTTAATAGGAAATGACTAATATTTTCTTCACTTAGACGTACGCTTTACAATTATTTTTTATAATACGCATACTTCTTTGAGATTAATATTCCAATATTTCTATTATTACTTTATTAGTATACAATTTTGTATTGTTTTCTAGGAATTGTCAGAGTTAATAATTCATGGTTTAGCAATAATGCATCTAACAAAAAAACATACAAGTCCCCTGAAACCACCATAAAACCTGAAGAATGTGTACCTGAAAGTACGTATTCCAAACCAAAGAAACCTCTTCCTTTCTGTGAATTACATCCTAATGCATCTTGTCCACCATCTTGTTATGAAGTTTGCGGAAAACCAGTTGATTCGCAAAAATGTGATGAGAAACCTCCAACACCACCACCACCATATTGGAAAATATTGGCCACGTTAATTATAGCAGGAGTTACAATCTATGCGGTACATCATTAATGATCTTACATGAATTATATTTTAATTTTGTATTCAAAATAACTTGTAATCAAGGTTTTAATGTAAATCGTAAAAATATTTCTTACTTTTTCCTTTAATACTTTTATTTAAATGTATTCCATAGATATCTTCCACAAATTGGTTTACATCAAAGAAATCAGATCCTCAGACGGATGTAAGTAAGAGTAAGTTGAGTTATAGTCTATCTATTCAATTTTGAATAACATGTAACAACTCATAATTAATTATTTTTTATGATAAATATTTAGGAAAAAGAAGACACAGAAGATCATTGGAAAAACTTAAATCTCCTTCTACTTCTAGTTCAATTCCTAAAGATGTACCTTACCTTTTAATAGGAGGTGGAACTGCTGCATTTTCTGCATTTAGATCAATTAAATCTAGAGATCCTAAAGCTAAGGTATATTGCATTTATTACAGTACATTTATTTTGCTATTACATAGTGTTAATAATTAAATAATTGCTTTAGGTTTTAGTAATAACAGAAGAAACAGACTTTCCATACATGAGGCCACCATTATCCAAAGAACTCTGGTATAATACAGATAGAAAAACCAGTGCAGAGTTACTTTTTAAGCAATGGAATGGAATACAAAGAAGGTAATTCATTCATAATAGTGATTTATATATTAAATAAGCAACAGATATAATGCATCTATTGTGTTACAGTATATTTTATGAGCCACAGGAATTTTATTCGAATGTCAGTAGTTTAGTTGAGTCTGATAAGGGTGGAGTGGCTGTAGCTACAGGTTGGAAAGTTACGAAAATTGATGTTCTAAATAAAACTGTAATACTCGATGATGGTTACGAAATAAAGTACGATAAATGTCTTGTTGCAACTGGTAAGTGTAGTTAATTTTTGTTCAAAATATGTACGTATTTTTAATTTGAATATTTTTGTAGGTGCCTCGCCTAAAAATCTTCCAATTTTCGAATCGATCGAAGATAATCTCAAAGACAAAATTATAACGTTTAGAACAAAAGAAGATTTTCTCGATTTAGAAGATAGCGTACACGACCCTAAACATAAAAATATAGTAGTAATCGGTGGAGGATTCCTCGGATCAGAACTCGCTTGTTCACTTGCCCGTAATGGTATGTTTTTCTCTTTTTTTTATTAATACAATTGTTTAATTAATAATCAATATAACGAAATAGTTAATTATATTTTTTTTTTTTAGTATCCGAAGACAAGAAAGTGTATCAAATATATAAAGAGAAATTTATAATGGATCAAGTATTGCCACAGTATTTAAGCGAGTGGGCAACAAAGAAATCAATGTTAGAAGGTGTTCAATGTATTCCTAGTTCCGAAGTTGAGGATTATACGTACAAGAACGGACAGTTGTCTCTCGTTCTTTCAGAAAATCGTACTGTACGTTTATATTCAAAGACTTATGTAAACGTATCGCGACACTATAAATAACTGTTTCTTTTTATTTCCATGAAAAGGTTGATGCCGATCAAGTAGTTGTAGCAGTAGGTGTTGAACCAAATACCGGTTTGGCGTTAGATTCGCATTTAGAAACAGATCCCGTTCTAGGCGGCATTCTTGTAAACGCAGAATTACAAGCAAGGAGTAATGTTTGGGTTGCTGGAGATGTAGCTTGCTTTCACGATATTCGACTTGGTAGAAGACGAGTGGAACATCATGATCATGCTGTAATTTCGGGAAGACTAGCAGGAGAAAATATGACTGGTGCAGGTAATTGAAAAATAAAATAAATGTTACAGTGATACAAAATTAAGATACTAAAAGATTTTTGTTTGTTTAGAAAAACCATATCTGCATCAGTCGATGTTTTGGTCCGACTTAGGGCCAGAGGTTGGATACGAAGCGATCGGTATTGTGGATTCATCACTGCCAACTGTAGGGGTCTTTGCTAAACCGTCAGAGCCAGTTGTTTCATCAATGTCTGCTTCTAATTCAAATGAAACAACTCTGTCCTCGAGCGATGATTTACAGAAATTGAATACGACTCAAACTCAAAGTTCAATAAAAGCGGAAGTGAAATCGGAAACGATTAAGAGCATTGACGAACAAACCAATTCAAAAGAAACTGATAAGTCAGTCGGCGATGATTCAAAGCCAACAACAGAGGAACCCAAGAAATACGATGACTTTGGAAAGGGAGTTATTTTCTATTTACGAGATGATATCGTAGTTGGCATAGTGCTTTGGAATATCTTCAACCGAATGTCAGTTGCTAGGCAGGTGAGTGTATGGGGCATATGAACTATAAGGAACAGGGTAATCGCATACGCATCTTCCACAGGTTCTTGCCAGGGGTACAAAATACGATGATTTAAACGAAGTAGCGAAACTGTTTACTATTCACGATGACTGATTCCGATAATGTAAAAAATGTGATAAATATGTGACAAAATCATGTCACTACTGTACGTGGTTTTTTTTATCCATTACTCTGAAACATTTTTACAAATAAAAAATCTACAACTAGTACATTATTCTTGAGTTCAAAAGGTATGCCATGTATAAATATTGCACATATTACGTACAAAATAATTCCGGAAGAAATCTATAGACGATGGCATTTTTATGAACATTCAGATACCGTTTCTTACACCACTATTAAATGTAAACTTTATTAGGTGATAAATAAAAAACTGTTTTATTAGTTATTAAATGAGAATTTAATGTTTGTTAATATACATACACATGCATAATGAATAAAGCATATTTTGTGGAGAAATAGGTATATTGAGAATTATATGCATGTAAGTAAACTTTTTCAAAAATATTGTAACAACGTTCCATGTTCACGTTTCATTTATTGAATCAGATCTTTTTATAGATACTTTCGGTAAAATTCTATTCCCATACCTTTTATCTAATGTATCCATAAATCTGATATAGTTATGGCACTGATAATCGTCCAATATCTATGTAAAAAATATTGCAGATATATACAAGTATATGTAGGAAAGATTATATACAGTATCTACATACCATATGCTCAAAATTCATTTTTCCATTTGTCACATGTTGCATTATCGTATGTTGACAATGATTCAGAAGCGATACACAGTAGTATATTATGTAATCAGGCGAATATAGTACACAAATCGCAAAAAAATGCATAATTTGAGGCCAAGGAAGTAAACCCAAAAAGCACTGAGATATCAGTAAGTTACATATTAAGGACCAATCCACTCCAAAAGTACTCTAGTAAAATAAATTAAATGGAGAAAGTAACTATACATTGAAGTAATTTGTGTAATATACATACCTTGAGTGCAAATTTTATATGTGGAAATTCATTACTAACAATGCTTTCTAGGAGTTGCATAAACATAAATTGTATAGCACATTCTTCTTTAACACTTTTGTCTATGACCTTCCCCAAATTCGGCCATAAAAATATTGTCACCGGAAACTGAATTAATTGCGTAATAAATAATTTGCATCTGTAATCAGCGATCATATCCGTAAAGTATCATTTTAAAGGCATTTAAAAAGGTCAATGATGATAACATTCTTAGACTCAATTTTATAATAATGGTGACTAAGTTTTCAACCTGAGACCTGCCAATGATGATATTTGACTAGCTAGAGTAACCTTGCATTTTGTTATTGAAAGATACTACCAATTTGACTACTAATACTATCAAAAGGGTATACTCGCGGTCAACTGAGGCACTTACTTTTAATGTAATATATAAATTCAAAATTGCAAAATAACTTAATACGCACTTTCCGATATTTCCTTCACAGATAATAAACACTGTTGATAAAAACCAATCGAAGCCATCGAATTTTTTTGGTCTTTCATATTGTATAAATGCATAACAAGCATTGATAAATTCCTGTAATTTTTCTTTCATTTCAATTGTATTTTCCATGATATCATTATGTTCTGCATAAGACAGAACTAAATCAATCCCGTGGATCTCTTCTGCAAACCAGAAATCGGTACTTGACGATACACTTTCTTCCCACTGAAAGTTTTCTCCGTATTCTGCAGTCGGAATTGCTTTTTGCATTTGATCTATTAATTGAATCAATACTGAAATCTGATGGACAAGAAAATAGTTATAATAATTGAATGCATGTAAAACAAAAATATTTATTACCTTTAATGGATCACGCGATTCTGTATATGCTTCCCTGACTTGCTGAACCCAATTACTGTCTAATAATCCAGGCTTGTCTTCTTGTAGTAAATTTTCTAATTCCGTATTATATTCTGTTTCCGAGAAGAATTCGTTTTTGCCTACTTTTGGGGGTGGCAATTTTGGTAAATCGTATTCTTCCGATTTTGAGCTTTCTTCTTCATCCTTGCATTTAATAAAATATGTTTTCGATAGAATTTTATGTCGTAACAAAGTATAATCATCGATGTATTCCGTACTTGTATCTTCGTTATCAGTTCCTTGCATGTTTAAATTTTGATGTTCCAACAATATGTTCTAAAGGACACTTATGTTGTAAAAAATATGCATAGAAAATTAAAATGTCTTTATAAGATACACTTGAACAATACCTGAAAGTTTAATAATTCTATTAAATATATATTAATATTCAAATTCCAGATTACAGTATCTAATGATAAAAGTCCTAAGTAATAATAACTGGACTCAGGATTTACTGAATCTCTGAACAGTTCAAATAAGTTAAGTGGGTGATTCTGTTCCTCTTTAATGTACGACTCTTTTGTATTTGTCATAAATGCAGAAAAACCTAAGGACATTTAAAATATACAGTTAACATTAACGAATTGATACTAAAAATGAAATGAATGTTCAGTATTATTCTTACATTTAAAATTAAGGGAAAATAGTGTTAACACATTAAGAAATGTCTGAATATTTTCATGATTCCATGGATCGTGAAAGTAATGTGGATCCTCTACCAAGTTACACGTTTGCGAAAGCAAAGTTGATAAAACGTGTGGCGCGAGATTAGCAAGTAGACTATATCCTAAATGAAAAAATGCTGCACGCGATACGAAATTAACAACTTTCATTGATGACCATGACATTCTTAATGGTGCAACAGATCCTTCAATTAATTCCTGAAATACCGATGATTCCTGAACGAGAGCTTTCAATCCAAATGGTATAGATACCATTTTAAGCAGTAGCGTATTAACCGCACTGCAAATAAAATTTTATTTTTTACTATCGTATTTCACCAATGGAAAAAGATCACCGAAAAATAAAATTTACCTATTTATCTGTTGTGCTTTATTTTCATTCTCGAAATAAGATTTATCTAACTTATTATAGAAATACGATACAGCAGGATAAAATTCTTTCTCGATCTTATGTTGTATAATTTCGTATACATCGAATATATCGAATAGCTTTTCTATCACTTTAAATAATTTAAGAAGATATTCAACATTCATTATAGAAAAAGGTTGTTTCAACATATTTGATGCTATTACCATGATAAACATGGCTGGACATTTTGTTACATTATTTTCGAAATTAACTGTATGTTCTTTACATTCCGAGATAAGAAATAAAGAACCATCTGTTGTATCCAACATCTGTAGAATAATGTTTAATGTGTGTGGCCATATTTTTATGTTATTTTCAGGAAGAGAAGGTAAATGACATAATGCAATGTGATAAAATTCAGAGTCATATAAAATTGTCGGTTTGTCTAAAATAATTTGTAGAGCATAACAGGAAACATCGTATACACCGTTTAATGTATCGACGGATAATTTATTTAGAGCTTTCAAAGAAGCTGTTAGGAATTGAAAATCCGAAAATTGACTTTCGGATGTACTTTCAGCTAAAACTTTTCTGCCTGCCTCGTAAGCGCAAAGCTGCGATACAAAACACAAACAATGCAGATAAGTTACTGTTTCTACTGTATTTCCATTAATAATAACTTCCATTGGATCATCATAAATAGATATGGTTATAGAATGAGGAGGATCCTCTAATTCTTTTTCTACATAGTTCCTTATATGCTGCAACAAGCTCGGTGATTTACCTAATGCATTTAAAAACATTCTTCTAGTAGCAAGATTAACAATCCACTTCATACTCCAGTCAGCACGTGGATCTAATATCGAAATAATGTTCAATATGTTTAATGTTTTTGTTTGTATTTGTGTTGTAACGCCAAATTCATGTGTACTTAAAAAGGTCATAAATTCTTCTATTAATTCTTCTGTAGTTTTATCAGGATTTCGTGCACTTTTTAGCTTTTCATTGTGGTAACAAATTATTAAATGTATAATACGAAAGATTCTTTCGTGCAAGAAAAATTTAAAATTAATACCAGCGATTAAAGTAGGTAATATTTCGAATGTTTTTCGCAATTGATATTGAGCGTTAAAGGCATCTAATAAATTTCTGTACACATCATGCGATTGCGAACAACTTAATAATTTTGCATGTACTTGTAAACTAGCTTCGAAAATAGGTCTATTTTCGTCTGCGAGACTATCCAGTAAAGCTTTTTTAAGCGAATCCCACACCGGGCTATTGTTTAAATTTGACAGATCATTTTTTAATAAAACTTCGTAACCGGCTAACCTAACATGCGCAGGTTTATCATGATTAATTTTATCAACAATAATACTATAATATTCATCATTATTTAGAGGCGAGTTCCAATCTTCACTTGTTTGATCGCTAAGGCATGAAAGGGATGACAAAGGTCGAGTTTCAGAAATCACAGTCGACGCAGATCTTGAATTAGATTGTTCGAAAATTGTAGCTCTTATAGAATTCAACAAAACAGACATTTCCTTCGACTGTATTATCCTTTGTGCTATATCGGTACAGTCTTCACCTTCCTCCAATGATTTTTGTACACTAGTTTCAAACTGTTTCTTTAAATACTTTTTTATAGATTTTTGGAGATTCGGAGAAATATTATTCTCCATGCTCGCAAGATGATTTAAATGTATTTACAAAATCATGCTTAGCCCTTTTAACTGAGACTAATGGTTAAACGTAAGTGAAGCATGTGCAAATGTGCATTAAAGTTCGAATGTTTTGACTCAGTTTCTATGACTACCAGTTAGGGTAGATGTAGGTGTTATAGAATAATATCCTTTATGTAGCGTAACAAAGTCACAGTTTCTGTTTTATAAGGCATGCCTCGTGCTTACAACCACTTATTTATAACGGAATTGTTGTGTCATAATAATTAATAACAAAATGACATAATAATCATTTACAATATTTATAACTTTGTAAAAATGTATAGATATACAAGTAACACAATAAAATTAATATTTATATATATATGTACATGTACAAACATAGACTTCTACATATCTGTAATAATTAAATGTTACTTTTAACGCGCAACTACTTTAACATTTGAAGACTTTGATCGCAACGCATGAATTTCTCCTCGTAAGGTACACACTCCTATAACTCCACGTTTCACAAGAAAATCTGCAAACTATAGAAGACATTTTAATTTCAATACTGTTCACGGATCATTGCTAATTGAATTGTATGATTTTTACCAAGGCATTATTTTGATCATTAGGGCCAATAACTACGACAATACTATCTTTATTTTCTGCAAGTGGTTTGGCATGTGGTCCAAGAGTTTCAATTTGAGTTTGGGATAGTTGTACATTTGTGAATGGAATGTTGATACTTCCCGCCACAGCGCTTCTTTCAAATCTATAGAACGAGAATGATTACGACTAAAGTACTAATAATTAGTAAGTTATAAATTAATCTGTAGGAATAGGATACTTACTGTATATTATTACGTATATCGACGACTATTAATCTCTCAGAAGTAGTATCTAATAAATGTAAAAAATCGTCTACGCTAATTCTCGGCACTTTTTCAGTTCCTGGTTCCGATTCCGGCCAATCTACATCCTACAATGCAATACACCTATATTTAAACTTTTAAAAAAATTATGTAATATGTAGTATGGTACATTCGAAATGTGTTTTTATACCTTTGGTTGGTGAAATTGATGTTTTCTATATGTAATGCTGGCTGGTGTATTCTGATACATCGTCATAGAATCTTTAACACATAATTCTATATCAATTTCAGGAAGATCCGAGAATAAAAGAATACATTCGTTGAATCCCGAAGTTAAAAGTGAATCGCGCAACTGTTTTAATATTGCTAAGCCAACTAAAAGTGGAAACGAGGAATCGCCTAGCAGAAGTTTATCCCATAAATGGAGTATTTTGTGAAGTGGGAATACATCTAAAAATATACATATATTAGTAAATAATACTTTTCCTAATTCTTTAGATAATGTTAACATTAGTACTATAAACTTACGCGAAAACATTGTTAAAAACCACGGTATAGCAAACAATTCCGGTACAAAGTTAATCGATCTAAGATGATTAGCCAACTGTGGATCATGAAATGCTATAATTTGTGAAAATTTTCCTAAATATTCCTGTATAATGGCAGAGTTGTCTTTCAAAAAGAATTTATGAAGATATTTTGCAATAAATGCGGATAAACATTCAAATGCCCTAGCTGAAATGAAAATATTTATTTAATTTGAAAACAACATATCGTGTATAAATGTAGGGGAACTCCGAGCAAGACGGGTTGATGACTGGGCAAGATGGGGTAAACCACATTTTTCCCGGAGTTCCCCTATTCACTTTATTACCTTCGTTGTCAAAATTAAGATAGAGAAACGGAGCTGTTAGCGAATCTAATCCCTGCCAGTAAACGTAATGCGGATTATTCCGAACCCATGCTTTCAGTAATCTCTGTAATCTCTCATGACCTGCCCCAGATGATAATAATTCGCTGTACTGATGACACCTCGGTATGTCTACCTCTATCTATGAAATTAATAATAACCTTAAGTATCAATATAGATAACAAACAAATTTTTATTTCATTACCTGCCGATCTGTATGCGTGGGTGTTTCCTTATCGATCATGTCATACCGTTTCTGAATGTCACCAGTAATACCAAGTAAAGCCGCCCAAACAGATCCTCTAACAGGTGGTGGTATATCTTTGTGGGCTTCTTCTATGATTGCTTCTCGGGTTATTGGGTAGACCTAAAATTATATTGTACCATCTTTACTATAATAAAAATCTTGAATTATTTCAAATACAAATACCTGTAGTAATCTATCGTATAAAACAATCCTATGAAATTGATATTCTGTATCCCTCTCTCTTATGATTAAAGGTAATTGAGAGGCAGCATCTATTAAATCTTCTTGCGATTGAACACGCATTCTGTAAAGAAATTCGTAAACAATTAGTAACATTTGAAGAGAAGTTAATTTTATATTTATCATCATTATACTTACTGATTTGTTAACCATGGATAATTTGCTATATACGGAATGTGAGATAATCGTTGACGCAGTGTATCGAGCGGAACTTTGATTACGCGTAGATCAAGCAAACCAGCGCTATCTCTACGACCAAATATTTGACCTAAAAGTATAACTAAACTAAAGAGAGAAATTATTAGACCATTCTTCAGTTTTGTGAAATGCGATACTTATAATATTCTTATAATTACTTTGGAATAGATAAAATAGGTGGTCTTGATCTGATCAATCCTTGTTTTTTCAATTCCACGGTAATGTCTCCGCCCGCCAGCTGCCATAAATAATACAATTCGTCCATTTTCCTAACAATAACATTCTTATAAAGATTTTCTTCTTTTTCATTTTCATTATTTAATAAAAACTCTTCAAATATCGGCAGTTTCAACAATTGCTCTGGTATTTTACGTTTCGAAGGATGAATTTGAAGACAGGAATCTATAAATTCTATTACATTATCAGGCAATTCCTGATACAATACTAGATTAGTATTACTGTAAAAATTAATAAACAGTTGTAATATCGTAATAAGGAAAATTACAACCTTGTAAGTGCTATAGCAATTAGTTTCTCTCGCTAGGCGTTCAAATACGGAAGTTTCGCAATGTATTAAACTAAGAACTTTTCGCAAACATTGAGATAACTTTACACCTGGCCAAATTGGTCTTCCTAATAATAATTCAGCAATAATTATACCCAAAGACCAGGAGTCCACTTTTGGACTACTAATACCAGGACTCAAAAATACTTCAGGTGCTGTGTATTTTGGATACCTATAAATAAACATAGGTAAATAACAATTATTGAAATGAAACACACATTGATTCTTGAGTTAATACATTTTTTATGTATACATACCCAATAGGAAAAGATACATTTTTTCCATTATCTGTCATATAGTACAGACCAAAATTATATAACTGTACATTTCCGCTCTTATTAATGAGTATATTTTCAGGGTTTAAATGTCTATGCACTAAACCTAATGCATTCATTTTTTGTAAACCTAATAAGCATTGAAATGTTATTTTTATAATATCATCTATTCCTAAGTTTTCCTTATTGCTTAATGGATCTCCATTGTACTCTGTAACCACCACTATTCTTTCTATAAAGAAATTAATTTAATTTAAATCACAGATTGATTAGATCATAGAATTAATAAATGTGATTTTTACCATGTTTACTTCTAATTATATCAAGATAAATTGATAAATTTGGATGGTGTATAGTCTTCAAGAACTGAGACTTTCCATATATGGTTATTGAATTCGGTGTAAGAGGTAGACCATTGCTACCACAAACTTCAACTGGGTGACTTTGTGCAAAGAATGTTATTCCACCAAAACAGCGTTCTTCATTTTCTAAAAGTGCTGGACACATTTCTATGTCTACAATTAAGACGACAATTTTTAAAAATAATTCGATATAATAGCAAATATTTTTTATGCTATAGTTCGACAAATTTCATACGAGATAAAACGTAGAAATATTTAAATAATACACGTACTCAATTTATTAATATGTTTTTAGGCAATTCCAAAACATAGGTCAACAAGAATTTATATTCTTAACCTCGAAACAATGTTTACGAAAACCACTGTGTTATTATAAAAGAAATACGTTGGACGATTTCTTAGGTTTAAATTTTCTCATGGTTGAATTATTGAATTATTTGTGAAATAATTCAAATAGTAAATTTGTCTATTCGTTTTGTTTATCGCGAAACATGACAAGAACACCCTGAAACACCCACTTTGTTGGAATCTGAGCATAAACATAAAGCAGAAAAGAATTTAAATACTCGGTGCGCCACTTGTGTCAATTTCATAAACTGCTATGCAAAATATTTCAAAATAGGTATCCGTGTTACTATCTATAAAGGTAAATTACATGTTATGTAGTCTATGTTTAACCAAGTTAGTAAAGTATCTTGATCTAGTAAATACGGGTTCGTATGATACTTTGTTCGATTTATTTAAAACAAGTTTATAATTTTTTTAAAAATGCATAGAGAAATTAAAGAAAGAATGATGAAACAATTGTTGAAACGAAATATTAGTTTCATATAACTCAAAATAACGTCTTGAGAGGCATTTATATTTTTGCAACCATAGCATTAGCCTATGCACGGTCCTGCTCTCGACCGCGCATGCGCACACATCGCGGCCATGGTCACAGCACTGCTTGGTTAGGCGATCCATTTCTTTCCGGTTTCAGTCGAGCAGTGGGTCGGTTCTCTTCGCTTGGTGTCTGAGTTCCACCAGCAATAAAAAATGACGTGAGTATTTAATCTGTCCATATTTCAACAATCCCACGTTTACTTGCTTTCTTCTTATTAAAAGTACTTCATTTACAATAATCTTTAAATGTACTTACTAATATTTTTGTTAAATAAACGTGTTTTCAAATCTTACGATACTTGAATATTGTACAACATCGACACCATACTCATGGTGTCTTCTGTATTCACAACTTTATTTGTTTTGTGCTTTATTTATTTAATATTATATCAATAGTAATTATTACTGAAATCTGAGTTGCATATAATATAGATAAAGTCGAATAAAAATTCATTCATTGCACACGTGGTAAAAATGTATGATGATCAATTTAACCCACAGGTCCAAAGTATCGCGTGATACATTGTACGAATGCGTGAATTCAGTTATTCAAAACTCACAAGATAAAAAAAGGAAATTCTTAGAAACTGTGGAACTCCAAATCGGTTTGAAGAATTATGACCCACAGAAGGACAAACGTTTCTCAGGCACTGTCAAGTATGTTTCTACCTGACATTGAGGATTCTTTTCAACGTTAAATGTTAATTAGTAAAGTTATCTTTTTTTTTTACTAACATCTGAAAAGGTTGCCTCATGTAAAGTCAGGAAGCTGGGTTTTACCCATGCGGACCTTTACCCAGGGTCTTAAATAAATTGGGGAGGTTTTTTACCGTTATTTTTATTACAGGATCATGACTCATGATCCTGCTGGTAAGTTTTAACCTACAATGTGGTCAGAATTTAATTGATTCAATTATTGAAACCAATGTTCCATGATGGTAAATTACATTGCATGTATTATCTGAATGATTTATGTGGATTATTTAAGTAATGCTGAGAACATTGACTTTGATGATTGTATTTTCAACTCTTTAAAAATTAATTAACAAATATATTTTGAACTTTATTTGAAAAAGATTATCATATAAATTGATTGAGTTATTTAAGAGATACAAAGATATATTACTATAGAAGATGCTAGTTTTGTAATTAACTCTGTAAATTGTTTTTATTAAAGATTAAAAAATATACCAAGACCAAAGATGCAAGTTTGTGTTCTGGGTGATCAGCAACATTGCGATGAAGCTAAGGCTAATAATATTCCGTATATGGATGCAGAGGCATTGAAAAAATTGAACAAGAACAAAAAACTTGTTAAAAAATTAGGTAATTTGAGATCTCTAGTTTTATAAATTTGATATTTTATGTCTTCCAAAAAAGCACCATTGTTATTAGAAAATCGTCGTAGCTGTGGTTGTCGAATGGAAGAAGAGTAAATTCCGCACTCGGTGAGGGCGTCGTTTTCTATTGCTTCGCACCTCAATCCGTGTCGAGACACGTTTTCGAATTATTTTTAATTACATATTTAAATGTAATTAGAAATTTAATGTTGACTTTTTTATAGCTAAAAAGTACGATGCTTTCTTGGCTAGCGAGTCCTTAATCAAGCAAATTCCGCGTATTCTTGGTCCTGGTCTTAACAAGGCTGGTAAATTCCCCGGTCTTCTGTCGCATCAGGAATCAATGGTTGGAAAGATCGATGAAGTAAAAGCCACGATCAAGTTTCAAATGAAAAAGGTACATTTTCGAGTTGTGAAAATTATTTAAATTCTACTGCTTTATTGCGACTACCGACGGCCAAAATTTCTGTACAGAGAAACTGTTAAACGTGTATTTAAAAAATTTATTTTTAGGTATTGTGTCTATCGGTAGCGGTAGGACACGTGGAAATGACTCCAGACGAATTGGTACAGAACGTACATCTGTCGATCAATTTTTTGGTTTCATTGTTAAAGAAACATTGGCAGAATGTGCGTTCGCTTCACATCAAATCTTCTATGGGACCTCCTCAGAGACTATACTAAATGAATTGGTATAGACGCTTTTGGATGTATATTGAACAAATAAAAGAAGAATTGAAAATTAATAAATTGTGTGCTTTTTTTGTTACAATTTGTTATACTTTTACTAGCGGAATCAATTCCGCTTACATAGAATAGATGTTTAATAAATATTGTTTAGCGATTTATTTCTATTGTTCACTTGATGTTTCATTCAATATGAAATGTAATGTTTTTATATAATTTTGACTCAACAAATAACCAATAATAAGCCAATTATTTTTTATTCGTTATTCAAAATAGAATTTCGTACATAAGGACAGTCCTCCGAGCACTTTCGTTGCAGGTTTAAGGATCGAGCCATCATACTCGCGCAATTTTACAAAGATAACAGTAATTGACAAAATAAAATTATGTACATACGAAAACAGGTGTTTTCTATTTAATACGTTAACTCTGTGTAGGATCTTGATTAAAGTATCACGCGATAACAACTATTCACGCAATCCAACCGTGCTCGAGAACTTTGCAAACTTTACAGCGCGACCGATTTTCGTGAGAGCTTTGCAAACGATAGATTGCGAAAAGGAAAATTGTACAAATAAAAAGAATGAAATAAGAATTGCGCAAAAAATTGTAAAAATCGTCATCGTGGATATCGTGGACGTGTTTGATTAATAAAGTAGAGCAGAGTGCACTTTTGAGAATGTTTAGAATAGATTCTTATCGACGATATCAATGACCAGGGGGGGATAAACGAAAAGCTGTCAATAAGTGGTGAGACAATGATTATCAGGAGAACAGTCGACGTAGAACGTTTCCAAAACAGTCTTTCGTATCTCTACTAGTTACACCTCGTAGATCGAGTGGCTAATTTTTTTAAATAAAGTGATTTATTGCGAATAAATCCGATTCCTCTGCAAGAACTAATTTACAAGCTGCCGTCTGTAACAACGAGGAACGTGCGTTTTTATGATGTGTCGCTAAACAACAATGGGACTTGAGAAATTGTTCTTCAGCCGCATCAGATGATATAGAACCATGATGTTGTTTTACGCCACGATGATTTGGAACAAATATTTCTGGACGATTGATGATTGACATGGTAATAGCACATTAATTAAGCTTGCCAATTTTTTTTAATTAAAAGTCTTTCATTTTTAAGTTTTTTTCTCTAAGTTATCATTTCGATTTCTAGACTTCTAAAGAACATGATACTGAGAAAACGATTACAATTGTTAATCTGCGCACTAAAAAGTTTTTACGTGCTCGCTGGAAATAGTTTGTTTGATACGGAACAATATGAAACGACAGATATAGAAGGAATTTCTGAAACCAGCGATGTGTATCTACGACAGTCGATGGGGATAGAAAAGTCTGAAAATGAAACGATGGAAGTTAATAAAAGTAAGCTCCTGAGGGATGGCGACCCGACGAGCGACGGTGTCGACGATTTCATTGAAAAATTTGCACATACTTTTAGTTCATTTGTTCCTAATTTCTAAGCGATTTTTACTCTTTCTTTATTCGCAGATCAAACGACTGCAAGAACATGTGTTTCTATTGTTTTATGTCTTTTTATCATTTTTAGTTGCTGAAATTGGAAAGGTACGGAATGTAATAGTAAATGCAACGGCCGATACGATTCATTTAAATTGGGAGGCACCAGCAAATTATCCAACATGCGTAAGTAAGTATTTCGTCCAACAATATTCTAAAATTAATTGTAATTATTTCGAAGCTATGAAAACAGAATATTTTTCAAAAGATTTGAAACCATGTACGCGATACTTTTTTACTGTTAGAGTTGTTGCGCGTACGACAATATCCGATGGCCTTAATATTAAAGTGAAAACGCGTTCACCGAGTAAGTTATTAAAAAATAATTATTATTATTTCTCGTCTGGAAAACAATACTCCTTATATGTTTTTAGAATCTAGCGAATCTCAATTTCCGATTATAAATGCTAAAGCATTTTCTTTATCCGTACATTGGGAACCACCAAGAACAGCTTCGATGTGTATTAAACATTATCGCGTTACTATTGATCCACAATCAAGAACAATAAAAACAAATGGAACAGATGTGACAATAAACAACCTGTACGCATGTACTTCATACTCTATTTATATTACCGCGGTAGATGAAGATAATAACGACGGAGAAATGACCACCATACATACAAACACAACGTCCACTGGTAAAAGATTTATTATTAACAATACAATTTCCATGTGTAACATTTCTAAATAATTATTTTTTTTTTATAGCGGCAAAACCACCAATATTAAATATCAAAGAACCTTTAGTCTCGTCAAACATTATAGTGCTTTCATGGAAAATAGAAAAGAGAGATAGTAATTGCATGTTAATGTTTCTCGAAGTTATGTGCAACTCGACAACAATCAGTAATCATGGTTACAAAATTAAAAATGGAACGGCAAAAATCTCTATAAATTCACCTATTCAAGATAAATTTCTGATTGTAAATTCAACCATTGAAAATCTTAGCCCACATACAACATATTCATGTTGGGCGCATATAATTAACGAAGCAGGAATTAGTAAATTAAGTGATCCAGTCAATGTAACAACATCGGAAGATAGTAAGTAAAATAATAAATAAATAAATAAATAATAAATAAAATATATATAATATATTTAACATTTTAGTACCGTCTGCTCCTGCACTCGGCGTTGTAAATATAACGCATTCACAATTTGTACTTACATGGAAAACACCGGAATATCTGGCAGGAAATTTAAATATGTTTGAACTAACACTTGAATGGGAAGTATGTTTCCTAGTACCGGATTGGTGTATAAACAAATCATCGGAAAAAAATATAAAATATTTTAGCGGGTCCACGTTTACTTTCGAATATCTAGAAGCAAGAGCGTATACAAATTATAAAGCAAAAATTAGAGCGAAAACAAACGCTGGTTGGGGAAATTACAGTGAATATTTAGTATTTCAAACACCAGTTGCAAGTAACTATTACAACATAGTGTCCTGAATGGTTGAATAATATTTTATTGTTTCATTGATATTTCTAGTTCCAGGAATGGTAACCAACTTTTCATATTTTATTACACGTAATGCAAGTAATACGGATACTTTGGACACGATATTAACATGGGGCCTCCCATGTTTTTCAAATGGGATAATAGAATATTTTAACGTGGTTGTAAATGGAACTCGAAATAATTACGAATCGCACTCTTTTTCAACTAAACAATATATTTCGAGCGAGATTACGAAAAATTATATGGCTGTTATCAATTTAAAACGTTTAAGGGCAGAGTATAATTATACTTTTGAAGTATCCGCTAAAGTTAAGGATGTTGAGGACTATGGAGAGTCCGCGAGTTACAGTAACATTTTATATCCTGCGGATAGTACGTATCTACTTGCACTATGTATAAAATACTAACATAAATTAATAATTTTTCAAACATTTCTTTAGTTCCTCCTCAGCCAGACGAAGACTACATCAAATCTATAACTATCGATCCATATAAAGCACGAAAATCTACCACATCGGCTACTCTTTTGCTTCCTTTATTTCCCGATACAAATGGCGATATCATTTATTATTCTATTATAGTATCAAGAACTAAGTATAATACCGAATTGTATAGCAGATATGATTTAAACAAGCATACATGGCCAAATATATCTTCGTGGGGAGAAGCAATGTTACAAGATTTCATGATACCCTACCAAGCTACTAGACTATGTTGGAATCCTTATCGTAGGTGATACACTTTTAGAATATGTAAACGAATTGGTTGGAAGATAATCAGATTATTATATAAATCTATACATTCTGCAGCTACTTATGTCGCTGATTATGGCGACATGAAAGCGGTGAAGTATACGCTTGGCGAAGATACAAGTTGCAAGGAAATTTCATCTAATACCAATAAACGTGTTTATTGCAATGGACCCCTTAAACCAGACACATGGTATTACGTTAGAATGCGGGCATTTACGCGTGGTGGTTACGCTGACTCTTCAATATTTTTAATAAAAACCAGTTAGTATTTTATTACATTATTATTATTTTGAAAAATAATAGTACTATTCTTTAAATAGTTCTCCATAGTATCGATACGATTTTGTATTTTCTTAATTGAATATTTAATTTCTTATTAGATGCTGAAATAAACATCAAACTTGTTTGTGGAATTGTTTTTGGTATATTATTTTTGGGAATTTTAACAACAATGATGTTATTGGTTCGCAAATGTTCGCCGCAAGTGTAAGTATAATTTAAAAAAGTTAAAAAATACAACAACAGAAAAAAATATTTAGTATATTTATACATTTATTGAAATTAAAGTTTTAATTAAAAGCGGAATGTTATTACACGTGTATGTATAAAAAACCAAGAAAAAAACTAATAGAATGAAAGAAACTGAAGAATGTGTGCATTTATGAGAAATAATCAATATTTCTCTTGTGACTCAGAAGAACACTATAGTTAGAAGCAACAAGGTCACTGAATGCAGATGTCTGCCATACATGTTAAAATACACATTACATTATGTTCAGTAGCTATCAAACTGTTGCTTAACCGTGGAGTAACCATTAGAAAATTACACAAGAATACTTTGGATATTCTATTTTTCAATGTGTCTGATAGACTTAAATGTTAACTGCAGACGGATTTTGTAATATAATTATGACTTTAAGTGTTTGGAAGGATGAATCATTATTTCTTTTCTTTACAAAGTGCGTGCATTAAAAATAATTATTTTTGTAGAGTTTTAATAATTAAACTGGTGTCTTCCATTCATCAGTGTTAAGTGTTATTACTTTATTTTTGTAAGCAACATTGATAAATATTAATGGTAGTGCCATTCTTTTAAACATCTTTTAAAATTGCTTATATAGTTGCATAAAAAACTGATGTATTTATATATAATTATAAATAAAACAAAATTAGTTTAACTTTGATCATTTATATTTTTTTAGGATACTGCGGAGATTTCTACATTCTGACATGTCTGGTTCACCAGTGCCTACACCTTTTTCAAGGAAAAAATTTATAAGTCATTGTCAGGAACTTATTGACACTCCTGGGAAATTAAGCAATGAATTTCGATTACTACAAACTCTCAGTGTGGATTTACAAATGCCAACTAATAGTGCCTGTTTACAAGCTAATAAGAAAAAAAACAGATATTCCGATATTTTACCATGTACAAATCTATATTTAATTATCTAAAACATCGCTAAATTATATGAACTTCATTAAGATTACTTTACATTTTCAGATGACTTTTCCAGAGTTAAATTAGAAGTGATCGACAATGATCCTAATACTGACTATATCAACGCATCCTTCATAAAAGTAAATAAAAATATTAAAAGTGATTATAATTAATGTATTGAATTTACATTACTTGTACATATACATATCATTTTTAGGGCTACTCAGGAGAAGACGAATATATAGCTTGTCAAGGTCCAAAAGAAGAAACCACGTTTGATTTTTGGAGAATGGTAGACCAATATAATATAAGTATTATAGTTATGTTAACTCAGTTAGTCGAAAAAGGCAAGGTAAGATTACTTTTATCCGAGTACAATTAAACGTGCATTGATCTACAAATAATAGAAAATTACTTTATAGGAAAAATGTCATCAGTATTTTCCAACAATTAGAGAAACTTTTAGATATGAATATATGACTATAAAATGTATAAGCGAATTAGACTATAGGTCATATACACAAAGAATATTTGTGTTGCAAAAGGTAAATGGACTGACAATCTCCTTAGTGGAATCTTCTTAACTATAAATGAAATTTTACAGGAAAACGATAAAAGAAATGTAATACATTTACACTTTAAAGACTGGCCAGATCACGATGTTCCAGAGGATTTTGATCCAATGATCCATTTTTGTCAAATTATACGTCGTAATATTCTAACACATAAAAGATATATTCTAATTCACTGCAGGTAATACTATTATATAATATTAAAGTTATTTCAGTTTCATAAACCATAAAACATTTTTTTTATAGTGCAGGAATTGGTAGAACTGGTACTTTAATAGCAGTAGATATACTTTTACAACATCTTCGAGATAATAGAAAATTAGATGTATTTGGAACAGTATATAGATTGCGACATAATAGAATAAATATGGTACAAAAAGAAGTAAGAAAATTCAATACATAACTTATTCCTATTAATATGAATTATATACTGTTAAATCTATTCTTAAATTTTCAGAGTCAATATGCTTATATATACAACTGTATAAAGCAAGTACTAAAGAATCCTTATTATTTAAAAACCTGTAAGTTCATTATATCCAATTTAATGTATTTGTTTAGATATAAATATTATAATCCTTTTGTTTACAGATAAACCACCACCTATGGATCCGCTAAATGAAAATACTTCCAAGAAATCAAAAGTAATACTAAATTAAAACACAAATCTAGTCAAAAGCATATATTATATTTTTACAGTTATATTTATACTAAAATAAATTATATGAATGTACGTTATATTTAACTCTATGTTTATTTATAATCACAAAATACTGTTATTTATTGGTATATAAATTCAGTTACTCACATTTGCTCATCAACTCGCTGACAGGGATCAATATAAAATAATATAATCATCAAAATTTATTAATTAACTAAATTAATAGCGATATTTTGTAGAGTAATCTTTGGGAGAAACCACTAAACCTCTACCCTTTCTGGCACCTCTGTAAACCGTCTCAATTATATCAATCATCTCCTGCTTATCTTCCAGGGTCCAATTTATTTTGTTATTATTTCCTGTTCCCAAATCTATCATTATATGTTTATTTCTAAAGAAGAACATGACCGTACAAGGATCATATAATTCATACCTACAAAAGATAAAATAGATATCAGACTTTAAAGCATCGTTTCACAAGTTACAAAGTTTACACAGCAATGATAAGATAATTAAGCACACATTATATAGCAAATCATGATAATAGAACATTTGTTTAGCGACAATTTTTCAAAACTTACATTTTATTGAAGTCAGGTACTTGCGTAATATCAACCAAATAAATAACTGCGAAGTTTTTAACCTTTTCTGCAATATTATATAGGACTTCGTCCATTTTCATACACATCGGATCCCAGTCATGACCAAATCTAATAACCTAAACAAATGTAATTTTTATATAATAATTAGACAATCTACTTGATATAAATATTGGTAAACTTTCATCATGAACAAGAAGATTCTTGAATGTTCAATCGAAATTCAGCTTCTAATATAATAAGATAAGAAACTTACGACTACTCTGTCTTCTTCAGATAAAATTGCTTGGTCCACTTGCCACCCATTGTGGAGATGTGATAACATATAAGACATTGTATTACTATCTTGTTAAACTCGGCGAAAAAAGAAAGATACGATTTATTTATTCACACGATTTACTTGTAACGTGTACGATTAACACTTTTCGAAAGCACATTGGTTTGTATAGCAGACTGATCATTGAAATATTATTACATTTAACAATACTGTTAATACTGTGTTAACAATAACATTTGTTTATAACGTGGTTAGAATTGGTTAGTTACAACTAAAAAATCTCGTACATATGCAATTATTTATACTTGAAAAATCATCAATCACTCTAACCAATCGTATTAGTAAAAATGAAAAATCCCTTGTTTTATTACTTTCACTAGATAATTATGTTTACGTTTTACCGAAATTATGATCCACGTTTTCGAACTTTATCTCTAATATCTTTTGTTCAAATACATGACATTATTAAACGATTAAATTTTTTATCGATAAGCGAAATTTTGATACATTTATGTATCTACATATTTAAAATTTGACATGTATGAATTTCTCTTTATCTCGTAGTCCAAAATCAGTTTGTTATACTGTATACACGATAAAATTTCGTCTGTGAATTCAATTCAATTTGAATTAAACTCATTTAATTTATATTATCATAGAAATTTCATATTTCGACTGGTTTTAATATCAATGAAGTTGGCGTACTTAGTAAATGTTTACACACTGAACTTATTGTCACTTGATTTTCTGTGTTGAGTGGGAATGTGATGGTAGATGATACAATACCATACGAAACGCGTACCGCACAAATGTCAACGTGTACATTTTCTGTGCATGCTATACTTTTAAATAAAAATGCTAAAAAGGGTATGTATTTTAGCTGTTATTTAAAAAAAACTATTATATAAGTTCAATTATTAATTTTCTTCCTTTTTATCTATAAATTTAATTTGTAATATGTGATTTTGATTTTGTACATTAAAATTATTTTATTAATTAAAGATATTTTACAGATACCGTGACCTATTAATTTCCATATAAAAAATTTATCTATGAAAAGTATAATTATGATTAAATCGCAGCAAAGTAAGTATTTTATTGTTTAAAATTGGCAAATATTAATAGTAATTATATATTTTATATTTAATCATTTGTTTTGTAGAAAGTAGTCAAGCATTAAAATATGTCAGTTTAATAACTCTCACATTGCAAAATGCTGCAGTTGGACTTAGCATGCGCTATGCACTTACAAGATCGGGAGATATGTTCCTTCCTTCAACTGGTATATACATTACATTTTTATAAGACATTTTTATAATATTGTACTTTTTGATGGGAAATTTTTTTTTAGTAAGCTTATTTCTAAATCATTATGTATGTTTTTTTTAGCTGTTGTTATGTCGGAAGTTGTTAAACTGTTAACATCTCTGGTATTATGTTATATCGAAGAAGGAAGCTTCTCAAAATTTTGTAATTCTCTAAAAGTAATTATTATAAAACAACCAATTGATACTTTAAAAGTAAGCGTACCATCGCTTTTGTACATTATACAAAATAATGTTCTGTATGTATCTGCATCTAATTTAGATGCAGCAACTTATCAGGTATAAATCATCATTTTACATTTTGTACCTAATAATGTTGTTGGAATTTTTTATAAATATGACGTTTCTTAGGTGACGTACCAACTAAAAATTTTGACAACAGCATTCTTTGCTGTAATAATACTACGAAGATCCTTAAGAAATACCCAATGGGGAGCTTTAGTATTATTAGTTATAGGAGTAGTATTAGTACAATTGGCGCAAAGCGTGGACACAGTTCTACCGTCTGGGATAGAACAAAATCATATAGTCGGATTCTCAGCTGCGCTAAGCGCGTGCTTTTTATCAGGTTTTGCTGGAATATATTTTGAAAAAATACTCAAAGACTCGGATATATCGTTATGGATGAGAAATGTACAGTTAGGTCTACTATCGTTACCATTTGGTTTAATTACATGTTTTCTACGAGATGGTGAAATTCTACAAAAGCGAGGTTTCTTTTTCGGTTATGATCTATTTGTTTATTATTTAGTTGTACTTCAAGCAGGAGGGGGCCTTATCGTTGCCATGGTAGTTAAATATGCTGATAATATACTTAAGGGTTTTGCTACATCTTTAGCTATTATTATTTCTTGCGTAGCTTCGATATACCTTTTTGATTTTAACTTAACTCTTAAGTTTTCTTTAGGCGCTGTTTTAGTTATATGTTCGATCTTTATGTATGGACATCAACCAAAGACAACGTTCATCGATAAACATTCTCCAACTGACAGAGTTTGATATAAACTAAAAAAAATATGATGATACCGAATTCTACAAATATTTGAACGTATTCGCACAGATGAATAGTTTGGTACATTTTTTCGTGTCAAATCGCGGTTAAGCAATTGATATATAAATATCTACGTCATATCACTTTATCAGTATTTCATTGTATCTGCTATAGAAGAATTTAAAATAACGACATCAATAGTAAATAATAATGTGACCTATAGATAGATACATTGTTTTATGAACAAATAGCTCGGTAATCTACAGATCGGTAACACCAGCAGAAATATGTTGAATGCATATTTTAGTGAATCACGTGACCACACTTTTATACCAAATTAACAGATTCGTTACATATATTGGTATATCAAAGTAATTAAAGTATTTATTGTATATTTAAACATATATCTCTAATATTGAGATACCTCATTAAAGATCATATACAGAAAATAGTTGTTTTTTCTTAATCCATATATTTTTGTATAATGTTAATGTCTTGGATTATAGATAATAACTATTCGTGTTTACAAAATTAATGTAATACATATGCGCTATTTATATATATTTTTACACTTATATTGTACTTAATTAAATTAATTATTATAATGTAAAATTTTCAATTCATGTTAAATGTTTGGTATGATAACAAAAAATATATATTTAACTAGTTAAGTAAAACTGTGTTATATTTTACATTTCGTTTTGTTATTTACTACATACATATATTTACGTAGAACAACATAACAAAATGTAACAATGGTAAACATAATGAAAATATTTTCTCTGCAATTTTGTTTGTATTTTAAATCTTTGAAAACTATTGATTTCGAATAGTAATTTAAATAATTTTGTTTGAAATTTTTATCTAACTTTTCAACGGGCCGTGCTGGAGGGAAATTATGCAATAATTTCATGTAAGTTGGTATCCCTGTAACATATTACATATCGTACTGGTTGCTCTTGCCGTTCCAGTGTAAGAAGCAAAAGTCACGTTCTCCGAGCGGTATATAAAAGTATCGAGAAGAATGAGTGAGCCTCAATCGAAGAAAGCCAAGATGACAAGCTCCTTGACGCAGCTAAAGGAAATAACAACAATTGTCGCCGATACCGGTGACTTCCATGGTAAGTAAACGAAACATTGAAGAAGTTTACAATAATAGAGACCACGGACAAAGGTGAAGGTGACTAACGGAAAGCATGGCAGGGGAAATGATTTTGTAGTGCACTTTTAAATATTACGTGTTTGTCTTATAGAAAGAAATATCTGTTATATACTTAATCATTATACACTATATGTACATCAATCCTAAATATGTGTAAGTATTGTTGTAGAACGTATAAATTTCGTTAAAGGAAATTTACCAGTTTGAATTCAGATTACGTTATGGGTAGAGTGGTGGGGGAAATTACAAAATCGTCTGATATTACGACTGCTGTTTTTTTTTATGTATAAATTCCTCAATTATTCTGTTCTCATTTATTTAAACAGATGTGGAAAAGCGAAATCTAATATATAAGCGAAAATAAATTTTATTTCTTCTTTTAATGTAGAATCGATACATTTCCTTTAACAAATTTAAGGACCAGCGAATTTTCACTCTAAAATTATTGCCGTTTACTTTATTTTACTATTTTCGTAATCATTTTTAAATTATATTTGGCAAATAAGAAGAAACTCTTGGCTACTTATCATATTCAGTAACTTATGATTTACATTATTATTATGTTCTATTACTGTGTGACGTATGAATAGCTGGAATGACTCCTGAAATATGAATAATGTATGTTACATAAAAAATGATTTGAAGGTAATGGATTGCAGACAATTCATTAGTGAATTTAATTTGTAAATTATTTTCAGCTATGGAGCAATTTAAGCCCATAGATGCAACTACAAATCCATCTTTGATACTTGCTGCAGCTAGTCAAAAAAAATATGCACACTTGATAGATAAAGCTGTACAATATGGAAAAAAATCTGGATCGTAAGTATCTTTAATATAATAATATTATATAAAATGTCTGTAAAGTATCCAAAGTGAAATAACATATTAGTGTAACAATCATAAATTCTTTGTATTTTAATAGAGATCAACTACCTGAGAAACATTGTTATTTTACAATTATTTAAAATTTATTTGAATATGACAGATATACCTGGAAATGATGATTAAAAAAAAAATGGTACACATATGGTAGAAGTAGTTTATTATTTGATTATTCGCACATTTAAATAAGTTTCATTTAGTAGTTAGATTATCAAATTTTATAGAGTAGTTGATTTAAGACATTGTAGGAATTATAAAGCAATAACAAATGAAAAATGCGTGCATCTCAAGAAATATAAAGGAGTCAATGTAAATTAATATTAAAAATGGAAGAATATTGAAATTTGATAAAAAAGTAAAAATAAAGCAGAATATGAAGCAGAAAAGTGAATGTGTGAAAAGGAAGTATTGTTCATCTAATTACCACAATGTGGTTATAGTGGTAATGTGTAGTTATGTCAATGTAATAATTTTATGTCAAATAATAAAGTTTTAACCAAATGGAATGAATGAAACGTGACTTATATGTTTCAGTAATTTGACAGAACAAATTGAAGCAGCCTTGGACATCACATGTGTTCTCTTTGGTAAAGAGATTTTAAATATTATACCTGGAAGAGTTTCTACAGAAGTAGATGCTAGGCTATCTTTCAATAAAGAAGCTAGCATAGAAAAAGCCAAGAAGCTAATCGCATTGTACGAAGAAATCGGCGTACATAAAGATCGCGTATTAATTAAACTTGCTTCTACTTGGGAAGGTATTCAGGCAGCAAAGTAAGTTAAATAGTTTACAAAACTGATAGAACGTTCAAAATAAAATTTAAACTAAAACTTACAAAATTTAATTTTGTAGAGAATTGGAGAAAAAGTATGGAATTCATTGTAACTTGACGCTTCTATTTTCTTTCGCGCAAGCGGTTGCATGCGCGGAAGCAGGTGTAACCCTTATATCGCCATTTGTTGGTAGAATTCTAGATTGGTAAGTTAACTATAAATTATAATGAATGCTTACCTCAACATCTAAAATTTATTTTTTTTTTTCATTTAAATCATTATATTCCAAAATGAATATTTAGGTATGTAGCAAATACAGACAAGAAATCTTATGAGCCTAAAGAAGATCCAGGTGTTATATCTGTAACAAAGATTTATAATTATTATAAAAAGTTTGGGTATAAAACCGTTGTTATGGGTGCATCATTCAGAAATGTTGGCAAGTATTTATTTTTTTTAAATTTGTATAAGAATGAATTATTGCTCTAATAGATTATCGTTTATTTAAGGTGAAATTAAGGAATTGGCCGGGTGCGATTTCTTGACTATAAGTCCGAAGTTGCTGGAAGAGTTAGAAAAAAGTAACGAACCAATTCGCAAAGTCCTTACGGCCGAAGCAGCGAAGAAGTGCGATCTTCAAAAGATCAGCTTAGATGAAGCCAAATTTAGGTGGTTGCTCAACGAAGATCAGATGGCAACGGATAAATTAAGCGACGGTATTCGCAAATTTGCAGTAGATGTATGCAAATTGGAAAAATTACTACAAGAAAAACTTCAATCTTAAATATGAAAAAAAGACTCCCTTTAAAAATGTCTATCTAATGAACGTTTTATTGTAAATATTACTGTGAACTAATAATTACTTATTGTTCAAATGTATGATACATTCCGTTCTTTGTATCTATAAAACGATGTAAGAAAAATGTACAAAACTGCATAGAGATTATAGTATGTATATTATTAAATAAATGTGGAATATCTGTGGGAAAAGTTATATTTTATAAACAAATTATTTAAAAGAAACATCAATTTTGGTTAAATGTAAACTACAATATTTCGAACGTAAATGAAACGTATCGTGAAATTAATATCTGTAAAAGAAATCGAAAAAAATACAAGTCGGTGAACTGGTGTGAACCGGACTTCGTAATAATGTTCGCAGTTCGAGTTGATCGAGTGACATAATGGCACGTTGGTAAAAGTCTTAGCTGTGTTTTTGAATGAATGTAAATTAAATACATTACAATAGTTGTGTAAATCGTAATAAAACGTGACAAAATGCCGAAGAAAAAGACTGGTCAAAGAAGAAAAGCGGAGAAACAAAAACTGAGACAGAAAGAAATTCGAGCTTCCAAGGATCAAGTAGATCTAGCCAAATTTCCTTGCAATGCAGTAATGGCAAGTAATTATAGATTGTAGTGAAATTAATTTCTATTACGATGAAATATGAAGAATTTCTATCGAAATAATATTACAAAATTCACGTTTAACATTATCAACCAAAATATAACCTATAATAATACTTTCGAATATTCAGTTTTAATTTGTAGTTTATTGTAGGAATGCGATAAATGCAACAAGAAACAAAAAAGCAGAGCTTTTTGTTATTTCTGTCAAAGTCTACAGCGTTTACCTATGTGTGCCCACTGCGGTAAAATAAAATGTATGTTAAAAACTGGAGATTGCGTTGTTCGCCACCCCGGTATATTTACTACTGGTTTAGGTATGGTGGTAAGTAAAACTGTTTTTTGTACCACCAAAGTATTTTAAATATCGAAATGAAAGTTATAAAGAGTGAGTATTTAATAGGGAGCAATATGCGATCACTGTGAAGCATGGGTTTGCCATGGAAGACGATGCCTTACTACTCATGCATGTATGTGTCCATTAGCAGAGGCAATTTGTCAGGAATGCGAAAGAGGCGTATGGGATCATGGTGGTAGAATATTTCGATGCTCTTTCTGTAATTGTTTCCTTTGTGAAGATGATCAATTTGAACATCAAGCATCTTGTCAAGTGTTAGAAGCAGAAAGTTTTAAATGTAATATTCCATTAATAATATCATATATTTACGTAATTATTGCCATTATTACTTTATTATTTATTATTAACGTTTTTAGGTCAATCATGTAATCGTTTAGGGCAATATTCTTGTCTGAGATGTAAAACATGTTATTGCGAAGATCATGTTCGAAGGAAAGGGTTTAAATATGAAAAGAATAAACCTATACCTTGTCCCAAATGTAGTTTTGAAACATCTCAAACTAAAGACCTTAGCATGTCAAGTAAGCGACAATACTCTATTTCATTGTAAGTTTTTTATTAATAATACATTTACATTACATTTTCACTTTATCTTATTGCAGCAAGAAGTCATAAATTTGGTAGGCAAAATCAAAGTGGAACCGGCGACTCTGACGATGAAGATGGATATTCTTATTATGGTAAAAAACATAATTACTGTGCGATATTAGTTTGTTGTTTCTATATCTTATAAAACATGTATATATTGTTTTATATTACAGGAAATCAATCCCAAGGTTATGGTTCCGAAAATTGTGCCATGGATGATGACGAAAACGAAGATGAAGATGATGACGATGACGACGACGACGAAGACGATGATGACGACGACGAAGAAGAACAAGAAGATGAATCATTAAGTGAAACTGAAGGAAATGACAATAATAAACTACATGTTAATAAAAATAACATTTAATAAAACATATTTTCATTAAATATAAACATGAAAAATAAATATATTAATTGTTGTGTTTACAAAATTATTAATATTTTTCTAGCCCCGTCGTTGAAATTTTTATAAAAAAAATTCCGGGTATGTTAAATGTATAAAAAATATGTGAAGAATATACCAATTAAGCGTGATCTAACGTTTAATAATAACACATAAAAATAATGTTATGTTTATTATACATTGATTTTATGTAGAATAATTAAAACTTTTACAATACAATGGATATAAACGATCACATTTATCTTACACGCGCATTGATGTATATTCGGATGGGAATGCGAACGTGTGCGAACCAATAGCATTAACACATGGTAATAGTCCAGCATTTGGTATAATATTCCATGATAATGTTAATGTTACATTTTTATTTCCTCTGAAACAAATAGGTGCAAAATCATTTTTATTTATTTGTACCATTATTTGCTTCCTACATAATTATTAATTAACAATAACAAATTACCTCAAACCATTACCATCATCCCAGAAATAGTATTTCGTATTCATATTCTTAAAATCAAATACAGCTTTATCCTCGCGAAGTACTATTTTATCCCATAATACTATCTAAAATAGAGAAAAACTATTTCATTTAATCTGCGTATTAAATTGTACTTAACTGCAATTATTTGACTTGTAGTTAATTAATACTATACCTGATTAAAATCATTAGTTTCTGTTTGATATTCAGCTGTGAGGTACAAAAATAGTTGTTTCACATTCCAATTAAATAACGAGGTAAGATCAGTTTGTAAATCGATTGTGACATAACCCATATCATTCTTTTCTCTTGCTGCACTATAATCTGGCACATTTTTTCTGCAAGATAAAATGTTAATGAGTATTACAAAAAATAGTATTTATAATATTTATCAAAATAAATGATACTTACACAAGTACTTTTGCAGTATTGAATGTTGCATTTGCTCTATAATCAATAAATACAGTGGAGAGAAAACAACAAAACGTTAGAGCCCCTCCAACACTTAATGCATATGCTAAAATAGCATTACTACGTGTGAAGACAGTATGCATTATTTTGTTTTAGTATTGTCGATTAGAATACACGAAACTTTAATTCAACAAATCAACCAACTCGACTATACATCAAAATATTCTAACCACACTTAGTCCACGATTTCGATTTCCATGGATTTCCAACGTCAGCAATCAACACGACAGATTACACCGGGTTAGTGTTTGAAAATAAACCAAATACGTGGCGCGTTCGCATGGAAAGCGAATTTAAGTAGCTGTGTATTATCCCGTTTAGTGAGAAGACCAAACGATGTAAAGAACAGACAATTTCATGATCAACATCTCATTGGTTCGCTGTGGATCGAAATGTTAGTGATCCTTATTCCTTGAATTGATATCATAGAATTTATACGGAAGTTGAGTACATATTTGTTTGTGTATGTAAAACAAACAATATATCTAATAACATATTTAATATTTAGTTATAATGGTATCGCCATTCAGCGGTGAGAAGGTGGAACTAATTTTCAGAATTTAGTCAGCGGCCTCTATCGAGAAAACGCTCAAGTTTGTCCTCGAATAGTTCTTTTTTTTAACGCTAGATGGCGTCATTTGTATGTTTTTACACATTTTTTTTATTGTATGCAATAACAAATAAGTGGACGAGCAACGTGATATTAAAATTTAAATGCAAATAATTTTTTAATTCTTAACTTCTTTATTTTTTAAATATAAATTTCAATATAAATTGAACAATTAACGAACACTCAAAATATCACATATGTGTAATGTTTGTTTTACATACAACAAGCAAATATATATGTACATACTTATGCTTTCCTGTAAATTCTGTGATATCAATTTGGGAATAAGGACCACTGATGTTTCTGTCCTTTTGCAATCACATGGTATTATTTACTTCGATTTCATCTTTTCAGTGAAAAGACTGCAGAGATTGCATTACTGGCGCTATACTTGAATATGATGAATTCCTTTATTTACTTCTTCCACCTTGCAAAAATAGTTACTTTCCTACTAAAAAAAATGGAAAGAGTAGGGGAAATTATTCATTCATAGAACGTGAAAAAACCGTAATTCTCTTGCAAATTGGTAATTGCTGATAATTCTTTTTATACTTATGTACATACGTAAATGTACACATATACATAACATATAATAGACACGACGTATACATATTTACAATAAATTAGTAAAATATAATAGATTTAATCAATGTTCCAAGCATAGCTATTAATCAAATGTGAAATATATGCTCGTAACGTATGATTTCAGATCGTAATGAATAGTTTATTGTTTTTTTTTTACTCTGCAGCAACTTCAAGGAAGTGGAGATTAGTGTGCGGCAGTGTTATGTGGAGAGTGTGGTTTGTTGTTTGTAAAAGGACGAGTAATTCTTTTTAAGAAACAAGCTGAATGTTTTGGATATGTCGCATTTGGTAAGTTATGTAAATGTTAATAAAACATCCTCAGAAATTTACCCGATTCTGAAACGTTAGCCTTGTTTGATCGCATATCGTCGAACTTGCATTAAGTTTTCTTTCGTGAAATTCTTCTGAAATGTTTGTTTTTAAATTGTTTAATGTTTACTATTACTTCGTTATCGTAACTGCTTCTGTTTTATAGTTACGAATAGATTATGTTATTTCTAATGTAAATTCATACGAATTAGAGACAAATGTAATTAATGATATGCATTGCAATATATTTTATTCATGTGTAGAATAACATGACTGCAGCAAAAGTAACATTGTTTATTTCTTTGTTGCAGAGTAAAAAAGAATGGGTTGTGTCAATAGTCGGACAGACATTAATGATCTACATCCGAATGTTTTTCAAGTGATGAATGTAGATGATTTAGGTAATTTAATTACACCTGGACGTTTAGAAGTCACAGAAACTGATATTGTGCTTTATCAACGTGGTAAACAGCCTATTAAATGGCCATTACGTTGTTTGCGAAGATATGGTTATGATGCTGAAATATTTAGTTTTGAATCTGGCAGAAGATGTATTACCGGGCCTGGCATTTATGCCTTTAAGTGCCGTAGGGCTGCACAGTTATTTAATCTTGTGCAAACAAATATTCAGGCATGTTTTTTTTTATTAATCATTAGTAGATGTTTTATTTATTGAAATATATATGGATTTTTAAAATGTTATCTAATTAATGCTTTAGGTTTGTAATAACAGTGGAGAAGATACAATGTCCAGAGAACTTTCAGTTGCTTCTCATGCTGTTCCAACAGTAACAAGAGTGACAATACCAGTTGAGCCTAATTATTTGGATCCAATACTGAATAGAACTAATAATCGCGTGGGTCCCAGATTTGTTCATAGTCAACAAAATGGAAGATTAGGTAGCGTGGGAAGTAGTACTGGTCTTATATCACCTCCTGGAACCATAGGTTCTCCTTCACCACCTCCTGTGCTGCCACCACCCCCACCACCACTCTCTCAACCACATCCGTCCTCGCTTTATGTCAACGAAGAGATATTGTCCTCTTTGCCATTGGAACTGGAGCATAATAATAATAAAAGCCTTACAAGAGCAATACAGAGGTAACTAAAATTTCATATACATATTTCGATACGCATTATAATCTTCGTATGTTAATTACTCGTTAATATTAATAACATTTTATTATTTTCCAGACCTTGTACAGTGAGTAACTCTATATCTGATAATGGCTCGGCATCGTCGGAATTAATATCCGTGCATAAAAATTCAGAAATCGCTTCTCAAACAAAGTCACAGCTTCCAGTAGCAGCTTATATGAATGTAGATATTAATAGCGATCTTAGTCCACTTTCTCCAACTCATAGTGTTTGCGAAGTAATGCAATTTAAGGAAGACAAAACTGATAATAATGAATCTGGACACGCCTATATGAATATAAGTCCAGGTCAGGAACATACAGAATCTTTTGGTGCTAGACCACGACCTTCGCCATTGCCATCTATTCAACCTGATATGGAAGAAGGAACGAGACATTGTTATGCTAATTTAGAAGCAAGTGAAATCGAAAGCTTTAGGAAAAGGTTTTCCGGAGTATCTGTAGCTGAAAAGTCGCCTTTGCCGCCATCAACGCCTACAGGTGGTCCAATTAGAGAAGTGAACTATGCTGTATTAGACCTGGATACAAAGGATGTACCAATCAATTCGCCGTTGGATGGACCTTCAAATTCGACTGCATCTCCTCCAGAGTCTCCAAACAAGCTGCAAAAAGGGTATGCTACAATAGATTTCAATAAAACAGCTGCTCTTTCTCATTCGGTTAACCCAAACCTTGTGAATGATAATGAGGGCTCAAGGAAGACGCGTCACAATTCCACGATTAGTGACTTAGCAGCTTCTTGTAGACGTAGTTCATCTGTAAGTGAATGATCGATTTTTTATTTTACAACTGTGCCTGTATAATAAATATTTGTAGCATTTTAAAGAAGAGTAACATGCTTTACTTTCTCATTAAATTCAAATATTTACCTATATAAAACCAAAGAACAGGCATTAAATTAGCATATAGACACTTCATCTAATATCGATGAAACAAAAATGTAGCGTGCGCGAAGCACGGCGTATTCTATTTGGACGTTTAGTTTTTGATTTGTCGTAAATTATTTTAGATTTTATTATTCGTATAATAGAACTTAGTTTTTAAGTTTTTTTTTTTAAGATGCACAATACACGTGGTACGTCACAGTATTTTTAAAGAATAAGTCTCTTTTCAAAGTGCTGTTGCGGTGCACAAGCGAAAAATCTTTTTTATATAATATACAAATATGTTTATAGAACATTCTAGGTAAAATGATATTTTACATTGGCTCCTGTTGGAGAATTGGAAGCTAAAGTGCCCTAATTTTTCTTGTATCATAGGAATTGAAGAGGCTCAAATAATCTAATTGAAATAAGAGTATAAAAGTACATGACATTATAACATAAAAAAGATGGTGATGACATCGTATACAATTTTAATTGATTACTTTTAAAGTAATCTCTTAAAATCTAACTATGACTATTAAAGTATATATTAATTAAAATAGTAGAGATAAATAATAAAACGTATATATGTGCATGTACAGCTGTATAATTTCGTTAGTCTTTAATACTTTCGCTGCCCCGACAGTCACTGGTGATCGATCACATCATTTAAGTATCTTTATCTTTCATACTACAGTTTAATAGAATGTTGAGTACAAGTTTGAATCGCCCGTGTAGCGGAAGTGTTAAAGATCAAATTTTAGGATGCACAATTCTAATGGAACATTATCTCATCTTTAAGTGCAGATTGGTTGAAGTTTATATGTTTGAAACATAATAAAAACATATACATATATTTCAAATATATATCATCTGATACATTCTGTATATTTATATGATAGGTACACCAGAGTGTATTCTCGGTGTATGACAGACTTTTAGAATTCCAGGACTTTCTCACTACTTGAAGAAACATATATTTATAATAATTGTAATTTGTACAAATTACTATACAAATAGAAAATATTTGTTTAGTACTGTTTTGCACAAATCTTGAAAATATCAACGACGTTTTATTAGGACCTATTATTGTTTATTTATATAATAATATTTCCTTGGTAATTCAATTTTGATCAAATTACGTTAATTCAGGCAACTTTCTCTTCCAATAGCTCCTAATATGCTCATGAAACTGTAAATTTCTCTATGAAAAATACCAATATTATACTTCTCGGAGTAGAAAATAATTCGTTATCGAAGATATCGATAATCGAGCATGTTTATGCAATATTTTACATAATTGAAGCATAGTAAAAATTTAATTATACTTAGGTTGTAGGAATCGAAATTTTTCGACTTTTCTTTAAGCATTTTTGTATTATGCTCATACTCTATAGCATTTAATTAATATAGTTTACGATCGATAATTATTGTTATTATTGTAGTTGTTGATTAAATTTGAGTACTAAATTAGCAAACAAATTTTAAAATGAAGAAGATTATAAAACTTATTGTTTGATATATGAGTCGATATTTATAATTATTTTAAATCTTAATTTTGCATTGCACCATATTTACTACTCAGTTTTGTTAGCCTTTTTCTACCATGAGCTACTAAAGTTTAGAAGGGGCCAATCAAAATAGGGTAACAAATATGGTACATTGCCAAGTTTACAACGGTAAGAATATGATTTTTCTTTATACTAAATATTTCGAAAATATAGTTACAATATAAAAATACGAGAGTATAATTAAAGTCATTTATTTTTTACATGGTCATGAACATGTTTAACAAGATGATGAAACAATTTAATGCTCTTAAATGATATTCTTTAAAAAACGGTTATCCATTAAATGCATAGTTCTTTTTATTTTTAGCAGAAAATTGCATGTTACAGTACAATTTTAAATACACATTGTAGTAACGTGATACTAGAAAATTCGTAGCGAAAAATGTGTCTAATTACATGTTGTCTCATGATATTGACATATTCACTGCCATAATTTGACACCTGCCCCCTCCCCTTCCCCAAAAAACAACTTTTACAAATTCATTGACAATTATTGATGATACTTTGCGTTATGTTTTTGTCATATCGCGATGAAAGTAAAACTTTGTTACAGGTATTCACGATTGTACATACTTTGTATTAATAAGAAATGGTAGTGAATAAGTTAATATAATATACTGAAACATTCTGCTTTATTATATCATAATTTTATATGGAAACGTTTGGCCTTATATACAGATCCTATATCATTATTTGATATACAATTCAAATGCAGAGTACACTTGGAAAATACTGTTTTGCAAGCTTATGTATATTTACAGCTTTGTATTTAAATACTAATATTAAGTAAAAATCATCAGGCCTGTATGGAAGAATGAATGTTTTCATAGTACATCTTATTGTAGCATTATCTAGATTGTAGATGTTATTTTAGCAAATAATTGCGTATTATATGCATTCAGTGTGCATTTTAAACAGCCATATCTCTAAAGCCAAAGAATTCATTTTTATTAACTGGATATAAATCCTCGTTCGAATTGCTTTCTATTCTCGCATCTTCATTTAAAAATAAAAGGTAGACAAACATTGTTCCTAAAAAGATTTGAGGGTGTTATATTCTTACGGAAAATTTTTAATCCATCAATTACACATAAGTTGATCAAATAGTTTAACGTTGATTGTAAAATTTATATAAGTGAAAAAAGACAACATTATTTCGTAAGCTGCATTTCCTTTTTGAATTTTCATTCTTAACAACGTAAACTTAATTCTTTTCCGATCAGACGAATTTATATTTCATTTCAATTTGTTGCAATGAGATTAACCCGAAATATAATTAATTTATCATTTAAAAATAAATGGCATGATAGATGAAAAAGGAATACAGCTTACTTAAATCATTTTACACATATCTGTGTGATATATGTATATTCTATCGAGTATAACATCGAGTGTGACTTTAAAAAACAATATATCGTACTTCGTAATATTAATGAAATATTACCAACACAGAATTATTCATCATGGATATGTGTAAATGTGAATTTATCTTTCATTGACAATAGTCAATTTTCAAGCTTCGGAGAATGACAGTGTGATATTCATAAAAACAAAATTATATTAAATTTTGTATTGTATTTCATATTTTATATTAAGCTTTAGTCAGAATCTGAATTTCTGAAAGTTTCTTACGAAGAACAAAGATATTATAAATTGTTAAAGAAAAAAAAAGAGATGTTGCAAATTAAAATGTGTGAACAGAATATGTCCACATTTCTGATAGATCTAAAACAAAATAGTTGTGGTAATAAAGAGTGCCAAAGGAAGATGTTTATTTCGTTAGTGAAAATTCGAAAGTACTAAAAATTCTAGTACAAGAGGTTATACATTTACGAAGATGATTAGAAAGTATTGCATCATTCTTCGTGCATGGTACAGATGTCCATAGAATTATACATCGAATTGAATGTAAAAGTAATGTAACATGCGAGCGTTTAATTATCTATAATATAGATACTAGTTTTGTATTATTGCAAAGATATAAAAACTTATCACCGTTTTTAAATATGGCAGTATTATATCAGGCCAGTGTTTATAATTTGTTAATTTTCAGGAAGATACAGAAATTACTAGTTCTACTAAAAAAAAATCGAAAATTAATTAATTTTCGGAATACGGATTTAATTCTGAGAAGTTTAGAATACTGAAATGCAAATTTATTGAATATCTAATGTAACGTTTCGTAATTTGTATTTTATAAATGTGTGAGCTACTTTTCGGAAAAATCTGGAAAAGTTGTACAGTTTCGTACAGGTTATCATCTATTCGAAGTACTTTTTTTATTAAACAAATCAAAATTGATAAATCTAAAACAACTTGAGAAATTTAACTTTTGGTTGAGCCTTCAAAGTAGAAAAAAAAGAACGTTGCATTAGAGATTGTAGACATCACATACGCAAAAAAAAAGAAGCAATTTTTACATAGCAATTTTAAAAAAGAAAACGCGCAGTGTCAAATATTGTTGGAATGCATTGACAGAAAGGAGTTGTAAATAAGTGCGACGCAACGACAGATTGGGCAAACATGCTGAACGTGCAATTACCGAATGCGATGGCTGTGAAGTATTTAATTCTTCGACTGTCATTTTATAATTACATTGGAAACTTTAAAACTGCCAAATATGAGACAGTAAACAAATGTGAAGAGATTAATTCGTTACGTTTCGATTACATTTTACAATTTCGACGAAATTTGTCTTTCTTAACACTATCAACAACAAAGAATAAAATACACTTGTAAATAAGAAAATAATGATTCATAACATTATGCAATATTTCTTTCAAAAATATATCCTGAAGAAATCTGCTGCCTAACATACAAAGAACAATAGATCGCTAGGTAAGGGATTGCTAATAAATCGTATTATTACTTAATATGTATTTATATAATGTGTTTCATCAGGTCTAGGATGACAATATTAAATTCTTGCAATTAAGGCAAAATCATTTTGAGAAATATTTTTGTTTAACATGTATAGTCGAGATTGAATGTTCATATATATACTAATAAATAATAATAGTTAAATATTGCAAGTTCTTTTCCAGATTTATTACCCTTTTACATAATATTCTATATAAGTTCTTGTTATCAGTTCTTTGTTTATATAAATTTAAGAATAATTTTCGTATACTTACCTGCACTTGTTACCGAAAAGGCATTAGCGATTCTATTTTCGTATGGAACCATGATAGTCGAAGAATTAATAATGTACATTATTGGAATGAAACATTAATTACTGTATTTCCCTTTAATTTAAACCGCAATTAGAAAATATAACGATAATGTTTCACGAAGTCTCGAAAGATTTATTTTTATATATGTTTTTTATGCCAAGGTAAAAATCAGTAATTTGGACTTTGTACTTTGAAGTCGTTACGCAACTTTTTTTTACGTGTATTAATTATTACCAACTTATATTTTAATAAATATTGACTCTACATCGTTTCGTATATACTTGTATATAAATAACCAAAATATTATTATTTCATTATTTTCTCCTTTATAATGGTTTATGTACGTTATATAAAATATACAGCATTGTTATTTCGATTTGTGCATTTATTTCTCATAGAAAAATAATATCATAAAATAATTAAGCATAACTCATAGAGGTACATTTGTAAGATAATACGAAAGTTGATATTATTCCTTTATTTAAAATGTATATATCAGTATCACACAGTCTTTAAAGTGCAGTTTTAACCACAGCCAGAAATCATGGCATTTATATAGTTTTAATTAGTTCCGTCGAGTTTCGAATAATCGATACTAGACAGTATTGAGCAACAAGCGAATACTAGTATTTATCATTTGACAATAAAAAAGAGTATATCCAGCCCATACAATTGGCAATATAACATTGTAACAAGAACTTATGTATACTCAACGAAGTCAAATTGTACTTTAGATTTCGGAATACTTCGAAATCAGTTGTTGTTCAACATTACTTTAACGAAGTTACAAAATTTCCTATATAAATGAAAAAAGGATTATACAATTTTTATATGCAACATATTTTAGTAGCTAAACTTAACAATTGTATAAACCACGTAAAAAAATTAACATACATCTAGTCGATGTTACTTTAATTACAGCATCAAAGCTACCTAAATATATTAAATGCTTTGACACCATTGAACAAAAAAAATTTTATTTATTTAATTTTAGTATGGAAAAAAGAACTCGATCAGTTTTACTAGAATAACGATCTATTAACGAAAAATAATTTCGAAATAATCAAGCAGCGAGCTGTCGACGTCTACTCAATTCGTGATCTATTAGAACAGAAATATCAGGATGACGATGAAGAGTCGTCGAGCAATAGTGGACTGTTTGACTTGGATCTGCTCCCGCTTTTAGCAACAGTTTCACCGCATTAACAAAGCCACTTTCCGCAGCTACTTGGAGGGCAGTCAACCCTTCGGTGTTGAGTTTCTCCAACTGGGCGAGAGGAGACGTAACTAATAAAGAAACGATTTGATGAAAACCCCTCGCAGAAGCTAGATGCAACGGCGTGTTACCACCAGCATCTTGCACGCTAGGATCTTCTCCTTGGTCCAATAACTTTGCTACCATGTCAGCATAATTCTTTCTAGAGGCGATATGCAATGGAGTTTCGCCGTATCGCGACATTATACCAGTCGGTGTGTGCTGTACCAATAAAAACGCTGTGTTTAAAGCACCGCACTCGAGACACTCGTGCAAAGGAGTCTCTCCTCGATCGTTCTTCAATGCCGGATCCGCGCCAGCAGCCAACAAAGTCTCGATCAAAGATTCGATTTCAGTTCTGTGGTTATTGTCTGCAAGAAAACAATTTTACTTTAATCAGATGACTCGTACAAACAAAAACGAATCAGGATAATCTTGGGAGCGTACAACGCTGTAGGGCAAAAGTGAAATTTCTAGTAGCAGTCGATCAGTTATATCAAAACGATAACGAGTTACATACTAATTTATTATTCTAAGCATACGAGTTTCATTTTACTTTTAAGGTTTAAAGTGAAAATACTATCTATCTAGAAGTGGATATATTATTATCCGAATTTTGTTTAATGAGCACGAACAAGACTATACCGAAGATAGTGGAAGAAGCTAAAATGTGAAGCGCGCTACGGCCTTGGTGATCTTTCGCGTTAACAGGACCAGCACGCGCTAATAAATCAAGCGTCTTCAAAGCGGCATCAAAGTTATGATGGAGATTCTTCGATCCTTGCGCATGTGCTAATTGTCGAGTTAGTACGTGTAACGCTGTCAATCCACCGCCAGCTTCTTTCACGCCTGGAGGACAGCCATACTTGAGGAGTTCTCCCACGAATTGTAGCACATTCCCTGGTCCTCCATTTAAAATCACTCTGTGAAGCGCCGTTTCACCGCGGGGGGAACGCACAGCTGGATCGCATCCGTTCGCAAGCAATAAACTACAAAGCAACAAGTTTTCGTTATTGCACTCCATCGGCCATCAGTTTCTTCCTCGTCGAACTCTAAACGTTCTATCGTCGATAGAGATAGAAGTGTAGTTTGAGAAACACTGGCCTATAGGATAACGTAATGTGCTACTGGCTACGATCCTGTATTACGCTTTACAAAATTACCATTACAAAGAGTTACGTTTCACGTGCAAATCATTTTTCGGCGATCTCATAAGACAGGATCGTGATGTTCTTTCGGGAACGCTGAGCCTCTGAACATCTGGTTGCAATATGGGAAGAAAGGTATAGGAAAGCGTGTGAGCAAGTATGGTTTTCACGAATATTCATCGGGTTTTTTTTTGCAACGTAAGTGTCTCGAGAACAATTCGTCAGCGTTTTATACACCACGGAATATTTTTTTTTCGACGTCAGCAAACTCCCCAGCGAAATTCAGTGGTCAAAATTAGAATTCAGTAAAATCGATAAAATTAGAATCGTACAACTTCTGCCGCCGCGATACTTCAATTTTTATGATGTAAAAAGTAGCTGTACCCTGTAACTTATTAACTGCTTACTTTATCGATAATATTATTTTTAACGAGATTTATTTGAAACTTGTGTATTACGTATCCGTCGTTTGACATTTCTGTCTAAATAAATATTCTGCCCCATTCTGTTAGAGAAGAAGAACTTGAATCTCGGGAAAGTATCGTTGAGAAAGTGGTTTCTCAAGTCCGGAAATTTCTCGTTCGAAAAGATGCGAGATTTCATGCGTCTCTACATAATAATAAGAATGTACAATTGTTGAAATTTCTTACCTAAGAACGGACAAACAATGATTAGTAGCGGCCACTAACAGGGGTGGATCACCTGAAACATTCCAATCCGGTTCGTCCAAGTTTTGTAGCGAGTCCCTTGCAAGAAGAGCTGCAACACTCTTAGCATCGCCAGCACGTACAGCCTCGTGGAAATTTAGCTCACTTTCAGGATCATAAATCTCCTCTAGGTCATTTGGAAAATCTGCACCCTTCGGCGATCCGTTGCAAACCTCTGGATCATTCGTAAAGTTCGTGCTTTCTATAATATCGTTCTGAATAGAATTCTGTAATTCTTGCATCGTGAAATTATCATTCGAGGATGCATCGGTTCCACGTGTTCCCGACATTGTATTTTCAGGATCACTCTCAACGAGAAGTGCATCGAATCTTGTTGATACGATCGAGTCAGAGGACGACTTTGCTCCACTTGATTCACCGTTTCTCGACACTTGACTGTTTCTAATATCAGTTGCATCTGCAATCGCGTTTCGATTATCGTCGATCGTCGGTACAGTATTTTCGTCTCTTTTCAAAGATTCGCTATCCTCGGAATATTTCTTGCATTCCAGTCTTTCCATATCTTTGCCTTTTTGCTCGAGGAATGCCGACGAGTCAACCGATGTACAAAGCGTAGACCTCTCCTGGTTAACAGGGATTTCTTTTTGATCCTGGCCACCTGTTGCAGCAAGCTTCGTCATTTCCACACAAGTAATTTCGGTGTTTTCCTCGCGCATCGTTTCCTCTTTCGTATTTTCCGATGCTTTATTGTCTATCATGCTTGTCTTCTTCTCTACGTTCTGTTCCTGGGTTACGGGATCGTTCGTGTAAGCAGCAGTCATTGTGACGATTGTTGCTCGCCTTTTAATTGAGCCTGATTCTCTGGTAATTGGCTCGACGCCTTTTAACAGGAGTATAGACCCACACCGCGATCTACTTTACTGATAGCATTGCTTATATTTTTCTTTCCCTTTTCTTTTTTTTTCTTTTAATATACCTGTTTCTTCATTTCTCTGTCGGTGTCGGGAATCAAGTGTCAGTTATACGATCAAGATATCAGCGAGGACGAATTATGAATGTCTACGCGTGAGTCGAGTGTACAACTACTCATAAACGGACCGACGAATCACGAATACGTGACTGAAAACCAAATGGATCTGCTTACGAAGCGTCGCTGCGGATCACTATGCTTCCCTTTTTCTCAACTTGTTCTTAACTTCCCCACTTACTCCTTACCCCACTTCTTCAAACTATCCTGTAGTACATCCAAGGAATTCATTGGGGCAATCCAGAAAGGCCGCCGCTCACTAAGCCGCTCAGTGAGTGTGTTTAGTACCAGTGGCGCCATCTGTGGCAAAACGCCCAAGTTTGTAGCGAAAACAGTTTCCATAATTGCCGATAGATGGCGCCATTATCTAAAAGGTCGATAATTTATGCTGTATTAAATAAATATGATAAAAATGATCATTGAAACGAATACTGCAGTGTTATAAAGCAAAGAATCGTATAAATTATGCATTTATGAAAAATAAAGAATAATTTATTAAAATATATCAGTGGCGTCATCTTACAAAAATACCGACAACTATTTTCACTACAAACTTGAGCGTTTTGCCACCGATGGCGCCACTAGTTTCAAAGCAGTTCGCCATCTAGCGGAAATAGTGGCAACTACTGTCGCTACAAACTTGGGCGCGAAAATGTCAATTCTATTTTAAAAAATAATATAAATTTCAAATAATAACAAACATTAGTACACACATTAAAAAATTGTTTATTAAATGTGAACTTGAATGAACATAGTTGGACGATACAGTGTATCAGGATTATTGTATTTATACAATACGAACAAAAATATAAGATAAATTTGAAATTAATAAAACGAACATTCTTCTTTTTCTAAATTTCATATGTGATTTGCTAAGAAGAAAATGCACTTTGATGTAACATAAAAAAAATCATAGAAAATTATACTTCTAAGGGTGACATAATTCTTATAGCTTTATTTTATTAGCTTCTGAAAACTGCATCGTGTACTTCCATTAAATGTGTTCACTGAAATTTAAAATAATAAGAGTCAATTGAATTACTACAAGTTAGTAATCAAAATAGCCATCATCTTTATACACACCATTTTATCTGCTGCGGGATCTAGAAACAGATTTAGATCTTGTCTTGCGTGGACTGCGATCTTTGGAACCAGATCTCCGTTTATTACGAAGCTTTTCTTTGTTATACCCGCTTCTACTGCGAGAACGGCTACGGGATGAAGATCTTGAATGCTTGCTCCTTGATCTTGATCGAGAACGTGAACGAGACCGTGATTTTGATTGCGATCTTGATCGTGAATAAGACCTGGAGTGGGATCTATAATGAATATTACATTAGGGCGACGATTATATTCAAAGTGCCTACAAATTTAAGTTTTACTACTCTTTTATTATTTAAAAAAATGTGTTATTTTATGTTAATATTATTACGTAAAGTTTCCTGTTTGTTTTAAGAATGTGTAATATAGAATACATTTCGTAAAGTTTCACAAATAATTCGTACGACAATGGGCTTGCAAAAATGTGACAAGTATTCAGGAAAAATTTAATAATTTACTTCATATTTAATATTATAATATTTGCTGGTATAAGAATTTATTCTAATTTCGTAATTTACTCGCTACCTACACTGCTTTCCATTTACTTATTTCCCTTTGCTTAAATGCCAATTATATTATATGTATATATATATGTATACACATATATACATGTATATATATATAAATGCGAACTTTTTTTCTAATATTAACTTTAGAAACAATTATATTCATTTCTGTTCAGTATATATATTTGATTGTTCTACTTATATACCGTCTTTTGAAGTTGCTTATAGCAGATAGTTGTAGAGTATGCAATGGTAATGCCAGGAAGGGGAGAACGGATGAGCACTTATGCAGATGAAATCACGCGGAGGTCAGATGTACGGACGAAGAGTGGCTAGATGAAGATGACTCAAACTTTGTTTCTCGACGACCAGTAGGTCTATCATGGCAATTAGGTAGTAACGGTAACACGAGTGAAGAACATCAAGGGTACCGCAAGTGCTGACGTGCAAAAACTTTCAGTTTAGGGTGATGTCAATGCTCATTGGAAGTATCGCAGTGCGCAGAACTAGCCACTCCATCGGCCCTGTTTCCCTTTTTTGCTCGTAGAATGTAGAAGGAAACCCGAAGTACGTGGGTGCTCTACGCTGTAACTACGCAGTGTCACAAAGTGAACCCAAGGCGAATCTCGCGAGAATCTCGGTAGCAATGCATTTCTCATGCGTATGCCTGTTCAGCCGCATCTCCTATAAATAATGGGCAGTATTACATCGGTATCATTCTTGGTATTTTAACCAATTTTTTTTAGAGTATAGGATCTTCTTATGTATTATGAAAAACTTCTATATACTATGATATATACATAAGTTTCTTCATATGTGTTACTTAAATTGACACTAATCTTTGTGTAATTTAATAAATAATTTACATCGCATTAATAAAACTATGCTATTAAATGTATTCATATTATAAAATGTTCTGCTTACTTTTCAAATTTGAGCCTTACGTGAAACTTATCGTAAATGTTAGTCACATTGCACATTTAAGCATACGTTTCTTAAATCGGATTAATATACAATATATGTCATATATTTCTTGCTTACTTGTCTGATATGTTTTTGCACGCCATAAAATATCTAAAAAAAATACATGTATCGTATACTTACCGTTTTCTACGAGAACTTCTGTGACGAACGCAATCTCTAGCATAATGACCTCTTTCGCCACATTCGTAACATCTGTCTTCAGGGTGAAATAATCTTCCGAAGCCTCTTCTAGAATAACCCCTGTCTCTTAATCTTTTTCCATTGGATGGTTCGACACGAGCTCGTCTCCCGCATATAGTCCTTCCATCGAGTCCTCTTACCGCATCTTCTGCATCCCTAGCATCCTCGAATTCCACAAAAGCAAATCCAGGTGGATTTCTAGCCACCCATACATTTCTCAGTGGTCCATAATACGAGAAAGCATCCTCCAATTCCTGCTTTGTCGCGCTGCTTCCTAAGTCTCCTACATAGACTTTACAGTCTGAAGGATATCGCGACATCTAAAACAAATGCATTTATTAAATGTTTATCATTTTATTATAGCGATGATAAATACAACAAAAAATGCGATATTCGTTTAATCTTTGTGATTAAATATTTAACTCCGTTAGAAGCAATGTGCGATATATATTTGAAAGAATTATACCTTATTCATTATTGCTGAATTTATTAAACACAATTGCACAGTGACGTATTTCACAAAGTATCCGATTTATTTTACATTCCGAAGAGAAAAATTATACGTCAATTTTTCGCATTTAGATATCGATTTCGTTGAAATATAGGGGATGACTCTCAAGCCCAGGTTTTAACTGTTTAAAAGTATAAACGTAATTGATTAAAAGTGTTTCACTAATCGATATATATATAACCAATGTGAGTAGTTTAATTTAAAAATGATTTACACGCAGTCCTCTCTTCTTCCAAATAAATAAACGCCAAGTCGGGGAAGGCGAAAATTTCTTAATTAACACATTTATTCGTTATTAATTCGTGCAGCAAGAAGTAGGTAACAGTATTTTATAGATAGCTGGTAGGATATTGGTAGGACTGGAACCAATGAATTCAGGAACCATCAGGGAACGACTTCACGTTACTGTAAACTGCTGTAAACGAAACCAAGTTGCATCTCTCTCTGGTTTACGTTCTCGACGAAAGTTAAATGGGATTTTGAAGCTCGTGTAACTGTGATTTGTGTTTATACAAAAAAAGATACGAATTGTAAATGAACAACTCAAAATTAAATTGTCAACAAGAGTAGCGTATTTAAAACGGATTGTTATTCGTACGAATGGCGGTTAAAAAAGTTCAACGGCGCACACGTGCTCCGCTGCAAAAGTCTATGCAACGAAAGTTGAAGATTAAAGAACAACAAAAACCAATAAGCGAAGTGAAGAAAAAAGATAGAAAAGCTGTAATTATTGCTCAAGAAATTAAATTTGCTCGTCTGTTATCGAGTAATGATAAACGTATTCGAGATACTATACTTAAAAAATTAAAGAAATGGTTGACAGTTCGTTCGAACAGTTCCTTTGGTAAGTTTATTAATACCATTAATAAACATTAATAAAAATTATAATAATTATTTTGCAAAAGCATTTAAAGCATACTTCGTTATTAGCATTTACAGACACAGATTTTATGCGATTATGGAAAGGATTATTTTATTATATGTGGATGTCAGATAAACCTTTAATTCAGGAAGAAGTAGCAGAATCTATTAGTAAAATTGTACATTGTTTTAATGCTAAAGATGTAGTATTACTTTATACCTACTGTGCTTTAAAAACGTTAAGTACAGAATGGTTTGGTATAGATCAATATAGGTTAGACAAATTTTCTATGGTAAGAATTAAAATGTATTGTACTTGTGAAATTTGTACATAGTTACACCTTGAAATTGTATATTCTTATATATATTTGTTTACAGCTAGCTAGAAGAATAATACGTCAAACTTTTGTAAAATGTAAACAAAGTTCATGGGATATGGAATTCATAGAAGACATTTCTGAAATACTTGAAACGCTTTTAGTAGACCCAAAGACATGTCTTGGTTTTAGCATGCATTTAACAGAAGTGTTTTTAGAAGAACTTTCAAAGGTATATTATTTGTGAAAGTAATATTCATAAGAGTACTTATTGTAATTTAATCTTGGAATTCTACATTGAGTATTGTCTTTGTAGATCAGTGATGGAGTCATATCAGAAGATGTAGTCACAGAACTTATAAAACCATTTGTTTCATATTTAATAATCATGGATGATGAAAGACAAATTAAACATGTTACAAGACATATTTTTAGATATTTAATCATGCAATCGGATATTGGTATGGATTACATGGAAAAATTTCAAGCTTGGAAATCTGTGAGTATTAATGTTAAATTATTTAAAAGACAAACAGATAATGTCAATTTATTCATAGGCTGGGTTTCCTGCTGGTTCCATTGATGCTATGGAAAAAGTTGAAGTGTCAGATGGAGAAATGGAAGATAATGATGAAGAAGAAAAGTTACTTCAAAATCAAATGAAACATGATGCAGAGAAACTATTGGATCCAAGAGCTGGAAGAGTAAATGTTGAATTACCACAAATACCTTTAAATGCTAAACAAATCGTTGCGCTATTAGTTCAGTATAAATTTCATCCCTTGTCAACGACAAAATCGCGTAGGCAACTTAATTGCTTCATCAGGGAGTAAGTAATGATTGCATAATTTTCGTATATATCGAATATAATTTATTTATTTTTAATAAATTGCATATGTAGATTTACAGAACTATCGGAAGGTAAAATGCCGCTTGGTATTAAAGAAATAAGAATTCCAATTACGCAGAAGAAGAATACAGATACAAAATTAGCGGCAAAGCGTCTTCTGGAATTTGAAGAAGAATTATATTCAGATGCACCGCAAAGAAAACGTAAAAAAAAGAAAAACGGCCAATTCACGAAAGACGAAAGCAACGATCCTAATGGAAACTGTTCTGAAAATATTAGCGACGAAAATACCATATCGCAAATAGATACAATTGAAAATATGAAGAAGAATCGTTTAAAAAAAAAAAAATTTAAATCAAAGGAAGAAGTTCGCGGTAGTTGTAAAATAGATGTAAAAAATGATAATTGTAAATTAAAAAAAGAACCCTCGCTTTCAACTAAGAGAAGTAAAAAGACGAAATTTAAAAAAAACAAAACCATCTCTGTAAATACATTAAACGTTGATACACCAGTTAAAAAAAAAAAGATGACAAATATCAACGTTTGTGGCAAATGGGATGTTTCCGATAATATAAATACTTCATCGATACGTACGTCATTGAACGATGAAAAGAAAGAACCGCATGTAAAAATTGTTGAGAAACTTGAAAAGAGTAACACCATCAGTGAACAACCAACGTGGTTGCTTCCCGCGTTAAAGAAATGGAAGAATGAAAAAATTAGTTTGAAAGAGCATCGTAAAGTAAATACTAACTTGAATGCGAAAAAGCGAGTGAAAATAGCACTTCAACGTAATACTGCTCAACATACATCTGAATACATTTTACAACTTCGAAAAAGTCCATCTATTCCATTTGACGCAAACAGGAAGCCGCTAGTAGGTGTACTGAAAGCAAGTCCGATACCTAGTCCAATTAATCCATTTTATAAAAAGAAATATTAATTGGAATACTTGGTACCCCAATAATGAAGTTATGTAACTACTTTCAAAATAAATAGTTTTAAAATACTGTCAAAATATAAGTTTTATAGATGTTTACGTTTATCCACAGTATTTATTCACATGATGCTATTCGATCTATACAATATTGTATATAACTATATAACATTTATACAATGATAAAATTCTACATTAGTCACAGCATGGAATACATCGAAATGATTTAATTACTTTTTTTTATTTACATTTATTTTTCTGGAAATTAATAGAAGTAGAACTCTTATATTAATTGAGAACCACAAATATTTTTAATCGACACTTCTTTAGAACATACACTAATACACATATTTCTTTGGCACATGAATTCACTTTTACTTACGTTTATAACTTTTTTACCAACTATAGAAAAATAGATTTTCAGCTACTAATAAAAACCAAATTATCTAAAATTATATCTCGTCCTACACGTTCCGTTTATACACTTTACGTACATTTTGCTTCTGTTTAAAGCATTTTTCGGGTTATAATACTTTGTTACATAGGGAGCATTGTAAAGTTGTTCGTCAAATGTTGACTTATTTAATAAATAAAAGATTGTAAAGTTTTTAAATTACCTAACATTGTAAGTGCGTAACTATCTCATACTTTATCTTTTACGGAAACTTGTAATTTCTTGCAAAACAATTTTATTAAACGAGTATGTATGTACATTTATACTTCAGAATATGAGATAATGAGGCACTAATTACACTGTGAATTTTGAAAAAAATTCAAAATGTAAAATCGTAATTCCATAAATTAAAATAGATGGCTACTGTATTTAGTGATGAGCAAAACCCTAGGCTTCAAATAAATCTGAAGTTTGCCGACATGTTTGTCTCGTTTCCTTCTTTGGAAAATGTTCAAAATAGTCTATATTTTATACATATCTAAAGAAAGTATCATTTTCCGATTGGAACGTACACATTTACAAACAGTTTAGATTCTACCAACACATTTTTTAGTTGTGTTATTGTATTCTACTATTAGAACACAGCAAGAACCCTTTTTCTAAAATCCATCATAATACTAACTACATTGAATAAAAAGTATTATAATATTTTGAACAGTAAACTCTCACAGATATTTGTACAACACGATCTTATAGGTATAAGGTACTATTGTAATATATTCAATTTAAAAATGTCTTCTCCTGGCATTAAATCAATTCTGTTGAATAAAATTCTAATGTTATGTTTATAGTCTTACCAATATCATTTAAATCTGTATAAAGTAACTACTTTTACATAAAATTTCATATACGAGCTTTACACTCAAGATGTTTTCAAATTACTGGAAGATATTTTCAGAATCGATTTTACTTATTAAAGTAACGAAAAATGTTTATATATCAAAATCCCTAACAACACCTTATCGTTCATTTATGTATAGTCTCTAAATTGAATTTAATATCGACTCTAGTTTACTGCAACAGAAATTTTTTTTTAATATGCTCCTTTATTAGATTGATTCTGAAAAAATATATCGATAATATGGAAACACACACTGTATAAGTATTAATACTGAACGTATTAAGAGGATAACACCTCATAAAATCTGAGTTAGCAAAATATTTTTCTTTAAAAAATTTGTTAATTTGATTTTAATTTTAACCCTCCGTAGTTCACAATACATATATATGTAAAATAAGAATATACAATGCACTTATACTGTTAAAAAGTATATAGTAGCAAATTGTAGTTACATCAATAATTCCTCAGGCAAAAAAAATTATTGTTACAGTATATATAATTCTTCACTGTAACTAGAAATCCAAAATGTAAAATTTCTATAAAAGAAGGGTAATCTACAGAAGGTTAATGTTTGTTACAATGTTAAAAGAAATCCACTATAATTTTTGCAGTTCCGTTATTCTTTCCAGTTCACGTACTATATAAAATTCTTTGTTTTATAATTTTGAACTAGTATCGTTATTATATTAAGAGAATATAAAGCATTCAGTCAATATTGAAGATCAATTTTTCTTTTATATTAACTCATTTAGTTTTGTATAATACTTTTTACTTTATAAAATAAGTGTTCCCAAGTGTCACTATTTTCTGATTTAAATTCTTGCCATACCACTTACGATTTCTAATTTAAATGTTATTTTTCGTGATACCGAAAATTGTTAAAATTGAAAATCCCTACTTACATTTAAAGACTAGACAAACTATGTTACATTTAAAATTCATAAATATAATGAATATTTTTGAATTTTAAATACATTTATAATGACATTAAAGAAATAAATACCACTTACGAAAATCTTATTAACTACGTTTTTGTTTAAGGAAGTGAGTTTTCCAACACCAATACCATCCAGTTTCAACCTGATTAAAACCAGTACTGAAAAATGATAATGCAACAAAGAAAGATGATAGAACAAATGTCCATAATTGGAATAACGGTGAAACAATAAGCAAAAGAACTGCAGCACCTGAAATAAACAAGTTTCTTGAAGAGAACATTATCAAAAATAAATCGGAATAAATTTCGAAATATAATCAAGCGTCACCTGTTAAAATGCTCCAAAAATATAGCGCGACTTGCAAAGGAAATTGTTTTGTCAAAGGCCAGATATCAGCAGAAAATGATTTCTTGTCATAAAATTGTTTTAAAACTTCTTCTTTATCGAACCATCTTTTTTCCAACCATCGTCTTAATGTCGAATCATGCCTTGGCATGTTCGCCGAGGGTATTCGTTTAATATGAAAATGTACTTCATTTGGTAATTTACCTTTGATTAAATCTAGTTCAGATTGCGGAACATAATCAGGATACGCGATCGTTAAGTCGTAAACAGCGTCAACGTAGTTTGCTTGTTGAAGATGTTGAACTAAATAACTGAACCCTGTTGTTTTTGGATGAAGAGTAAACGAATATTGTGGTAGCTTATGTTGCAAAGCGTATCTGTCTGATTTTTCTTTACTATTTTTTGTGAGATCGGTACCCTCTGGAAATATAAGTAATTGTGACCGTCTATCCAGTGCTACTAAATAATCAAGGGTACGCGATAGGCGACTCTGATCTTCTTCCCAGCGTCGTGTTATATAAAGGAAGCCATTCATTTGCATTATCCATCCTGTTATACAATAGTTCTTTAAAATCTCCAATATCGTTTCATGGGATGTATGCTCTTTTTTATTTAAAAAAAAAAAACAAGGAACAAAATAAATAATACATACTAACACTTTAATACTATACGTGAAAAATGCATTTAATTATATGTTTTGTATTACCTGGACCAGGAATGTGTCGAATAGGATCTTTTAAAACAAATTTTAATCTATGAGTTGCTATACTGGGTAAGCATGCCTGGTACATAGCAGCCCACAAAAAATTCCAATCTACTCGTGTTCTGTGATTCATTACAAGTATAGCAGATTCAGTTGGAGATATATGGTCTCCTGATACCAAAATTTTTACACCAAACACTTTTAAAAGAGCCTAAAACATTTATATGACTGTTAACTTATATATGTAATAATTATAAAAGCAGGCATGAAAATGCAGTATCTTTTACTTACTGTGGAATAAAGTTCCCAGCAGGAAAATAAGAGGTCGTTACATTTTCGAAATAACGGAGGACTGAAGAATAACAGTGGTAACATAGGACAAGCAATAAATAAAAAGCCAGCCATTACACTGCCATACCATAGTCCACAATATAAAGTGCCTCGTAAAAGTCCACGCATCTCAAAGTGTATTTTAGATATCTGAGAAAAATTAAGAATAAAACATTTAATCACATTAAGGAAAAATACATACATTGACAGATTCACAGAAATTAAGAAAAACAAATTACAAATTATGTTTAACATTAATGTGAATGAATTTAAAGAATAAAAAATACTATAGCTATAATTATATTTTTAATGCTGGAATTTACCTTATCATGTGTATTCTGATTGAACCACTTTTTACAAGCTTTCAATGCTAACTACTTCTTTCTGAAATGTTTTCTCTGGCTTCTCTTCTATCTTACTACAGGGGCTTCACTGTGTTTCACCCCTTTCTCCCCATTCTCTACCCAGTATCCACAGAGTACTGGGATGCTGTATTGGACCATTATTGATCTGCTAAAACAGGGAGAAACTTCATAATTATCTACAAAATATAATTTTCATTCAAGTGTTATAACAAAAATATAAAGTTAAAAATATTGCAACAAGAATGTATAAATTATTATATCACGAAATAATGTTATTACCAGTTTATATTGCATCAGAGATATCCAGTTTCATTCCGTGGTCATTGTTTAAATGTGTTAAAAGATTCGAAATAATAGTAAATACTTATAGTGAGAATCTTGTATTTCATTTTTCTTTTCAATTACAGTTTTAGTTTTGATAATAAAAGTTATAAAATATATAAGGAAATATATATTGAAATGAATAATGGAATAACTTAACTAAGTCATAAAACACCTATCAGCAGTTTTATAAACCTGTCTTTTCCTGTTGGCATGTTTTGAGCAAAATAGAATCTATTTCTTAATTACTATTACAGAAATCATCGCGTATTAAATTAAATTGTACAGATAACAACAAAATAAAATTATATTTTAATTGCAATTTTAACAGGTACATTAGGTAAAGAGTATCTTCACCTTAAGACCGAAATTATTCGTATTTTACATTATATTTTAAATTCATTGGAATTTAATTCTACAAAAATGTATTCTTCTATATATTGTATTACTTAGAAATTGTACAGAATAAAGATCAACAATAATAAATTCTATAAAAATAACTGAACCCAGTAGCCTCAATTAATGTATATGCACATACAAAATATTATCTGCTAAGATGTACAAACAAAGTACATATTCCTAGTCATTTATGAAACTTCGTACCGCTATCATGCACGCTTCTATGTGATCTTTACAAGATACATTCTTTCACAAAACTTCAATTAAGATAAAAGATTCATAATACCTGCTGTTTCTTATTACCTCCCTCCCATACTATATAATTGTTCATTAAGAAATATTTAATGTTATCGTTTATATTGGTCTATAGGATAGGCTTTTTATTTTTATATATGTATATATCAGAATAGGATGATGATTATTAAATACGGATCGGATGTACAAATACGCTATTGTTTGCTATGAAATATATCCTGAATATTTGTTGAGAAGTGTACTTGCTTCCGCATGTACTTTCTCATCTCCAGCTGCCACTACCGGTTGATCCAATATTCCCTTTAAAGAATTAACTGCGCGCGAATATTGTTTTAAAGCGATATAACATTTGCTGATAAACAAATCAATTTGCAGAGATCTTTTTCCCAGTCTTATTGCTGTATCAAAACAAGCGAGTGCTTCATCGTGTGAAGCACTTGGAATTTCAGAAAACAATGTTGATGCCACCTACGAAAGTTAAAAGACAATTTTAAGAGTATTCAAAGATTACTCTTTCTACGTTCTAAACACAGTAGAACTATTTAATATTTTACCTTTCTTTCAAACCAACTTAAATTGGCTATCTCATATTTAAATCTACCAAGGAGATAATGCAATTCACAGTCATCTGGCTGTATCTCTATGGCCTTTATAATATAATTCTTAAAACGATCACCGTTTTTTATTTTGTCTGCAGTTGCCAAGTAATCTCCATTTAATCCTAGGAGTATAGCATACCATTTAAACAACTCTGCATTTGGAATTTCAATAATTCTTTCACAATGTCCAATTCCTGTAATAACAAGACAATTTTAATTTCTGTTATGCTATAATATTCATGTATTTCTAATACTAGACCTTCAAGAAGTATCGTCCTTCTAATACTTTTATCAGCTGTAGCTTCTGCGTGATAATAACAAGCCCTTGCAAACCTCCATATTACCTCTACATTGTCTTGGTGTAAGTTTACCAGAGTTTGTAATTTAGAGTAAGTCTCAATATCAAAATCTCCATTTGCAGCTTCATCAACCTCCTTAAGTATTAAATCCAGGTGGTTCGACTCGTCTGAGATCCTGTATTACTGAACATATAATCTCTTCCTTCTACACTTTTTGAATAACTTTACTTCCGAAAATGATCAAACTCTAATTTTCCAAATTATTACAAGTAATTACACTTAAATAACGAATTAAAAAGTATAACTGGAATATTCTTAAGATGTTTCTTCAGGAAGCAGATTCACAGTTGTACTAGAATAAATTACAAATTCTCGTCCGTGTTATTTATATAAGTTTAACACATTTACATTAAATATATTTACATTTTTAAAACTAACCTTATCTCGTTTTCAGCGATAACACTTTCGCTATCAGAACAGTCATAGAACTCGTCGTCTCCAATTTCTGTATCTGCTGTTGAAAAAGCATCTGTATCGGTCTCATCTGTTACAGTGTAAGTACTATCATTAGAAACAAATCTTCGTGAAATTTTTCGTTTCTTCTTTTGTTGACTCTGCTGTAACCTTTGAAAAATACAAAAGATACTATAACTATTTTTTCATATATAGATAAACATTTAATATAATAAATTATTACCTTAATGCTTCCAATTCTGCTTGCAATTCAGCAATCCTTTTATGTGCGTCATCTAAACTAGTACTTCCTGTACTATGTTGTTGATTATTCAACATGTAATGATAAATAAAAATGCTAGCTGCACCTACGACACCAACTGTTACACCAATGGTAGTAGCAATTAAATTTATATGATTCATTATGCTGTAAACATAGCATACGTCAACAAAATGTATACAAAAAATGATCTAATATGATTACTCCCTCGTTATATACACATTAATGAGAGAAAAGTTACGAACCTACAATTAAGATGATGTAATTATATCAATACACCGTTATTTTCGGTATTTTTCTTTATAAATCGTGTACAAGATGCATAAATTTTGCACATTCATTATTCACGGATGTCATGACAACTACGTGTGTAACGTAAGTATTTTATCATTTTAGTAAAATTTAAACGGTATTTCTTTATAATTCGTCAATAACAAAGAAATTGATGATCTTTTTTTCGTAAAAAATACGTTAACCACGCGTCATACAATCCACACATATATATATATATATGTATACAGATGCATGCCGGCAATTGAAAGAGGATAAACTGATCAAGACCAAGCTGACAGACTAGATTCAGAAAATATAAAACAGTTTATATACAGTATTAATCGTAACCTCCATTGTTTGACCATATTTATTAATCGTAAAATACGTTTTTATAAGTTCAAAGTATAAAATTATATAATACACAAATCATAAGTATATACTACAAAAAACTTTACATAAAGAGCATAGCAATGAAATGCTTAGGTGTTGGATACATATCATTAATAGCAAATTACATTTTCGCTATTCTAAATTCAATTGAGATTTACTTCGTTCATATAAATCACCTGTTAGCAAGTGATACAACGATGTACTTATACAATTATTTATTGTAGTAATATATCATGAAAGAATTTGATTATCCTACAAAGGGTTAATAATCGTACAAAATCTTCTTGCAAAAAGCAAAATAAGATGTGTAAGTTCGTAAGAAATTTAAACAAATTTATAAAAAAAATGTTGAATTGTAAAACATTATATTAAATGCATTTATTTATTTTTATACGCAAGCAAAACTATGTTCCTTCTGATCAGGATTTTATTCCATTTGTTTTGAGAGAGAGAGAGAGAGAGAGAGAGAGAGAGAGAGAGAGAGAGAGAGATTCTGTATCAGTGGCGCCATCTAGCGATATGAGGAAGGATCTATTTCACTACAAACTTGAGCGGTTTGAATTTTTGAATTTTTTTTATATAAGGCTGACAAGTTTTTATACGATAGACATAGATAAATACATATTAAATTAAAGCATGTGTTTTTATTTGAACAATTGCTTATGATACATAAAGTTACATTAAAAAAACATATGTACCTAGAATTATGCATATAAAGTACATAAATTTTGTTTATAAAATGGCACCAGAAAACTTTAATATTTTCACTATAGTATATAATTTAAAATATGTATACCTATCTTCAGATTAGTAGAATCGTATTTATTATAACGAAACTATAAGAAGTACGGGTATGTCGTATTATTTCCATGAAATTCGTTTTAATCATATTTTTTAACACTATCTAAATCATGTATTATACGTAGTTACATAAGAAATTGCATTGAATAAACTATACAAATAAAATTAGTCACCTACATAGAATTTGACCATGAAATAGTCGAAATCCTGTGAAACATATGTATGTATGTATATACATATATTTTTAAAATCGATAAAATATACTATTTAGAAAAAAGCATTGCTAAAATATTTAATTACTTAAATTCAGGCATGTAGGAATATATAGAATATATTTTTAATTTTTAGAAAATACATGTTTATTATTTATATCTTTATGAATGTAGGATTTAATAGAAGTTTACTGTATTGTATACTATTATTAAGTACTTTGTTGAAAAGCTGAATTCAAGAATTTATTAATATATTAGCGAGAATATATTTCGTTATTAATATTTTTCTTTTAATTTGTATGTTTAATTGAGAATATAATATTAATCATCTGGACAGTAATTAATGTAGTTCCTACAAGCCTATTATGAATTCTATCTTCTAAAATTTGATATGATATTAATCCTTTTAGTTCTTTAATATTATTGTCGTTCTACCAAATTGTGTTTGTGGACAAAGCTCTTGAAAACTTATTGTTACATAACCATTATTAAGCAGTGCATTTATTAAATTTTCTAGAAACTTATGGTCAAAATTTAGACGTATTGTGAACACAGTCATGACATATGACAGTATATGACAATTTATAACAAAAATTATTATAATACATTTACAAATGTTATTACAATAACACTATTGATTTACACTACGGTTAGTATTAATACAGTACAATGTTAACGTTATGCTATTGTAACTGAAACATTTACCATTTAACAGGTATTAACAAATAATTGTAAACATGTTTTTTTCTTATTAGAAGCAATGAAGGTATGAATGCAATTCAACAAATGTTAATGTCAATTTGTTTGTTTTGTGCAAAATTCTTGGCCAATTTAATTAATCAAGTTTCTTTTTATATTATCTTAAGTAAACTTTCAAAATATGGGGCGAGTTTCACTTTGTACTTTAAAGTAAAGCAAGAAAAAAAGAACTAATTCTTTATACCAGGAATCCCATCTAAAGCATTACAAGTTGTTTCTTTCTTCAAAAATATTACAACCAGTGACAAACAAATAATGTCTATAGGTTTCATCTATAGATAATTGTAAGTGGTAACGATGATAATTTTACGTATAATATGAATCTTGAGTTTTGGTAATGTATATAAAATTGCATTCTACCAAATACATGTATTCTATTTTTTCTTAGTCTATAAAAAATCAATTTATTAAGTTTGTGTAAATGTGATCAAACATATAATATTATAAAAAAGATTAATACTCTTTTTGCATTGTAAAAAGTGTTAGCTGAAACTTGCACCTCTCAACGTAAAGTAATATTACGAAACTTCATCGTAATACGAACTATTTATAATTATTAATTACGATATGATAACTGAAATATTTTTAGCACTTTTTTTAAGCACAATAGTAATATGTTATATTAAAGCTATTCGTTGAACATGAAAAGTTAATATTATTTGTCTATCTCAATATATAACAGGGATAAGAAATAACAATTTCTTAATAATATAAATTGTCTAATACAAAACAGTTTTTATATTATAGCTACATTGTTCGATATTTATGGTAATTACTTAGTGAGGCATTTAAGTAAACATTTTACATAAACTATATTTATCGTGTTTAACATAAGTTATAAAATCGGTCTTTTAGACGATAAACACGGTGCGAATAAATGAAAGTGTGTGACTACTCGTGTAATTGTTTACATAATTATTTGAATTTAATAAACGCGAACAAACTACCTCGTAAGATATATAAAAACATTTATTCATTTTTTATCGTGAAACTCGACCATATTAATCTTAAATTATGCGAGCGATATAAAATGATTAATGTAGATAGAATCTATAACATTATTGTATCGATTTTTCATTATCACAGATTGTTTTGGTGGTAGGCCTACTTTCAATTAGATCTCGAAGGCCTACAGTGGACTAGTAAATTTCAATAAAATCTATTTAAATACAATACTAAATGTACAAACCAACATCACGTTTCTAATGTTGGGAAGAGTCTCGTCAGCACAAAGTAGGCTACGTCATAGTTACTCCAATATGTTGTATGCGCTGCTACCGTGTAGAGATAATTCCGCCCCAAACTTGCTCGAAGTACATAATCCCACCGCTGCGCTAATTCTAAAATATTTTATTTGATTATCGTTTTGTTTATATACATTTCAATATTGTTCAATATATATTCAAAATTACACCTTGACCGGGTTGAAGCGGTATAGAAGCATCTTCTTTAGCATTCCACCCCGCCCGCACTAAACCCCAAAGGCTCCAGCCTTTATCCGAAGCGCGGCTAGAGATATCTGGACTTTCATCCCTTTCATCGTTCTCTACTGCAACATATGTTAAGAATATTTCTATTGAATTTACAAAGAATTACCATTCCGAAAGTAAAGGATACTTATCGTACCTGTAGGAGGAAACGCTTGGTCAGCGCTATTTATCGTCGAAGGAGACTGTTCCATCTGCTGACGCTCGACTCCTCCGTAAGGTGGAATAAGAACTGGTTCAATTTTACTATATCCTCTTTCTAGAAGTGGTTCCATTCTATAAGCTACAGGATCAGACCAGTGAAATATATTGTAGAACCTTGTGCATAAACCTTGAGGCATCACATCTGTTCTGTTGGATGGAGCGCGTGTACGTAATGCAAGAAATACAGATAACGGAGAACCCAAACAAAATAAATTTTCAATCTGCAATTATTGAAGATAATTATTACTGAAGTTTTTATAATACTACACTATGAAAAATGCAAACCTATTATACAGTATGTAAACTTTATAAGTTAATATCTTCTATCAACGAGAAAAAACATATAATAAATAATAACACTTACCGGAAACTGTAACCGTTGTAGTAATACTTCCTGTGTTTCTGGGGATGGAGGTCTTGTATCCGGACCCATCCAACCTGTGACAATGTCGTAAACAATTACACATCCTAGAGAATGCGCTAAAATTGAAACCTTTCCTTTCCAACCGGGATGTCGACTAGCAAACATAAAGTATAATCTATTCAATTCTTTTTGTAAACCAGCCCTTACTTCCCCGCCGTAAAGAGGACTTGTATAGTAGAGAATATCCATTGCCGATGTATTTAATAAATGGCGTATACTTAATACGCTATAAGGTGTAATAGCTTCTACTATATCTAAAAGAATATTTATTTATAAAAAAAATTGGAAAAACACATTTCTCGAAATAAAATAAAATAATTTCTTACCGCCGTCAAGTTTTAACGATGACCGCCATTCAACGGGAAAGAATTCTACTCTATAATTGGAATTAGGAAAATATTTTTGTTTCAGCCAATCTACGCAATCTCTAAACCTGTTTAAATGTCAAATGTAATACATTAGTTTTATATGATGACTTGTACATTCATGTGTAATTATAGATTTATTTTCTACATACGATGTCGTGTTGCGTATAATTTTTCCAGTGTCCCTTTTTTGACCAATTCCATGTACTACAAATACTATATGATCAATGTCATGAGGTTTGTCTTCCATTACCGCAGCAGTTTTGTAACCCCTTCTTAACTGGTAACCTGTGGCTGAAATATTAATTATAAATATTTGTAGCAAACAATTCAATGCATTCTCATTTTATTGTTGTCATTAGAAAAAAGTAAAAATCTCTTACTTTTGGCAAAGCCCAGCTTTGATGTAACGCTACGCATTAATTTACTATGTCTATATTCGCTATATAATATCACATCCTGTATATTATGCCAATCAACATGAAACTCAGAAAAATGTTCGGTGTGTAGTACTGAAATAAAAATATAATTATAATTATACACGATAAGAAACGATTAAAAATAATCTAGAAATTCCAAAGAATGTATACTTTTGTAAGAGTGAGATGGTGTATCGCATGTTAAAGTGGATTTGCCTGGTTGTTTTTGGAATAAATTGAGATGAACTTCTTCAATGACTTTGGAGTGTTCTAGTTCTAAAGGTATCCAACTACCATCATAATACCAAGTACCTCTCATAATTTCCCATTCATCACCTTTTTATGAAATAAATGTTTATTAATATATTTATGTTATATTTAATCATATATAGATCCAAAATTTATTTACAAAATAAAGAACTTTTAATAGAAAATATATTGTACCTGGGCAGTATATAGAAATACATTTCATTTTATCAATTTCCACATCATACATTCCACCTTTAACTACAATTTTTTCAATAGGAAGAACTTTATTAGGTATGTCATCATTTTTGCTAAGCAAACTTTGATAATTTTGCCAAGCATTCTCAATTCTTAAGCTATCGTATCCACAAAATTCTACCCATCTTTTGTCTACACCGTCTCTGTAAAACCAGCGTACTTGCTCTGGTGTTAAAGGTTCTGCATATGTTAATTCATTTGTTACAGTTTTTGTTTCTTCCTTTAAATTCTGTTCTGTGGTAACTTCTGCAATTCCTTTAAATATCAAAGATTAAAATTAATGTAAGAACAAGAAATTATGTATGTATGTTTACAATATACTTCTATACAAATTATATATCATACCGAATAATAATATTAAATGAATGGTGTTATATAACGACTTATAAAAATAATTGTTTTATCTGTAATGATTTCTTATATGAGATCTCTAAATCGCTTTGAAATTCGCGCGAATTTAATTAATTTGTGTTACATATTAGTAATACTTCATAAACATTTCATTCGTAGCCGTTTTGCGTAATACTCATACAATCAAACGCTTTTTACATATTGACTGCAATGTAACATATATACATATATTACGAGTATTTTAAGCATACGGCCTGCTTCTTACAGAGTCAAAATTAGTTTGAACAAAGAACTACCTAAAAGAAGTTCTCTCAATTCATGTACAAATGGTGTTTAGATTGTTTTTAATGACAATTTAAAAGCGTATTTGTAATTTTACCTTCGCAATCTTGTAATTCCATAGGTGTTTCGCTGAATGGATCAACGTCGGTTGTAGTGTTAGACATTTCTGTCGACTATACGTAATTATCACTGAATACCTATTAGATTCTGTGGTTTACAAAAGAAATCACCAATCGCTTAATTACTCGGTGACAACGGATGTCCATTAAAAACGATGGTCAGCGTAAGAATTAGTGCTAGACACAGTCGAATACTTGTCATCGATACAAATTTATTGCGATATTAAACTCGTGTGTCAGTGCAAAATATTCTTGTTTATAAATGACGATTCGGATAGTGTTATCTCTAATCGAATATCTGCAATAAACTACTGCATTTAACACGACTTCATATTTTGCGAATCGACTTGACGAACAGAACTCGTTCTCTGCTATCTAACGTTGAATGTTATCTAAAAACTGATATACCTAAAACTATTCCTTCGACAACATACTGTTCGCACCACACTATCTCATACAACGTTGTTCCTATTCTCGTGTATCAGTACATAACTGCTGTATTCATTGGTAAACAGCTGATGCACAAACGCAATACGTAAAACAGTATGGTGATATGTACGTACATACAATTTACGCGCTTTTATAATTCTATATACAACTGTGTGTACATAGATTGTGTGTAATGTACGCGGTAGGCACATGTATTGATAGGTGATCATACACGTCATAATCCTAATTTATATGAATCATGTAAGACCGATTTGTAGAATGTAACGTGACCTTGTGGTGCAAGAGTCTTTTTATGCAATGTGACCAATTTATCATAGAGTTTGTGTCAGTTCAAATCTAACGTTCGATTTCTACAAGTGAATGTGTTTCACAAGGGGACTGTGTAGATTGCGCGCTTTGTTTACTTTTCGTTATACCTAATTTGATATTAATTTTAATGTACTTCGTCATCGATTTTCTCATGAAATTTGTTTAAAAAAAAACGTATTTCCGTTTTAGTAGTCAACGTAATGTTTTTGGACAGGCTTTTCATTTAGAAATTTATTTGAATACGAAATGGAATCGATTATACATTTGTTCGTAAATATTAATAATAAACGTTTTTGACTCGTTGAATAATGGAAATACAAATGATATTTCTACAAAATATATTGTTTATAATTGAAATATATTCGAGAGTATATATATTCATTAAAAATGTACACTTAATTATATAAAGATGTATCAATCGTTATACACAAAATTATGAATCAAGTAATTTTTTTATTATAAATATACGTGTAAAATTAGGAACTACATAACACTTAAACAGAAAACATTAAGGGAAGGATTAGACTATAACAGGAGTGTAACTATCATTTCTTTTTAGGTTATATATTTATTATTACAAATGGTAATATAGACTTTGACTTAAGATTAATTTGTCTTATACATAAAAGTATATGTCTATCTCTATCCATTAATTATTCGCTATGTCCTGCTGCTCTGCGTAATAAAACATATATTTTCTCTTTAATCCAATCCTTGTTGTATGGAGCATATGTATTTGTAGATTTTTGATAAACAAGGCATGACAAATCTGTGAGTTGATCTATAAAGTCAAACAGCTGACTAATATCATATGTTATAGTTGGAGTATTAGGATTTCTCCTCTTTAAATGTTCCTCGTAAATTTTGCATACTCCTGTATTTAAAAAAAATTATTATAAACATTAATATAATGTACATTATTACAAATTATAGTTAATATAAAACACTGTTACCTTCCATACATTCATTAACACTTTCATAATCAGAATAAGTTCGTGTTTCAGGTCTATTTCCTGGTTGAACAAGTAATATTGTGTGAGACTGAAAATAAAAAATAAATATTACACTTAGCTTTTTGGTATATTTTTCATAAAATGAAATAAACTTTGTCACTAATACACTTCACTTTACTTTGAAGCACATGTAACAGATACAATTAGCAAATACAATATCCACGTAATTTTATTGGTTATACGTATTTCATAAATTTGACTATAACATAAAACAGGAAGAAAATGATTCAACCGACGCTATTGCTGATATTTTAAAGTTAAATGTTTAAAGTTTTCTTTCATCAACGTAAGAAAACTGTACATGTGCATTTTGACGTGAAATTATCACAACATAAAGTTGGATGTAAACATTCCAGAAAGTTGAAATTCATTCGGAAATAAATCGTCAATTATAAATATATATAATAGAATTGCAAGAAAACTTGATTACAATTATGCTAATGCTAGATTCTAGATAAACAAATATCAAATGTCAAGCATGTCCCAGATGTAATCAAAACAAAAGTACAATTACCATTTTTGCGGCTAGCCAATGGCTGTAGCTACGTAGAAACGCCAGTTCTCGTTTAATCAACGAAGTTAGCTGCACTAAGCACAGCCTGTGCTCGCCGTTAGATTAGATTGGTGATCATCCAACAAATTTTTCGCATGTTATTGGCATCGGTGAGAAAAGCACCTGTGCAAAACTACAGATCCCAGTTATGATAGCTAAATGCTAATAGCAGTGAACAAACACAGGCTTCAAGTGTGCTCCTACTTTGAAAATAATTCATTACTTTCTGTCCACGTTAAAGATAAAGTGGGATTAAACAGAATCACGTGTTACGACAGGAGCGTTCAAACAGGGCTATTTAACAACGGAATATTTATATCAATTATTAATGTTAAACTATTGCTATATGAGCTATTATTTTGAATAGCTTTTTAATAGAAGATTTGCTATCGGTTTTTATCAATTGATTAAAAGATATCGGTAGCGCCATCGGTGGCAAAACGTCCAAGTTTCTAGTGAAAATAGTTCCCACTGTTACTGCTAGGTGGCGCCACTAACCGAAGGCATCGGTAATTATTGCTAAATCAAATAATTATTCACCAAGATGATAAATTTGACGTGTTAACTAATATATCGTATTGTTATAAAGCAACGAATCGTATTAATTATGCATTTATGGGAAAAAATAAAGAATAATTTATTAAACGTATCGGTGGTGCCATCTAAAAGAACAGTGGGAACTATTTTTACTAAAAACTTGGGCGTTCTACCACCAATGGCACCACTAGTATTAAAACTCGCTCACTAAGCGGCTTAGCGAGCGGTGACCTTTCTGGAGCTCACTGGACACTAGATAAGATATAAATGTATAAACAAAAATTGTGTCAACAGCCACTCATGTAAAAATGTTTGTATAGAAATAAAGGTAAAAGTAATTAATACATGCTTCATTGTGAAAATGAATTCAAGCAGACAATGTGCCGACTCTATAATTATAGATGTTCCCACAGATAATGGCCAGGTTAGACAATGATAAAGAACGTATCACAGATGAAAAGAATATTCTCGTAAGTATGAATAAATTTGTTAGATTTCAAATTTTGATGTTACCAATGCTGTACTTATATTGCATTTCATTCCTTATTAAAGATTATTGTTTTGCAATGTGTGTATAATAAAATTCCTAAAGCTTTGCTTTGTATTTTGTGTTAACACAATTATTATTTTCCACTTATACTGGTAACTACACTATTACATGCAGTGTGGCGATGGTATGAAAGAATATCTTGAGCCTAGATTCGAGTGTCCTATTTGTTTAACTTGGCTACGTGATCCAGTTTTAACATCTTGTGGTCATAAATTCTGTTCGCAATGTATATACACTTGGCTTCAGTAAGTTATATTTCATATGTTAAATTAACAAATGTCTGTAACGTGTTACATGCACAATGTATGTTTACCATATAATTTTTATTTGTAGAAAGGAAGGGGCTTGTTGTCCTGTTGATAGTCAACCACTTAAATCAGAAAGTGATTTATTCAGAGATTTGTATACAAGCAGGGAGATATCTCAGCAACGTACACCTTGTCCTTACCAACATTTTGGGTGTGAGATTAAGTTATCTCCTGTTGACATGGAGGCACACATTGATCAATGTGTATATAAAAGAAGTCTCTCAAATTCACAAAATATTTATTGCCACTTTAAAAAAGTTGGATGCATAGAAACTTTCAGTGTAGAAGAAGATTTACATACACACTTAGAAACAAATATAAATCTTCATTTAACTGTTAGTTTTTTTCTTGCTATCTAGTCATGTTTAATTATACTATGGGAAATTATTGTTTATTCATGTTCCAGATGGTTTTAAAGACACTACCTCAAGTATCCATTACACAAACTCATGCTAATGCAGTAGCTGCTGAATCTAAGTTATGGGATCCACCACCAAAAAGTGGAACATCCTCAGAAAATAATGAACCATCATTAGAGTGGCAGCACTTGTTAAAGTAAATCTTACAATTTACATTTGTTATGTAAATCGATTTTATAACATTCTTAAGACTATACTCTTCCTAGGAATTTGTATGAAAGAATAGTTGTCCTGGAACAGCAAAACAGAGAACTGTCTATAACTGTTTCTAATCAAAAAACACAGCTTACAACTTTGCAGACATCTTTACGATTTAACCAAGAAGAAATGTTTTTGCGCAGTTGTAATGGTGTTTATATTTGGAGGTTACATTCCTTCCATGAAAAGCTTGACAGTATGATCAATGATCCATTAAAAATGTTTTATAGCCCTGGTTTCTACACGAGTCCTAATGGTTATAAAATTTGTGCTAGAATTAATGTGTCTTCTAAAGATCCTGAGTTTGTATCATTGCTTCTGCATATAATGAAATCGGAAAATGACGATGGTTTAGATTGGCCGTTTAATGGTACAATGTATTTTATTTTGGTACATCCGCATGATTGGGAGAAAGACATACGAGAAATAACTTCATCAAGACCAGATCTTGAAGCATTTAGGAAACCAGTATGCGAATTGAACAAGCGGAGTTTTGGTTATACAGAATTTGTACGAATACGAGACTTAACAAATTTTTTGCAAAATGATTGTTTGATCTTTAGGATAGAAGTTCGTGTTCAAGATCGATTTAAAATACCAGTATAATGTAATAATGTTAATTGTGTTAGGAAATCACTAAACAGAATCCGTCCTTTTATCATATGATAAAAATTAATTTTTATCTTTTTATTGTGAATATATTTGTACTATAAATAAAGATTTAACCAATAAAATAACCTCCTAAAATCCGAATCTGTCCGAAGTGTCGGGCTTATTAGTCTAAGAGCTGTCTACGAAAATCAGGAATGATAAGGTGTAGCGAAAATTAGTATCTAAAAACACTCCTTATTAGATAACAAAGACAATAGCGCTGCAGCCAGAAGTCGCTCCCGAGGCTGGAAGCGTGGGCGGGCTGAAATGTTGTGTAGTTATAGTTGTTAACTGTAGAAATCGCATAAAGCTACTGGCAGAAGTCTAGGTCGGTGCTTAAATGCTGCCAGAAGTCGATAAAGTTGTAAAAAAAATTGCTTAAATTTTAATAACAAGGTGCAGTTCTTGCGAATTCGTTTTCATATTATTTATTGCTTAAAAAATCGGGAAAAATGATAATATCGTCGCAAGTTGGTAAACAGGACAGGAATTCTTTAAAATTTAAATAATAAGGTGCAGTTCTGGCAATGTGTTTTTCTTATTATTTATACTATTAGTTAACTATATATGCAATGACAGAAGACTAAGGTACAGGAAATGCATACACAAAAGGATAATGAGTTTGATGACTGAAGGCCTTCAAGAGTTCCGTTAGATAGCATGCTATCTATACTCATTGTTCTTTTACAACTTGTAAACGCTATACACATACATCTGGTCACCTTGTGTGTCCAACTTTGTCTCAGGAGGTCAAAAATTGTTGCTTAAAACTTATCAAATCTTGTAGTTTTTGTCTTGTAGTCTTTATAACATCATATCTCACATATTATTCATTTCCTAGACTACTAAACTTATTTTTCCGTTATTTCAGACACTTCGTAAAAACATTCAGGTACCAGATCCCATGAGACAAAGGTTAACCCACAATGCATATCAATTTTATACGTGTACAGTTTTTTGTGTATAGTATAATAATTGTTACTGGTGGACTATTAATTAACTATGTGGAGTCCTATTTACCTCTTTTTATTACGCGTACATTTCGTTATGGCAAATTTTCTGTAAAGGAATATCAATCAATCTTAAACAGAATAGAAGTGCCCAAAAAGTAAGTAACAATAATATATTATTATTATTATTATTATTATTATTATTATTATTATCGATATAGTACTTATACTAATTAATTAACAATTTAGATGGTTTAAACATTTTTATATGTTTGCTGGACCAGCTTCAAGTTACATATTTTATTTGATTGTTTATAAATATTTTTGGGATGGTGACATACCTAAAAATGTTATTTGGGTATTAAATATGCTTCTGGGGTCATTTAGACAACCACTAGGTAAGTAAAGTATATAAAAGTTATTGAAAATATGCTTAACTTTTTTTTATTTGGTAACTATACTTTTAGTTTCACCAGAAAGTACATTTGTGGCTGCCACACTCTTTAGTCTTCATTGCTGGAAAAGATTCTATGAAACACATTATGTAACTATTTTTAGTAATGCAAAAATGAATGTTACTCATTACTTAGTAGGATTAAGTCATTATATTGGGGCATTAGTATCTATTATAGGTGAATCTAAAGGATTTGTTGAAGGTAAATATTTATTTATATAAATATTTACTTAATTACTCTAACCATTTTGGAAATCCTTCATATAGGGTCAGAAGGACATTTTTCATGGCAGAGAATTACATATAGTCAGTTAGTATATGCAGTTATTTTTATATTATCATCATATGCTCAATTGAGGGCAAATTACATACTTAGACATTTACGAAAAACTAAAGATGGTGAGGTCAATGCCAATGCATATAAGATACCATATGGTGGCCTTTATGAATATGTGTCAGGTGCATTGCAAATTACAGAGATAATTATTTATGTAACAACTTCCATAATTTTGTGGGAAAGTTCCACTTTTCATTATATTACATTTTGGGTCTTGTCAAACCAGGTAATTAGATTACAATGCCTGACTTATAAATTGCTCATTTTAATAACATAAATTTATTTTTAGATTAGTACTGCCGTATTAACTCATCAATGGTATATACAGACATTCCAGAGTTATCCAAAATCTCGAAAAATTTTAATTCCTTACCTTTTGTAAGTGTTACCGAAAAATCGGAATTACGACGAATTTACCATACCACCTAGCAAGACGAATGTTTATTATATATACGACGATTATTTATTATATATTATTTAATATTTATAATTTATTATTTATATATAGAAAATAGGAGCAACAATTGAAATAAAAAATTTGTATCTTTTATTTTGGAATTGTACACATGTTCAACATTCTAAACAATTTGTGTTATTGAATAATGACTATAAATATTAATTTATTTTATATTATGGTACAACAATGGGAACGATTATATCTGAAGTATTATGGTCATCCTTCTTGTATGTAGCTTAATTTTTAACTTTAACTGGCAAGTTCAAAGTTCTTTTTGTAATATATGTATACAACTGATGACTTCCTACACATATTTCTCTACTTGAAAAGTAAGCTGTAACACATCAAATTATTCTTCTCTGAGACAGAAGATAGTACAATTCTACGAGAACGTAAAGGATTGGAGTATATTATTATATTCGGTAAACTTTTATATATACATGCATTAGAGGTAGCGGCTATTTATGCGAATATATGAATATACTCCGAGACATGGTATTAATTATATTCTATTATTTACAAGTGACATTTTATTTTTAACTAATATACCTGTATGGATAACCCTGAGCTTTATTCCTAAATATTGATAATAGGAGACTGAAGAAAACTGCAACTAATCCAGCACCTATCGCGGCAAATATTCTTCGTTTTTTTACGTCACCTTTACGCGACGCTGCTTCAGTCATCAAAATCATACCTAATACTACAGCTCCATCTAATTACATTTCGTTAAGGAAAGTACATAAAAAGCATAAAATATTTATAACCTTTTTTTTCAAAATAAAAAGGATACTCAAAACCATCACGATATATGTTTCCAAAATAAATTGACCTTGAGATGATGCATGGATATAAGCCACATTCCCATTAGATGATTTATGAATGAATGGTGGTCCCCGAATGTGATTCCACATTTGTCCAGATATCATTGTAAGGGTGAAAAACTATAAACATTGTAATGGAAGTTAACTGTTATACGTTATATTGCTATAAAATGAAATATTACCAATGCTCCAAGTCCCCAAATTGTTTTATTGTAAATAAAGTCCAAGTTATTTCTTCTCAGGTATACAAAGCCTCCAATGAGTACTAGAAGTATTGTTATAGCTACTGTTCCAGAATAATTTGGTGGTCTGAACACTCTAATCTGTAATAAGTTTAGAAGTGATATTGACAGTTTTATTCTAAGAATATATATTTATATTTATATTTAGTTACCTGAATATCAGTACGTTCAGATATCCACTTTGCTATTGCTTCTGCTCCGAATCCAACTCTTTGAATGTCCATAGTATCTACTGGTTTTGGTTTTCCTTTTGGTGGAAAATGCATATACACTGGTGCAGTATTTAATCTCATCTACACAAAATATTTAAAGTTCTATCAATGTATATATCATATGTTTGCACATGTGAGATACATAGTAATGTTTCAATTACCATTTGAAATACATCTGAACCTTCATCAAAATCTACAGATGCAAAGAATAATTTTTTGGAGTGAGATTGCAAGTACCGAAATGAATTTGCTACTATTACAAATTCATCATTTGCATGCCTAAATAAGAAGAAATATATAATAAATTATTTAACACTTAACACATGTTAAGGAAAAATGAAAATTAAACTCACCTGCATATTTGACACTGTCTTTGTGGTGCCATAGCAGTAAACATTACTACGACAGAATAATTTCTTGGTGTAGTCCTAACATACTCTTTGAACTTTGCACCGTTAAATTTTATTACAGGTCTTGTGAGAGCTAGCTCTGTTAATTGTTGTACACGATCTGATAAAGAAGAGCTCTGAGTCTGAAATACACGATATGGATAAAATTTAAGTTTATGAATTTTTTAAATTTTAGGTTAAGTAAATTTCTCTTGCATTAAAAAAACTACGAATTACATGTAAAAGTATTCATGAAAATTTATAAGATTTCTTTATAGACTGATTAAATAGTTTTTTAAGTAAAACGAAGAAAGAGAATTGAAAAATATGTATGTATTACGATATGTATGACTGTCACAGAAACTTTAACAGATTTAACAGATCCTTACATTTTTTGTCCTATACTGGCAGCAAACATAGTTTAAATTTAAAAGAAATCCTAAGAATATAATATACTTTTTATAATCCATTTCATACAGTTGTAAAGAACTTTGTTACAAGAGCTCTGCTGTTACACGTTGAAATCACACAAATGTTATGGTAGACACCTCATTGGTCTATTCGATACAACCAGATACAACGTGGCATTTGACGTGCAGACATTCTGACAACCATCAGAGAAACATGTCGTTGCTATAACGATAAAATATTTTTAAAAACTTATTATTCATTATAATCAAATGTTTTAAAATCAAATATGGTATATCGTTTATCAAATAAATGTAACAAATGCTCGATAATGAGATTTTATATTGCTGATTTCTGCTGGATTGTATCACAGAAATTGCATACGGGAGAGGTTATACAGGGTTACACGTACAAGGCCACTTTTCAAAACTTTGATAAAATGACTGTAGTTTGCAATTGTGATAAATGATAACATAATGTTTATTCCAGTTTATTCCATTCGAAAAGGCGCTAAGTCGCTCTAGGAGAATACTAGTGGCGCCATCAGTGGAAAAATGCTCAAGTTTGTAATGAAAATAATTCACACTATTGCAGCTAAATGGCACCACTAACTAAATGGTTGATAATTATTACGAAATTAAATAACTATTTATAGAAATGATAATTGAATCGATATATTGTAGTATTATAAAGCAAATTTAAGAAAAATAAAGAATAATTGTCTAAAAGATATCGGTGGCGCCACCTTATAAAAACAGTAGGAACTATTTTCACTACAAACTTGGGCGTTTTGCCACCGATAGCGCTACAGGTACTAAATCCGCTCACCGAGCGGCTCACCGAGCGATGGCCTTTCTGGATGCACTCTATTATTGCTGGTTACGTACAGTTACGTTGCTTTTAATGCCTATCTTTAGATGTTGCTACGAATAAACGAAGGGCGGAGGAGGTGGGTTAGCAAGCGTAACATAGGGTCCACAGGGACGATTTCTCTAAGGAACGACGAAAAAACGGGCGGTTAACTGTGATGCAGAGTCTCCATCTACTTCCAGTCGCGCATGCGCATTGGTTTTAGCGTCAGTAAAGTATCTAATATTTTTGAATCGCCCCAAAGAAAAATACAAGTATAATGAATTTGGACCAGGCATCGTTGACTATAACTACAGTACTGCGCGTTCAGCTTTTTTCGACGCGCATACACGAATGGGAGCAGAGTCTGGCATAACAGTATCGAATTGGCTGGTTGCATAACACGAGCCTGTTGATTCGCTCGTCCGTCCACGTTCAACTTTTAACCGTCAATTTTAAACGGCAAAACCGTTGCAGCTTTCCGTTACGTAGTGGACTGCGAAGTGGTGGTGGAACAACATTCGTGATTTAGAGTTCAAAGGAAGAAGACGTACGAAGTGCATGGATAACTTTATCTTTTTACGAATCAAGATCGGTTAAGTGCTCAACAGTAAAATAGTGTTAACGTCGCTTCTACTGCTTGTGTATTTTTCCTAAAATAAATTAAAAGACTTCAACAATGTCGTTCTCAAAAGCAAGAATCCAAAGATTTAACGAATTTGAAAGTGAGTACAGAGATTTTTCAATTATATATCTTTAGCGCGAACACGATATTGAACATATTCGTATCTTCTTGTTTTTAGATTAAGAAGCAGTTTAGTTGTATTTAAAAAATTGTAATTTCATTTGTATATTAGTAACGATTTCTATTTTATGTCAGGAATTTAATTAAAAATTCATTATTGAACTAAAAACCTCGTTTAATTATGATTATTCGGTTACTAATTCTTGTAGAATAAACATTTTTCTCACTGTAGATCGTTGTCATGATGGTTATTATCGCAGTTTGAGGTTGTTTTATTTCTAGCAAACAAAAATGTTTATATCTCAGAAACGGTTGACCTTCGGACCTATGTTTACTAAAGCTTTATATAAATATTGAATTCTTTTCTTTTAACACCCTGTATATATACTTCTGCTTTTCTAATTAAATTTCTGTGAAGGCTTTATAACGTATTCGATTGTTTTATTGGAAGTGTTTATCACGATAACTTCGATCGAGACAATGATCTGCAGTGAGATCTGTTATAAGGGCACCGTACCCGGCGATAATTTAAACTCGATTTTCTCGAAAACAAAGCCTCGCATGAAAAATGTTTCATCTGTATTTTCGACTTATTTTTTCACGTAGAATCTCACCCCCTTTTCGCTTGTACCATCAGTTACCAAACACCCTGTATACGTATAAATTGCTTCAATTGGAATATTGTATATGTATACGTAACGGTTTTTATCCTGCATGCAACGTATACTATATGTATTTTGGGACAAGTATACTCCGTACGGTTTTTCGCACTTTAATTACTTGGCGCGAAACTCTGTCGAGTTTTTTTTTTTATATAAACTAGTGTTAGATTGAAATGCAAGAGAGAAATAATGTACAAGGATATTTAATTTTTAAATGCTGCATGAGAGAATAACAGCGCAGAGGGTAGAGATAAAGGAAAATAGAATGGAGGGGTCGATTTGGTTGGGGTACGATGGGAGCAGTCGTTAGAGCGCACACCTGGTAATTCTATGACCCTACGGAGACGTAACCGTCTTCGTTTAGAGGGCTTCAAGTCCGAGGGGCCCAAAGGTTCCTTTCAATTCCAATGCTCTGACTTTCCAAAAATAATTGAACGTTATTCCGACAACTTTGAATAAATCTAATCGATCAATGCTCAACTCCGCTGCCACTGAAATAATCATACAGACGTTCTTAAATTTCTATTTAAAACGGGAATTATTTACAGATGAAGTTCCTCCACCCGGAGCTTACGATCCTAAATTCGACGTTAAGGTTAAAGGTATCGTTATCGAGAAATCAGACAGATTTCATGATAACAAAAGCGTAGTCAGCGCTGAACACGATTTATCAGTTTCTGCTAAAAGTAGGAGCAACGTTGTTGCGAGTTTTAGAACGGTGAGAAACCAGAACTTAATTAAAATATTACGACGTCTCTCATTAAAATATCGAATGAATATTAATTTCAATGAAATTGTGTTTATTCGTAGCCACAACTTCCGCGTAAAAAGGTATCCCCGAGATCGTGTTCGAAAGCGAAGCCACGCGCGCTTATTCCAACCAGCACAAAGAAATTAAAATATAAACCTGAACATCAGCTTGCGGATCTTCAAGTGGAATGTACGAACAAAAACAAAACCATACAGGAGCACGAAAAGCTCATCGAGGATATGAAAACGGAATCGCGAAAGTTAGAATTGCAATTGGAGGAGTTACGTCGAAAGCAAGCTGACACGGAGGATCAACACAGGAAAGACATAGAGACGATGGTTGGGCGGCATTTTTCGTAATTAAACATTTTTATTTTGCTACGTTAGATTTTTAATTGACGATTTTTATCTCTAGGCTAAATTGCAGCAAGACGTATTGAATGGTCACGTTGAGAAACATCAATTTGAAATAGAGCATCTTCGTTGTCAATTGTTCGAAGTTTCGGATGAGAAAGAACGGGAAATTCAAGCTAGAAAAGCGGTAGAAGAAGACCTTAGGAATCGGATTGCGGGCTTTACGCAAAGAATAGTCGAGTTAGAATCCGAATTGGTCGATGAGAAACGCGCCAACGAAGAAAAAGTAAATGAACACTAATGTCGAGAAATGATTTGTTGGAAACATTATAGTCTAGTCACTTTAGATACGACTACTTTTGGTTCGCAGATCCAGGCACTCGAAGCGCAAATAGAAGAACTTTTAAAAAAGTTGCAAGATTTAACGGAAAGACACAAATGCGAAGTCAGTTTGTTAGAACAGGATAAATCTGAATTGAATTCTTTCATTAATCATTTAACCGACGAAATCGCGGAATGCGAAGAAAGAATGAAAAAAACGATCGCCGAGAGCGACGAGAAAGTAAGCAGGTCTTGTGTCAAGTTTTGTTTAAGTGTATCTGTCTTTATGTTTAACGTATAGTTGTTAACGCAGGTAAACGCGATTAAAGAAGCAAAAGCTACTGTAGAAGAAGAAATGCGATCAACCGTGGAAAGATACAAAGCATCTTTGGCGCGAGTAGAAATGGAACGAACAGCATTAGACGAAAAACTAGCGCAGAAAGATGCTGAGATTAATAGACTTTCTGCGATCCTTGAAGAATTAAAGTCTTCCGCAGAAACTCAGGTAATTAATGCGACGCTAATTAATGATACTAATAAATTAATAAAATTAGTAACATTAACTTTAGTTATTCGATGTGCAAAAATTAGGAAAGCTTCAGTCAAAGTTTGCAAATGGAGTTAGATCGTGCCGAAACTGAATTAGCTGGAAAAAAGGAGGAACTGAGGGCTTTAAAAGATCAGATTCGATCGGAAGCAGCAGAAATGGTGGCTAGAAGGAAGAGGTACAACTTTTTAATCGTATATGTATTTATGACTTGTTTGTATACAGGCCTTTAACAATATTAAAATATTGGTTAGATTCGAAGTTATAATGGCAGAAAATCAAGCATCGGTTGCTGCTTTAACTAAACGTTTAGCGCAAAGCAATGCCGAAATAGAACGGTTGCAACGCGAGCTGAAACGTGGCGAAGACTGTATAAACGAGCATCGCGATTTATTGAGTATCATGCATAACAATTCACAAATGGTACACGTACAAGTACACACCTTAATGGAGCAGTTAGATGCTAATAAAGGATTAGTTAACCAACTAGAAGCTGAGAGTTTAAGCGAGGTGGAGTCGATCAGAACTATATTTGAAGCTAAAATCGAAGATTTAAAACAAATAGTAACAAACGAAGTAACGAAATTAAAGGATGATTGCGATATAAAAGATGCTGATAATGCTGAGGTATGTTCGCTTTATTCGCGCCAGATATTTTCGACAATCATTATAGATGAAACTAATAGTAATTTAATTTGTAATATTAGATGAAGAAACAACTTCACGAAATGGCTGATCACCTCAACGAAGCGCAAAGCGTGCTACTCAAAATGGAAGAAAGGTACGATGCTCAAGAGTTGGAAATTTCTCGAGTGGAACTGCTCAACGTTAAGCTTAACGATCAGCTGAAAGCTAGCAAAGAAGCTCTGGAGGAAACTACCAAATTTTTTGAGACGCAATCCGCAAACCATAAAATCGCGTTGAGCGAGGTACGTTTTCGATATTTATATACGTTATATTTTTGTTGCATAATGCAATGAGAGTACTATCTATCGTTATATGATATTTTTAGGCAAATGCTAAAATTCAAGAGCTGTCCGATAGAATTAAAAGTCTCGAAGAAAAAGATAATATTATACAGGTAATTGTTATTTTACATAAATGCTTTCAATAGATAAAAAATAATCAAAACATTAACCGATATTAAAATATTATTTCTGTACAGGATAAAACCAAGTCTCTTGAATATGAAAGAGCCTCTCGAGAAGCGGCCGAAGAGTAAGTATTCTTCGTACGCATCATGCGTTTCGCAAATTCTGTTCATTAGGCAATGAAGTAACAAGTCTTGTTTTATTTACTTAGGAAAATAAAAAATCTTCTTGAACACAACGAGCGTCTCGCAAAAGATTACCAAGAGATTAGTGAGAAGTATGCCGAGTTACTTGGTCATCAAAATCATAAACAAAGAATTAAACACGTGTCTCAATTAAAGGATAAAATTAACCAACTGGAACAGGTGCGTCTGATCGTCTTTCTTGGACTTGCAATCAGTTTATATTCGATATACTTGATTCTTAAACCATCACCGCGGTATTATTAATATTTAATGTTTGTAGAATAAATTAGTCGATAAGTTTATTAAACATTCACAGTTCTATTTTGTTATCGTGGTACATTTAGGTCAGTAAATTTTGCGTGAATATTTGTTATTTAGTCCACATATATTATTTATTAATGTAAGTATACATGTGGATCAGGAATATTTGCTTCATCGAAAGTAGTGCGCACTTAAATAAATGTTCTTGCTTTACAAAGAAAAGCATACGACTTTCTTTTTCGTTTTTTCCATTTATTAACCAGTTGTAAATTAAATTCGAAGTGGTAAAATTTAGTATATATTTTTAGGACTTGCGCGTCAAAATACGGATAACAGAACAACAGCAAAAAATCATAGAAAAACTGAAAGCAGAAGAAAAACGTACGCACAGTAAAGGGAAGGAAAATATGTTAGGAATTCCGAAGAGCGCTCACGCAACGCCCGTTTCTTCCCCGCATAAATCATTGACTCCTCTGAGAGATCGAAACGATTAGTAGTTGTCATTATTATAGGTAGAATGTCTATTTATAATTATAATAAATTCATGTTAATTGAAATTATTGTAGAAGTAACTGTAATCCAACTATACATGCACTGATTCATATGAATATGTATCGTACATTAGTACTAAAGTTCACAGCAAGTTCTGTTAGGAGAAAATTTTCAAATCAGTATCTGGTGGACTATAGTGTATTTCTATATTAGTAACATATTAATCCTACAAGCTTAATATCGAGTTTACGTATCCAACGCATTTTACGTGAAATCAAATGTTCAGTTTGGTAGGTTCCGTTAAAAGTCTGTGATGATTATGTTTAGTTGTAAAGTTTATATTTTTAAGCAATATGGAATACCTACTTGTACATGCAATTTGTAAGCTCAACGTTAAAAAAAAAAAGAATTTTATTTATACGATAAATTTATTTTCCAATCAATATTCAATATATCTAACATTTATATAGAAGGAAAATGTTTCTCAACCCGTTAACCGTAAACCCGTTTCTCGTTTAGAAACGCAGCCCGTTGCATGTAGTAACAAATATGTAGAGACGAATGAATTCATCTTACCTATACCAAATGCGAATACGTTTTAATTATGTTCTAATACAAATGTAACGATAGAATTAAAGACTGGAATTCATCGATAAATAAAGAATTTATTTGGAACGAATCGCGATCAAAGAGGTGAATTTTTATGTTCCTTACCGGCACCAAGAAATTATTTCGAATGATTATACAAGTTCAAAATTTAATTACCCGCGCATCCCTATGGGGAACTATAGTATGTGGCACCATCGATGGGAAAACGCCCAAGTTTGTCCTCGAATAGTTCCTCTTTTTAACGCTAGATAGCGTCATTTGTATGTTGAAATTTTTTTTATTATTATATGCAATAACAAATAAGTGAACCAGCAATGTGATATTAAAATTTGAATGAAAGCCATTTTTTTAACTCTTAAATTATTTGTTTCTTTAAAGTAAAAAATACATGGCGCCATCTATCCGTTGGAACTGGTCTGGAACTGGTCTGGAACTGGTCTGGAACTGGTCTGCTTATTTTAACTTGTACTAATGAATTTTAATCTCCCAGTGTTTGTTTTATGACTACAAGTTTATTATTAAACGGAATAAAATAGATTATATAAGTACTTTTTAATTTTGTCTGTAATGTCGATAATTTTAGTTTCACCTTCTCACCGCTAGATGCCTATACCGTCACTTGCCACGTTTTTGACCATTAGCGGCAAGGAACACTTACAATATGTAATTAGAGAATACAATGAAAAAAGTGTTTATATAAAGAAATTTAAACTTACAATTTATATAATCAGTAGAAGTAATTTCTTGTAACTTGTTTAATAAAGCTTGGCGCTCAGGTCGTTGTCTGTTAACAATACGTCTAGAGCCTGTCAAGCCGCAACATTGATTTTGGGGGTACCCTTCGATTGGGACCATGAGCAGATGTTTTTTCCTGTTCACAGAGTAATTCCGGCACCGTAGGTGTTGGTCAAAATCACGACAAGAGAGACGCTGCACCCCTGGAAGAGGGTGGACGCGAATAGAATAAATTTATCCGTTAATTCGTTTGGTCGAATGCAAAGATGGGAAACGCAGGATCCTGGCGCACTTAAAGGGGGATGGAGCCTCCCTCGGGCGTCGATGCTGACCACTGGGGGTAATTATCGTGCCCCGTGGAAAGCTCTCACGCTCAAACCCTTCCGTTTGGTCTCGCAGACTCTGATCACAACCCTTAAGGTAGCCCCTGCGTCGCGCGTCGGCGAGAGTCTACGACCGGTAATTTTTCTGCAACGATCCGCGCACCTCTCCTCTCGTTCTCGGTTTATTTCCCTCCTTCTTTCGACGGTACAGGGGTGCCTCGTTCGAGGAAGCGCAGAACAAACAGGGCCTTTCCATCCTGGTCATTTCGAAGCGAATCGGGGTCAACTGTGAAAGTAGGGTCACTCGTCAGGGCACGCTTCGCCGGTGCAGCGAAATCGATTTTTGTAAGAACCATCCTCTCGGTATTTGTACAGTGACCGTAATGTTAGATTCGCTTTACTTTCGCTACATAGAAGAATGCATTACGTGCTATTTTTTCTTTTCGCTAAGAAAATTGGAAGATTAGCTCGTCTTTGGCGAAAATCACGTTTCAACTACGATCGTCACGAAACGGCAAGGATCGCGGATACCACGGCTATCCGATAATGCTCTACTATAACGAACACGACCCATGGGTATCTTATTTTCATCCTTTATTTCTGGAAGTGTCAACCACTGGTACATGGTCAACTACTACCGCCACTTTTACCTTGCAAAACGCTTACTTGTTTTGTAATTAATCCGCAACGTTATTTTTACCATAACCCGCTATAATTACATCGTGTCCGGTTCTACGAGTTCCAGGAGATGTTAGATGGTCTTACGCAAGCCGTGTATCGTCTTTCCGTCCTCGTCGAGTTCGCGAGCTGTCATCGCGAAGGAGAACATCGTAGCTGATTCCTGAGACGCGTCGAACTTTCAGTCGTTGTGCAATTAAGTGCGTGCAAATTCCACTACTAATCCGACATACTTACTTTAAACGCGTTCCGTGAATACGTAGGAACCTGCCGAGTAATCCCGCACGCGTGACGCTGTAATTAAATATTTGTAAACAGAGGAAATGGAGCACTCCAACGCGAGCACTCGAGTTGCCGACTAATTAGGGCGGCGATGAACTTAATCGCGTTGCCCGAGTTTGTCACAAAGGTGTCCAAGAGCCAGACATTCGAGGTTTTGAATTTCAACCCTGGAAAACTAATTTTTCGTTTTTCCGATCGACCTTGTCCGAGGTCTTTCCGCGACCTGTAGTATCGCGGAAGGCAGGAAAGTTTCACAGCGAGAGATTTACCAAGTTGTCAGCGAAAATCTCATTTCGCTTCTAACCTTCGACACTTGGGATTGCGGGACCACGCGCTTGCACGCGTACGTATCGATCCTGGCGTGATGCGATTCTCGGTGTGAATAAATTTCCACCGATATTGTCCGTACGGACATAAAAGTCTTTCTTAAACGTACTGTGCTAGCCAAATCGACTGCACGATATCCATGTTCTCGTTATTGCTTATGCGTCTCAGCTGTTTGGTACGGCGCGCAGTTAGCGAAGTGGCTGCGAAACAAATCTCTTGGTCTGTAAGGGGTAAGAGGGTTAAGTAACGGGCGACGCTTTAAATCAGGCTAAACGAATTTCGCTCGCGGCTGTCGCGAGCTCGCATTCTCGTCTTTACGAGCGGCCGAACGTCGCCAGCGAAACAAAGAGTGAGAGAAACAGAGAAGAAAGGAAAAAATCGATAGGACGCGAGAGATGAAATCTCGTCTAAAGACGGAGATACGAATGGAATCAGGACATGCGCTGGGATGGAGCAAAAATCATTTTGATAATGTAACACTCAAAAGTTGGTGGTTTCAGCCCTTTACAGGCTTTTACGCGTGAAATTTAAACTCGAATTAAAATGATGACGCGTTCAGTAATAAAAAGGCCTTTTTTTTTTTTTAATAATTTGTGCAAATGTTCCTTATTGTAAAATCAAGGCTCGTCGTCCCACGCGATACATGTGTATCGACGAACCAGGTACGGGAATGTAACGGTTTCGCGAGGAGCATGATGTGTCGTTGGTTTCGTGACCGAGGGGACTCGGTTCGTGACTCATTCGTGACTGGGATTGGGATCTGACCTCGTCGTTGCACGAATTAACCATTACATTAAACTTGGAACGATAGCTGAAAAAGGGCTAAGAAAGCGACGCGGAGTCGCCTCCACCGGTTAACGGGTCGAAATTATCGCGGGAAATTTGGCTGTTTATTGGGATAATAGAGAAAATTGTTCGTCTTTCGACGAGTGTGCACCTAAGTCGTGTCGCCGACGACGCCGACGCCGACGCTGACGCTGACGTCGACGCCGATGCCGACGCCACGGAGGGGATAAAAACGGCGGCGGACGATCATCGCCAGACTTTTGCGATTATACATACCACTTCGCTTAAAATCCCCGCCCTGATAAAAGTTCTGTTTGTCCGTCTCTCGTTAAACAAAAATCAAAATTTTAATAGGTTTGTCGCACGCGTCGTAATATTCAGCATTAACTCGTTTCTTCTTCCGCGACCAGCTTCGAAAATGGCCGCTATCAAAGATCCTTCTTTGCTTTCGCGCGCCAAACTCGAACGCATCTAATTTCGACGCTCGCACAGACGCATATATTTTCATACACGGTGAAGGGACAACCAAATTGGTGCAAGCTTGTTTAGCCGTAGAAAGTAATTCCAGTTCCGCTTCTCTGTTTGAGAATTAATGCTTCTAATGCATTTTCAAGTAAGCAATCTTTGTTGGTTCGTTCGTCCGCGACTAGGTTGCATCGTGCTAGGCGAAAGGACGGAAATAAAGCGACCACGAAATTCACGTTTGAACGATAGCAATGGAAAATGTGGGTGAGACGGATTCAAGGGAAATATTAACTGGCTCGAGGGATGGGCAAAGTCCTCGGTCGAGCGAAGTTCGCGGAAACCAAGAGAGACGAAAGAGTGGCAACGAAACGGGCCAAACGTGCTAGAGTTTCCCGTCACCGGGATCATGGCCGTCGTCCAAAATTGACTGTACGGTCGGCGTGTGACATTAATTTGCAGCTACATTAAATGCATCCCCACGTCGACGTTGTATCGATCATTTTCGTTCCGTCACGTGCTCGTTCTTGAACGCCTACGCGACACAGACTATCGCGGAACTTTTATCAACGTGGATAAAACGTCGCTCTCCTTCGATCAAACTTGGCGTACCTATGTCATCGAACGCTGAAAACTACGTGGAATGTACCGCTAAGAATGATTAAGCGTACGCGTAAATTATCGCTTATCGTATAGAACGAGACGTTTATTTTATCCACAAGTATAATGCAAAAGGTGGTTTCGGTGAGAAAACGCGGAAGCCACGAACGATGCATTCGGTGTCCGCATGATGCATAGTATGTTTATACTAAACATGCTTTGGCGCTTGGAACCGCGACTCTCCGCAACCAATTTTTCTTCACTCAAATTCTGTATGATTCGTGAATATGTAAATTGAAATCGAGGCCTATAAAATGTGTGGAAATTGCGAAATTGTTGCTAAAATGTTTCACGGTTCCCAAAATACCTTGGAAAAAATGTAAAAACCGTTGGCATAGATATTTTCGGTAGTTTCTTTGGTACATCTGTTACTTGTGGCCTCCGAGAAACCGCGAACTCTCGTTGAGAATTCTTACTCTGAACGAAGAAACATTGAATGAAACGTTTACAGCGCGTGTTCTCGCGTGTTCGATAATTAAAGCTGCGAAAGGGAAGCTGACAAAGGTACCGAGTCGCCTGGTCTTGTCTCGACTCGTTTCGAGTTTCGACTTTCGACGTCGATTCGTGCGATTCACCGATGACTCAGTTTGGTTACTCTCTCCTCCGCCTTCGTTTCTCTGCGGGGGTGGACCGTGCCATGGGATATCGGGTACGCAGCTGAAGACTTTGGTAAACATCTCGCGAAACGTGATTTTCAAGGTTCGTTAAGTCCGTCATAGATGTAGTAAGAGAAACGAGCCCCTGGGCGGTGGTACGAGGAAGCGAAGAATGCTCACGAAGAAACAGAGACGGTTCGGAAGGAAACGAGCAAGTAAGAGGGAATTTTCTTCGTGCGTAGACGAATGTAAGTACATATGTTCAGTGCGCGTTTATGTTCCGTGGATGAGCGTTACAAGAGGAGGAGGAACGGAGCGATACGAAGAACGCGGCAAGCCGAAGAGAGAAAGAGCGACAAAGAGAAATAGGCGGAATGAGTTCATCTCCGTTATATGCAACGAGCTAAGTTAACTCGCACATCCTTCTTAACGCGCATAACATAGCGATTATGCGAGTCGTACCGTGCCTGCCGAACGACGACTATAATCGCTGCGAGCGATGCGCGATTGTCGAAACGACTGCGTAGTGCGTACCAATGTCATCGCTCGGGCTCGGGAGGTCTCTGGAATTTCGAAAGTGATCGTGGTTCGTCTCGAAAAAAAAAAGAGGAATATCGTCGTTTAATTTCCACCTGACTTGACATTTCAGCTTGATCGGGAATGGAGAATGGAGAATGGTATAACTCGATACATATTTAAAAGGACAGTTGACAGAGATTCGAGTAGCTTCTTGTAGGTGAGACTTTTGACGTCAGCTTTTGCATCGCTGACTTCGAATTTTGAGCTTTTCATTCGATGTTCTTCCTGGCTATAGGATAACGCGGCGATGATTTACTCTTTTGGAAATAAAACAATTCGCGCATCAAATCGGCCGATGCGCGATGGAATGAAATCACACTCAAATGATATTTTGGATCGATGGCAAAAGCGAGTTATCGAAAAAAGCAGTGGAACAGCCGCACGGTCCGTTTACCGTTCTGAATGATGCCCATTGTTCTCGTTTCGCTTTGATCGCAATATAACGTTGTTTATCTCCGAATATTGTTCACTATTTATATGCACAACAGGGCCTGGAATGCACCGCGTTACATTTTGATCGTTGCAATGCGAATGCCCTTATCGAAGCAGGGCTCGTTTCGCGCCACGTGCAAGCGCGGTTGAAGCTGTGTGAGCCGTGCGAGTACCGCAGAGTGGAAACACACCCACACGGCCGACCGAATGAAAGGGAATATGTGGAATGGTAATCCCCACTCGTTCGTCCGGTGTTACGTCACCGAAATATTTTGGACGATGCTGGAATACGAAGACTTGTTCGCCGCGAGTTTCGTCGAAAAATACGAGCCAAGAAAACGTTTCGCTCGAGCGTATTTTGCGTGACAGCAACCAGGCCGCCGTGTAAATTCCTTGTTCTATAGTTACAATAGTCTAAATAATGATAGGTTCTCTATTCGCACAATTCGTTTACCAATTTTATCTCTGTTCACATCCTTGGAAACACCACGACGCATGCTATTGTTTCGCGTTCGTTCGTTTTAACAAGAGCTTCCGCTGTCATTTGCGTTTTTGTAGCGTACAAGGTAAAAAGCGTAACTCCCTCTTATTCTATATTTTAATTAAATACATTGTCTACGATCTCGACTACGTTTCGAACCGCACCTCCATTTCTACAATTTCTATCAAATACAAAGTTGCTAACTGTCCGATCGAAACAAGTTTACAACGCACGCGGCATTTCAATTAAAAATCTATTTAACATTGTTCAGCTTTCGGTTATCCAACTTTTAATTAAAACAATTACGGTTACTTTAACATAGAGGAATAAAAAGTAAGCAACCCGTTAGAACGTTTTCCAAGCATAGATACAGTCTTTACGTTGACGTTAATTTTCCACGATGTTGATCAAGGTCGAATTGTGTTTTATGAACACGTAACGCCATACGTAGTAATCAGATTCGATAACGCGAGTTACATTTTATCGTTATTAAAAATGTATCGAAACCGTTACATAACTAAAATGCTTCTTCTGTTGCACTTTGACCTCGTGACTCGATCAAAGATTTTATCTGCTCCCGTACGTTTTACTAAGCGCGTACATTGTAATATCTGGACGATGTTAATTTTAGAATTTTGTAATCGATGCTATGCGACATTTCGCGACACCGAGACGCGTGGCTGGCCAAAGATCAAATGAAAACTTGATTCGAACAAAGCGGCGCCAATAAATACGTGTACTCTGTTTCGTGACAACCTAACTCCAAGCCAAACAACTACGGACGATGTATTTCGGTGATTTCTAACGACGACTTCCATAAATCAATGGACCAACTTAATCCATTTTTAAGAATCTAATCCATAACGTAGAATTGGTCGAAATACTCTGACAATCAGATGGATACTGGATTGTCTAAAATTCGATGTCCATAATGCATTCGCTGTACGGAAAGATTACGGTACAAAAGTTAAAAGAAAGGAAATACAATGTGAAAGGTGGTGTAGGTGGTCGCTAGAAGTGTATCTAGAGTTCTGGACGCCAGCCATTTCCTAATTGTGTAACCTTTCTGGCGTCTAGCCTGGCAAAGGTCTAATAGATCTAATAGGTCAGATAGAACAGTCTGCTCTTGCATCTGTGACCAGCATTCTGGCTCACCTTGACGCGTGTAGACGCGATTGCACGCGCGTACGAGTTCATTCTCTAATTAACACACACACACACACACACACAGCCTCGTGGAAAGTAAAGTAAACATACGCTGATTATATTCTTTCGTAAAAGACACAATGGTCCAAGTTGGCCAGTTTCGGTACTCGTTGTAAAAGTACAATTTTTGCATAATATACGCACGATAATCCAAACTCTTTTCTCTACAAGTAATGTTGCTGGTACAGAGAGCCATAATGCTGCGTTTCGTCCCGAATCTACAAGTTGAACTCATTAGTAAGGTTTACCTAGCAGACCCTGCCTTAGACGCCACAGACGTGTGCTATTAATTGGTTGCTGAACACAACTGTTTGTCTTCAATTACTCGATAGTTTATTAGTACGTAATTAGTTTGAACAGATTGTTCGTAAGATTAATAGCGTCACGGCTGAGACACCGAGGGTATCGTAGATGAATGTTACCGATGTGTTCAACTAACAGATCCAAAACAAAATGCATTAATTACCAAGACTATTAGTAGCACTGAATCATACATTAATAGCGAGAGAACGATTAAAGGTCAACCTCTCTGACGTTCCTGCTATAGCAAACATTTGGTAGATCGAGGAAACGTAAAACCATATTGTATACTTAAAGATACTTTATCTCGGTACACCGCGTAGGTACGTTGTCCTTTTATTTGGCCATTCGAAAGAGGTTACGCGCATGTAGTATGCGTAACCTGGCCGGTAGTTTCTCTGCTCCATTTCCGGTGATTTATCAAAGGCTTCGAGAGATCGTCTTTCTCTCCTAGAAATATACCCTCGCGCGATGACGGAAAAACACGAGTACACGCGACTCGATTTGATAAAAATTGAACCAAGGTTCAAGTATTTAAAATAAATGCCTCGACCTTTTTCCTTGGATGGCCATCTCGAGATTTGGAGGAAGCGAATGCTCGAGAGACGTAGAACCAACACTTTTGCAAGGTAGCCTGATTTCTGACAATGGATCTTTGTAGAAGCATCTTTTGCCGAAGCTTCCATTTATCTCTACGATGAAACATTCGGCTTAATAGCACGGTATCTCGTCGCGAGCGAACATTCTTTGCAACTCCTCGCATGACATTGGCGAACCGAATGGAATCTTTAGAGCGTCGATGAGTTTTTTCGAGGCAGAAAATTGGCGTGGCAGCGAACGTGTCGAACCGCCGCGCCGATCCATTTGATTACTTTCGCGAGATCGACCGTCCACGGTAGACGGTGGACGCCGCCGCGTTCTCGATCCTCTTCGTATCGCGGAAAGCAGCTTAATACTCCGGGTGAATCTTGTCAACGTCGTTAGGAAAAAGATAAGATGGATCCGAGGCTGGAGTAGCGCCAAAACCGGTCTTATCGTAAAGAACGCGAGGACGCCGGCAATCCTTCTTTCGGTTTATATTAAATGCCGTGCAGCCCCTGCACCAACCTGTCTGCAAGAAATTATGCGCATGAATAAAGGTGCGCAGCCATTTTGGGGGTTGCTCGCTGCAACGTGCAAATAGGGAGGCCAGACGTCGTTCGCTTGTACCCTGGCGAACCGGATCGGAAGAATCAACATTGAGACTGGTCATGGTTCTTCTTTGAATACCCCATTGGAACAAGAAGCAATCTGGGGCCGATCAAAGGGCACGGACCGGACGAGCCACGAGATCGAGGGTCACGTATCCTCCGGAATCTCTTAGGCGACTGATCTTTATATTTATCTGCTTCCCGGGTCATCACCCGTGGAACTTGGTCAGTGATCTTTCTAAAGCGACGAAATTTCTTGCGAGCTATGCACGAACGCATTCTCCAAGTCGATATTTTAAATTGAACGCAACACCAGACCGTGCAAAATAAAATATACACACTGATAGTTTTTCCATGTTTATTGTGCACTTGTATCCAGCTGTTCTCTTACGTAGAAAAATGTCTCATCGGTAAAGGCATCTGGATACGCGCCAAGCATACGCGCGTGTGGAATGTTATTCTTGCATTGATTTCCTGATATCTAGACGTCGTTTAGGAAAATCTTTTTGCGGCTGAAATATTGCGCCCCTGTTTTACTTATGCGAATGCCAGCAACATCGGGAACGAATGCTTCTTTCCCGTAACGATGATGGACACTAATAACGAAAGTTGGAGATTGAAAACTGGTTTCACCGACGCGTTGATATCAGTGCTAACTTGACATGCGAGGAAACGTGACTGTGCACCGTTTGCTCCAACTTGCAAACATAATAATAAAAATTAAACATTACTGATACGAAAACTTATGAATATTCGATTGTAGAAGACTCGTTAAGTTATCGCCCCCATTCGTTTCCACTGTAAAGGTAGAGTAGTACGCAAACAATTCCTGGCTGTATTTTCATGAATTTCTCTGGAGAATCACTGATGGAAATGGTATGAAATATGCTTGGGAATTATGTAATCGTATTAAGAAGAAGGGTCGTAAAGCTTGGAGTTTCGTCGCATATTATCCTTCGATTTTCGTGACGAATATAGTAGTCAAGTGACGCAAGGCAATTTGCTCGGTGTAACAAACAACCGCGATAATAACCGTCACAAGTTTCTCTCGGTGTTCATCGATTTGGCATTCTTCTATAAATGGCGGATAAACCCGACTGCGAGGACCGAGACCGATTCTAAGAAAGCGTCTCGTAATCAGAGGGGGTTGCCGGTAGTTTAGTTTCACGATTAGTCAGCCCCTTGCTAGACACCCTGTGTCTCTTCTCCTACGTTGCATGTGTATATACCGTTCCCAGTCCCTCTTCTTTCGTGAGTCACCGACGGAAATTACGATCGATCGAACAGGAACGGAACAAACGAAGTAAGGTTGCGTCTTGGTTGTTCTAGCAGGAATTCTCCTCGTGTCAGTCTTATCGTAAACGCGTTTAGGACCCCGATGACACTGGATGACAGAACGTCTTTGTCGAAATTTATTCTCGCCACGTGTTCTCGTGCCGCTGATCTTGTTAGTCTCTACGAGGATAGTGTCGATTAGTCTTTTGTATACGTGAACGAAGATAAAATTTCGATGAAATCCTGTTGGTGCCGTAGGGAACGCAGTTACCTCAACGAACATTCTCAAAGAAACTCGATCAGCTTTGAGCAAGATCGCTAATTGTACGAATATAAAATTTACGTTTAGTATAGTCTTACGGGGATCTATATTTTCGAGATATACAAGTAGAGAGCCCTTTTGAGGGCATTTTATCGATTACTGCGTTCACTGATACTTTATTCCCTTCACGTGTCACCGGAACACCGATATTGGTAGATTCGATGAATATCGCTTCGAAATCTTTTCTATCCCGTCGAGACGAGAGTCGCGGTCCCCGGTTGATCTTTCATCAATTTTCGTCAACAATCTGAGTGGAGTCTTTCATGTTTTATCCAACGAATATTCGGAATGAACGTTCCTTTTCGTGGACCTTCGCCAGAGGAAATAGTGAGCATTCGATGGCCATTCTTTTCGACTAAAAAAGAACGAAAGTTAGAGAAGGTTATTTCGCTATTGTTAAGTATAAACTTACGACTAACGCATTTCATGAGCAAAGGACGGATTTCTCTCGGATCGTGAACATCACTCGGAGACATTCTTTATAACTCGTTGCAGTACTTTTTGTTTTATTCGTTTTATACGTAGTAGGAATACGATATGGCCTTCTCGTTCGCCGGATCTCACGCCACTGGACTTTTCCTTTTTGATGAAGCTAATGGATGGCTTTCGTGAACAACCAACGACACCAGAAGACACGAAACAACGAATAATTAGAATTTATGTCCCAGTTACTCCAGAAATAAATCGAAAGTTTTATTTTCGTCATCGCTTCCATACATCTCGCCATTGAAATCATAACCCGTATCGTAACCCGAACGCGTATTAAGAAAATAATATCGTTCGCAACGACAACACCGTAAAAGGACGAGATTTATCTCGCGAAAATTTTCCTTCTGTCACGAATCCCCTGCTTCATTGCCAAACTAAACATCACGTCCCTCTTTCGATTCGGCCGACCTCATCTTCTTCCTCCTCTTCGTTTTCTTCTTCTTGCGCTCGTTTCCGATGACAGGAGTAATTACATTTTTATGTTGTTCCGACGCGAGGCCGTACGTGACTGCAGCGGGATCAATTTGTCTCGAAGCTCGGCGTGTTCGCAATGGTAAATGTTATTTACTCGGAATAACGTCAAGAAAATGAACAGAAAGAAACATAGAAAAGGTAATGAAAACACAATTGTACGATGCAACGTCCGCAGTTGGCCTTTCTATGCGTGGCTTCGCCTTTTCTATAAATACCGTACACAAATATTTTCGCGTGTACAGAGCATAATAAAATTTTTGTGTGAACGATGTGGAACGGTAATAATATAATATCTCTCGGTCTCTGTTAAGAAAAGTTAATTAATATTCATACGTTTCATCAAAGTATAATACGTTATTAAATATACAGGCCTTTTATACATACATATATACGCGAGTACAGGATAGATCACACACGGGAGCCCCAAAATAGTATCGTTATAACGTTATCATCTTGCATGCAGACGAGGTTTAATTACCACCTTATGCATTTATTTATATTTTCAAATCGAATCGAAATAACCAGGTGTGGTTTAATTAACGAAAACATTTGTGTTTATAAGTATAGGTTAGGTGAAAAAAGCTTCCAAGTTCGATTTGTGCGAAGTACACCTTGCCCATAATTATTGGATGCAGCTTTACGATCGAACATCATTACTGGTTTTCGTAATAAATAGTCGATGATTGCGTATTCCAGGGACGTTGGTGTGCCTGCCCACCATGGGTCGTCGCGTAAAGTGTACTCTGATTAATCGGTCACCTCCAGCTTAATTCCGATTGACTTATAACTCGATCGTTAGTAATATGTACAGCGCTGAATACCACCGAATGATTTAGCGTTTCGATGCTAAAAACGATGCCCGAAACGATTTAATAAGCACGGAATTGAAAACAGTTGGGAAGGAATAGCGTCAGCCATTACTAAAGGTAAAGCCGTAAAAAGCGAGAACGTTGATGAAGACAAACGACACTACGCGGTTAATTATATTCAACATGGTAGTACAGTAAAATAATTAAAATTAATGTACTCGGTGAAATTAATAGAGTATATGTATTCGAGCTTTCCGCGCTTACTCGATACATAAAGCGTTGCTTTATTTTTCTCGCCAGACGTTCTCGCATAATTCATAACACATAATTAGACAAAAACTTTACGTTTATTGGTCAAGTGTCACCCAATCAAAGGTAACATTCACGTAAAGCCAAATATTTCTGCTCGCGATAATAGCTGATGTCGATATACTCCCCCCCTTGCCGCCACTATCACTTTCCCTCGGTAGAAATGCTTCGTTCCTATATTCTAAGGTCCATGGAGCCGTCTTGAAGCAGGTTTTCTCCCCTCCAATGCGCCCTTTACATCGGTTTCCTTCTTGCTATGTCATCCCTGTCCTCTTTCTGTTACCTATGCTCTTCCCTTCTTACTGGACCCTTACGTCGCGTTCTTTGCCGTCGCTCGCCAATTCCGTCGGTCTAGATTTTTCAAACTGACCACGGCGCGCAGCGCAGAGATTCTCGATGTTGCGAGTACGTATTCGGATGTTTTTCCTCGAGTTTATTTAGAATTTTCGCATTTTTCCGCGGTAACGGTGTTACCATGCTCTTTTACACGTGGAATTCGAAGAAAAAGAGAAACCGAATAGACAGGTAGGCGGATAGAGGGAGAGGATAGGGCTTGTACGTGTGCATATGTGCCGTAGCGAACGATAGAGATGGACACGCGTTGCCTATAGCAAGAGAACGAAACGAGACCAACTGTCTTCATTATGCTAATGCCGTGCAACTACAGCTGACCGTGGCCAAAAATAGATGTAGATATCGTGGGATGCTGAGTCGAACCTCGAGGGGGTTTTTATCCTCCTCTCTCTTTGTCTCTTTTTCCCCTCGTTCTCTTCATTCGACGGGCGTTACGCTTGTTTCTCGATTCGGAAGATTCCCTGGCGCAGTCCTGGAATGAAATGGTTCCGAGGGTGAAGATCGAATCGCTCTTTTCCTATTCCTACTTTACACCGTTGAAACTTTTTCTCTCCCTCCACCTCGGGCCGTCCCTTTTGGTTTTTTTTTTTGTGTGTGTGCAAAGGACGCGCTCATTAGCCTCACCTTTGCAAGAAACACAATGGTCCCCGAGAAACCTTTTTCTTTTCAAAAGCCGGAGACTGGTCGCGTCATAGAGTCGAGCAATGATTACTTGATAATTACAATAACTGGAATGATCACTGGTCGTAAACAACTTTTTAGTAAGCAGTCGTAAATCAGGATTATTTAAATTCAGAAATTGTTCTCGTTTATCGACTTATATAAAATTAGATAACATTGCGCTCGCAATAGACAACCGCATTTCCGTGTACATCCAGTTTACGTGGTTTGCGGTCGCGTTGATACCGTTGTTACAAAGGAGCTACGCGGTCATGTTAACAATCTTCCTTGGGCATCTTTTCGTGAAATTGCAAGGAGGTCGCGCGATGTTACATCCTTCAGGTTTTAACGCGGTCCAAATACAAGTTACCGCGTACCACCTCGTCGCTCTTAAATGTTAAAACAAGGTAGCAAAGTCGCATGCGAAACGACTACGCGCGCTGAAAAATTGTACCCATTTTTGCTTCGGAGCGTATAAAAAACAAATTTGCTAGACTTTAACGACGTTGTCCATAGCGTTTTACGGGCTTTTCAATATTTCACGGAAGTTATACGCAATCGAGCATGCAAATAAATCTGGCCGCGCAATGGTACTTTGGACAGAGGGCCCTCTCATATTTCCGGTTAGCCAGCAGTACTCGAAGGAAAAAGAAGCGACGGACGCTAAGTTAAAAAGATGGCAGCGGACTGGTTGTAAAGACAAAAAGAGAGAAAGAAGGAAGCGTAATGCAGCGAGTCAGCAGTTTTTGTTAAAAATTTATTCGGTTCAGTTTCAGGAGAAATATCACCTCCGTACCCCTCGGTGGTCCGTATCACACCTCAGCGACTGCTTCTATCCCACTACTCTGTCTTGCGAACCAATCCACCCTCCGTCCTCCATTCTTCTGTCTTCTTTTTCTTTGCTTTTATATATGTATACACACGTACGTATCCGACTTGCTGCGATATACACTGGGCTCGAACAGGCTATTCATTTTTCAACGCTACGAAATTGTTCGATACGCGTGCAAGCTCCTTTCTTTCACGAACGATTCGTCCAAAGGATTAAACGCAATACCGTCCTACGGAATATTATGCTAAGAACGTGAAATATGAACGGTTGATCAGATTACACTTGGAAGAAAAAAAGTTAAATGATGAACGACGAGCACGGACTTGGCGTAGCCGTAAGATAAAACAATTTACGTACCGAAATATGCAGCCAGTTTCGGTGCAACACGTTATAAGGATTTTGGAAACGGAAAGTACATTTATGTGTAGGTAACAGTTGCGCCGCTTATCAGAGTCAGCGAGGCGAGAATGGTGCACTTCCGCTTCCGCTGTTGGTATCGAGGATTGGTATCGTGAAGAAAGAGATTCGAACCGGGGGACCCACGATGTTTGGCAAAGTTAATCGTTCATTTTAGCCTCGTTAAAGGAATTCCGATTTTTATTTAAACGATTTTTAAGTAGTTGAGTTCACTTTGTTCTTTATTTGTCGAGAGTTGGGTAATGCACTCGCCGCCATGGTTTAACGTCTGGATTTTCAAACTATCTGATCGAGCGGAGAATAAAATTCTTGGCGTACGATCGTATGGTTCTCTTTTGCTATCGAAATCGTTAAATCAAAATACAAAATCAAAGTGTACCAAAGAACGAATCGTAACAATAGGTCGTGATAAGTTTGTACACGTACAATGTACGGTAGAGATACTCGTGCAAACGATATGCACGGTCCTTCTGTATCGGGCACCAGGATCTTTTCCCGCTGCGAACCGTAGCACACAGAAGCCATCGGCGTCGGTATAAAGAATTTTCTACGGATCTCATTCGTTGGCTCTCTTGCGCACTGTCACTTTGTCCCCTTCCCACCTATATACAGGAGGGAACGGGATTAAGCAGGTGTACAGTATGCGCCAGAAGTTCTTTCACCTTTCTTTTCCCTTCTAAAGTACGTTCGCGATACTCCATTTACATTTTCACGTAGTATCTACGCGAAATCAAGCGTGACGAGTGAAAGCGATCCGCTCCGAAGCGACGATAGAGATTGATCGGCAAACGGAAGATTCAGGCCAGCTTGAGAACGGATTAAAATACGATCCATTCGCAATGTTGGCCTTTGAATTAAAACCACAAATTTAATTTGTTATAAAAAGTTATTGTAAAGACATCGACCGAGCAAATGTTTCTTTTGGCCACTGTACGTTTCGTAGGTGTGGGTACGATTCACGTGAATCGTATTCGCGCAAATGATACGCGGTGGTCCTACTCTATCGTATCTCCGGATCTTTCCGCGTTGTACGCCGCGGCGAATTCGAGGTCCATCGGCGTCGAATATAAAGAATTTTTCTTGGATCTTGTTCTAGCCTGTTCCTCGTTCTTTTTCTTCTCGCTCCGTCTTTTCGTTTACGCGTGAACGCATGGCGAAACGAGATTAATCCGATGTATAGTACGTACACGCGCGCTGGGAAGTTCTGTTCCATGTAGAGACAGGAACCGAGAAGAAGCAAAGAAAAAGCGAGAAAGAGAGATTGACTTAACCTCTTCCACCCGCGGCGAGCGTGATAGTGGGCGATGCGCGACGAAACCTAACCTAACTCCGTTGCCGGTTCTCCAGCAGGGCAAGCAAGGCTGGGTCGCCAGGCGCCATGAGAGAAAAAGAGACAGTACTAATGAACGAGCGTGGGTGGTGGGGACTAAATCGGCGCATGCGTCCCTGTGACGCTTATCGAGCCACGGAGAGGGGCGGTTGGTGCCTCATCGTCGGCGGCAGCGGCGGCGGCGGCGGCGGCGGCGGCGGCGGCAGCGGCAGCGGCGGCGGTGGCGGTGACGGCGACGGCGACGTGGCATGGTATACGTTCGCACGGGCGCAGTGAGGGGCGAGACGGGCATCTCATATTATGCGGCGGAGGGGATCGTGGCTCCTCGCAGTCGGGTAAAGGTGGAAAAAGGCAGATATAGCGTGGTCGCGGAGAGAGAAGGACAGAGCATGAGAAGGTTGTGCATGTAGCGATAGTTGGTACGTACGTTTAACGGAGACAGAAGTTGGGAAAACGACAAAGATGGAAGAGGGAAGGTTGGAGCGAAAGAGAAGCGAGGAAGAGAAAGACAGACAACGAGAGTAGGTTCGAATTAGTGAGAGGGTGCATAGTTGCGCGATAGATGGTAGAAAGAGAAAAACAGGAAAGCCACGCTGTAGGTCGAAGGGAGAAGGAAGCGACATGAAATGTCGGACGGAGAGAGAGAATGAGATCGAGCCGAATGGCGAATTGGTGGATCGTAGGTGCAACTAAGCGAGACAGATAGAGAGGAATATGATAGAAGGAATGAAACGGAGCGAGATAGCGCGGTATGAAGGGAGAGAGAAGGAAGTAGAAGTAAATTGGTGTGCGTGTGGCTAGGTTAAAGAGTAAAAAAGGTGGGAAAGCAGGCAGGGAACGAGAGTGCAGTATAGGTAGGGTGAAGGAGGTGAGGTGGAAGGGGCAAGGGCAGGGCAAGGGGGTGGGGGAGAGGGGGCGCTGGCATCGGACAGTCGGTGTCGCGCCAGGCCCCCGCTAGCGGCTAGCCAAGCAAGCAGCAAGCAGTCGCAATCCCGTCGCCTAACCAGCATCGCTCGCCTTACCTTTTCACCCTCTTACAAAATCGCATCGAGGCTTCCGTCAGTCGCATATATTTGCCCCGTTTCCATCTGCCGGTCCCTTCGACGTCGTCCGCCGTCGTTCGTCGTCGCCATTGCCGCCGCCACCGCCGCCGCCACCGCCGCCGTCGCCGCCGCCTGCTGCTCTACTGCCGTCGTCATCGTCGCACACGCAGTACGTCGTCGTTATTGCTCTCGCAATCGTCGTCCAGTCGCGCGTGGTTTTTAACAGCGGTTCTATTAAAGGGAAAGCGCGAGCTAATATATCTACACATACATAAAACGGAGCCTCTGCGATCGAGCAAAAGCTGATTATGAGTTGGAACAGTGCAGCGATACAGAAAGCATTCGGGCCAGCGATTGTAAAGTGAGAACAAGTTTTATCGTGGTTTTGTGTGTTTGCGATCCGGCCGAATCGACCGGAACTCTGAAGTGAGCCGTAAAGGGAAACGTATTTTCACCGTTTTTTCGGTGAGAAACGGAGCAAGTGCAGAGTCGGAAGGAACGGAGCTCGTATGTCACACGTTGAAAGGACTAGCCGTGTCATCGTCGGAATAAGTGCTGACAATATATTATCTATTTTGGTGTGTTGTTCGTTACCACAGTGAAGGAGTCGCAAGCTCCGAAGAAACCAGTGAAGGCTCACCGACCGCCTTACCTGTCACGGTGACCGACATCACGGCGAGATCGCGGCTGATACCTCCGCGTGTTCCGGCGCAAGGTAGTACAGAACTCTCTATTTTATCAAACATATGTACGTTGTTCGCGTTCATACGCACGTAATATATTCGTGGACGCGTGGCTATAGACCAGTAAGTCGTACACGCCATTGCCCGCGCGTTGCTCTATGCATTTAAACGTGTATGTATATCTCTCGGTGACGTCATCGTTTCCGTAATTACATTTTTACGTCGTTACAGAACCGATGACGTCGCTTCTCTTTTCTTTTCTTTACACTATCCACGACCTGTGCCAATTATTTCAGAATTCATTTCCTATCTCATTGCCCGGACTTCTTACTTCGTTTATCGCGTCGCGCGTTTCAAACAGAAATGGCCAACGTTTTCGATACAACTTTCCTTTAAACATTTATTCGCAACGATCGTTCCATCTAACAGTTATTCGTATAAGCTATGTTGCACGACCAACGCGAAACATTATTGGATCGTATCGTTTAAACTAACGCTTATCCAACGAGTAGCTAGCTATTACATTTAGTACTCGAAATTCTCTATCTAGATGGCGATTTTGTTCATTTCTGAGTTTAAACGTGCTTGCCGCGTTCCGTAATACCACTCGACATTGTATCATTTTATATCTCGTATTGCGATTTCGAGTGATCGCGGACCGTTCAATTGCGACGAGACACGTAACCTTTAAGTAGAAGGTGCCGGTGATTATCGAAAATTCTCCTTGTAACGCGCGAGTGTATCGTTGTTTTCTTCGTTGCTATCGTAACGCGAAAAAGAAAAAACGCGCGCAACCAGCTGCGTTGTTCTACCTATTCGAGAAACGGAAAAAGCCTGAATTGATTTCGTGAAATCAGGGGTGTTTTTATTTTGAATTCATTTCCTAGAAACTCAATTTTCGCGTAACTCCGAATATTAACAGGTCGACAGTAAAATGGAGCAAGTATAATATATACGAGTCGAATTCGGAACACGATGCGCGCGTTACGTGTGGAAATGCGTGTTCAACGATTAACCACGTGTCATTAAATTCTCTTACCTTCGCGCAGTTGAGGTACGTACGAACGCATGGCGCGGTGACTTTTATTTGCGCAAATGTCTGCTCCGAGTTACGTTTGTTCCAACTGTACACCGACATTTTCGTATAGCTTTCGAAACTATTTCGTAGTTTTCCCTCAGAGTCCAGTTTCTCGCCTGCTCCAAAATCGCGGTGACACGTGTAATTTAATTTCACTTAAAAAATGTTTATCGGCACAGACAAATATTCCTTTACCCCGATTTTATTATATTATTGTATACGACGATAATTTTCTGGCTCACTGTATAATTCTCGCGATGAATAGGTGAAAGTATGCTGAAAATATACCGTAGACAAGCTGCTCTGTAGTTCGATATGCCTCCGGGGCTCACGGTTGATGATGTGGACGCATCGCTTGTGCCGGGCACATTCCTAAAACAAGATAATGCAATGCGTGAGAAGAGCACTTGTAAAACTCGTTATTTTAAAGAATTTAGCATCCAGCCGTGATAAATATCGTATCTTCCGTTATCCTTTCGCGAACGATAAAACGCCATTTCACCCTTTCCCACGGTTCTCTTTGTCGCAATCAGAGATAGGCAAAGTTTAGAATAATGGACGACAAGTAGAAATATTGTACAGTAATTCTTCCAACGTGAAATATAATTAAAATTCTAGTCTTTGGGTAAGAATTTTGCCCATCTCTGGTCTCGACTCACACCTTCATCTCTCATCATTCTAAACAGATTTTGTATGTTATGGATAAGCATGGACTACCAATCGGGCAGGTGTAGTTCGTAACGATAATAATCTGTCGTCCCCATCCTTTTTATTGGCAATGTTCGTTCATAGGGTGGAGTGTTTCTTGACCATAATTCTGAAAGGCGTTATTTCGGTTGTGCAAGCCACCCTCAGGTTTTTCGATCCCTTCGCATTCCTATGCGAGCAGGTATGCGACTTTCTGATCTATGCCTTTAATCTTCTTTACAAGTATATTACCTTTCCCTGGAGGGTTGCACTTGTAACCTCCAGTTTCCATTTTTTGTTTTCGACTTTTAACGCCACTGTCTGCAAGGTCGAAACAATTTGTTAACATTGGAAACAATTTACGGACATATGGTCGTTGGCGTATAAGGTTTCTTAGGAAGTTGGAATATTCTGTGGTCAGGTTGGAAAGGGAAACACTATTTTATACAATTGCAACATCTTACGTCACCGTAACAGTATATCTCTGGCTCACTATTAACGCGCTGTACTTTGGTATTTCTGTAGTTTGCACTTTTTGCTCTAATAAAACGAGTAAGCTGTTATTTTAGATCCTGTACGGTAACGATCTATGAAGCACTATTTAATTCGAATAATTCTAAAGGTACCGGACTATAATTTCATATATAAAAGAGCGGTTTCACCGCGTAGCAGTGACTATCAATTATTATTTTGCAACTTGCTGATATTCTCGGTTAATCGTAAAAAAGTATTTCCTAGCGCAAAAATTAATTAAGCGCGTGTATGCATCTAATCAGGTCGTGTGTACATTCTTCCTCGAGTAGACGATCGATGTTTGTGTTGCGAACAAGTCGAACGATAGCATGTGTAAATGTGTCGAGTGCATCCTACGCTTATTGGTGTGGAATCTAGACGCATCGAATTACAGTACCTTCGTGGGCGTGTCCCACTGACATTCCGACCTCGGTGTCTTTTATCCTATCGAGCCTTGCTATACTACTTTATACCACCGAACCCTTTTTAACGCGGTGGCCTTGTTTCCACTTGTTTACTACGATCACAGGAAGTCACACCTATGCAGCGACGCGTAGGTCGTGTGCATGACTGAGGGTCGCGTGTAGTCGAAATGTCGACGAGTAAACAATTGTAACATTTATGCTGGAGTGCTTTAAATTTCGAGTAACATTAAAAAGAAAGAAATAATCAAAATTGAGAAAATATTAGTTGCGTTACTGTTAACGTGTAGGAAAAATGAAAGTAGAACGATTATTAATAGGGGCTTGGAGTATTTCAAACGTCATTAGGATTGTGTATCGGTCTTCGCAAGCAATCAAACTAACGTTCTCGATCCTTGGGTTTAGGTACTCTTCGAAGCTCGTAAAGATTACCTCGAGTAACGTCAAAAGTATGATTAAATAATTGCTTTTCTATTGCACTTGTGCCCCTGATGGCTAACTACCACCAATTTATACACGTGGATATTTAAGTTACAGGAATTACCGCATTCAGTTTCTCTGTAATCGTTAAGAATTATCCAATGGCGTCATCGGCGTGATTAAGGCACACACACGCGTAGAGGATACGTACGAGCCAGTGCTTCTCAACCTGAGGGTCGCGAATCAGAAGTGGGACGCGATATTATCGTTAGCTTTTACGAAACAAAATTATTCATAATCCTGCTCCAATTTACATCAAATTTAAATATTAATAACTCGGGAATAAAATCTTATTCCTTTAGGATTTTTCGAGCAAAGAATGTATTCTGGTGTTTAGAGGAGAAACGGAGTACGTTTATTAGGTATTCAGGTCAGTACGAATACGTAGGTGTTTCATCAACCCTTTACTGCGCAAAAACGTCTACGTACAATAGAAATTGGCGAGGTTACATATCCAGTTGATAAGATCAGCACGTACTAGCCTAGAATTGTAACGCCGAGGTGCGAACAATGGATAATTTCAGATGTGTTTGTAGTGGGTTGAACGGTGCATTCAAAACATATTTTACTAAGCAGGTATGGGTTGGAGATTTGTCCGTTAAAAAGTTTTTTAGGAATGTTAGATCAGCTACCACTGGTCAGCATGTCGATTCGAGTAAGTTGAGCAGCCCTGGCGTAAAGAAACGCTGGTGTTACGGCCGCCTACGTGACGTAACAGAGTCGAAATTATCTCGGTTGAATAGTAGTGTCCCAGACGTTTTAGTTTTCCGCGTGGTGTTTCTGGTAGCGTGCGTTTCCACGTTTTCGTCGCACTTTTACGGCGAAACTATCCTCGAAAATAAAACGCGGGATTCGTGTATAGAGTTACAATCTTTAGTGATTCCCGGCAAAGAAATCCTATTTATATCATTTCGTGTTGGTCGTCTGCCAGCAAAATCACGTTTATATCAAACGCCGTTAATTTACAATCTCGCAAAACATCCGCGGACGAACGCGCGCGCTCCGTTCGGCGAGGATCTACGCGCGTGGATCTCGAGGCCGTAAATCGTTTCACGGATCGTCCGGCCGGTTACACGCGACGCTACCAGGAGATATATGCCCTTCTAATCGCGGTATTTCTGCCTCCGTGTCGTCGCACGGCTCTTCTAGGACAACATAATCGCTGTGATTCCGCGCTCGGTACCTCGAACCTATCGATATCTCATCGATCGATAACTCCGGAGGGTCTCCTACCATCCAGAACTCCTTATTCTTCGTTAGAAGCCGTTTCGTGGCTGGAAATGCTCGCCACTTGTACAGAGATTGCATCCTAACGTGTGAGACTAGGCTTTCCGACCGTCCATTTTTTTGGAAGGACTACTCGTTCCTTAGCTGCTTCTGTTTTCTTTCTTTTTCCAGAGCTAACCCTCGAGCTAGGAAGATATCGGTCGTGTTGTCCCCTTCGGTGGCAAGTGCGGAAGTGCCGTCACACCGTCAACAGAGTAGAGCTGCGTGAAATTATCGAGTATCGAAATTCCTTTAGATTCGCGCGCGTTGAACTTGATATTTCAACCCTACCGAAAGCACAAATGGAGAACGGAACGACGTCGATTGGAGCGTTTCGCAACGATAACGCCGCGAAAGAGAAAGGGAGAGAAAGCTCGAAGCCTTAATGTCGATCCTGTGTCTGTCCCTGAACGTTCCTGGGCATCGTGTATGAGTGTGTAGGCGGGGTGGTGGGTGTGCCTCGTTTTAATTTTAGTCCCGTGACAGGCTGCTCCCGCGAGGGAGAGGGGTAGTAGGTGGCGTTGACCCGCCAACGTAACCTACAAATATTTCCCTCTTTCTCCTGTGGTCTTTCAGCTTTAGCTCTTTCTCCGTCCTACTCTCTTTCTTTCTCTCTCTTGGATCACAGCCGCGCATATGCCCGAAGCGATACATCAACGAAAATCCATGGGTTTTCTTCTTACTCTACCTTCTACCCCTTTTTGAACGCTTGAACGAACTTATGGTCTTACGACATTCTTTCTCTCTCTGTCTCGCCTTGTTTTTTCTGTGTTTTTATATATCCTTGCATTTTCCTCCGTTTCTTCACGGTTGATCTATTCTCTCCGCGTCGTTGTCGGAGATGCATTTGTTCTGATTAAGCGCGAGCGAAGGTTGCGTTTACAGTTACGCACGGTGTTCTGCATTATCTGGGCTACGTATAATGTACACGATGACTCCTGAGAAACTAATTTTCTACTCCGAAACATTTGAATAAGAGCAGAGAAAAAGAAAGAGGTTGCGATAATAAGATAAAAGTGTGGTATAACTAGCGACAATTTCTTGTCGACATATTCCACGGTTGTTTTTCGTTTGCTCTGTGTATGCTATTCCACAGACTTATCGTGCGTTTGCTCGCGTTACCTTACTCGGCTAATTACAGGTCGGACAATCGCGTTGGCGCGCATTTCCATAATTCCTACAATACGGATAACGTGATAATTGGGTATCTGTAACGGTGAGGCAGCAAGCACTAATTTAAGTGTTGTCTACCGTAAGGCATTGTCCGGTATCGCTATGCAGCAGTATAAAATGTCCCATCGCGTTATCTCGCGTAAAGTTCGTAACGCGCGACGGTGCAGCAGGATAATCGGACGATGAAAAATAAAAAAACGAACGATTTGTTTTAACTTAAATGCGCCCGATCGTAATTCTGTTTTTTTTTTTTTTCTGGCGAGGGTAGCCGTGGCTGATGGTACATTCATTGCGATAGAATTTGATTTCGCAGAAAACGATAAATATTCAAGGGCACAAATGCCGAAACGCGCGGCCGCCCCCGCCCGCGCCTGTGCGAAACGTTCCATGGAATTTCATCGGTGAGAGCATTCTGCACCGTGACAGTGCGCGTATAGCGGCCGACTTCTCGACAATGAGTCAGAATGAATGATTTGCAAGCGTTGAAATGCATGAACGAGCAACCCGAGCGCGACGTCCGATTGGATGGCTGCCTCTCCGTAGTCGCGCCCTGCGCCCTCCTCTACGAATTTATGGCTTCAAAGCGTCCCAATGCATCTACTCTGTGGCGTCAAATTGCTTTCCAGCGGTTTTTTAACATCCTACCCGCCCGGTATCGCGGCAGTTTTACGTTTTATCTAATTATATTTCGCCCTCCGACCACGGTTTGTTTGATCAGGGGTGCGGCGCGCGTTAGCTGCTGCTCTTTCCCCGTTGTCGCGATACGAACGAATTAAAAATATTTTTCTCGTTTACCCGAATTGTGTCCCTTTTCGCTCGTCGATGTGCAGGGAAGGAAAGAACGTATCGTGAACAGGAAAGATTTCGAGTAGCTTTTTCTTAACGTTTTAACGCGGTACCGTACGCGAGCCGACGCACACGCACACGCACACGCACACGCACACGCAGGGAAAAGCTTCACTGATAATCCGTTCCGTTACTCTCCTTGATTCCGAAGGTATTTTCGGGTTGAAAAGAAGGCACCGCACGGAGGCTCGTTCCTACGGAAACATATTCACCGGTGTAATTACACGGTCGTTTCGGCTGAAACAGTCGCACACAGCCGCGTCGTTTCTCGAATTCAGTGAAAATGGTATTGCTCTGCGAGACGCGCATGGTTTTCCTAATGTAACTTGGAGCGATGCCTTCCCGTTGAAATGCATCCTTTTGCTGCGTTTCCTTCTCGTCCAATGCAAATTAGAACAATTTCAGTTTGTAGCTTCTAAATAACGGAATGCTTTTTTTAAAATCCAGATATACTGTATAATTCGCGGGAAAAGGGTTAATACAGTGAGGGGTTTTCGTAGTCGAAAGGTAATTTTCTGATTTACTGGTATTTCAGGAAATATGCCTCGCTAGTGAAATCACAGCGGATGCGGCATTTTGTTAGTTGATAGGCACTTAAATGCCGAAAGTGTGGGCGTAAAGCCGAGCACGGTTTCACGTGTGTACGCGCACACACGTTTCACGTGCTACGTAAAACGGTCTAGGCTCGAGCCGATGCCCGCGAATCGCCGATCAATATCGCCATTGTTTTCCATTCAGCTGATAATACCTCGGCTTTCGGGATACAGCGTTCAGTCTTATTGTACAAGTTCGCTCGTTTGCCTTAGTTCGCCAAGTAAAATTTTAGTTGTTCTCTCGCCTTAAATACTTAGCAAATCCCGGGACCCCATTTATACGTTAGTTCGATAACTTTCCCGTAGCCATTACGATCGATCGTTTGCGATTATAATCCTAACTGTGAAGACTATATTAACCCTTTGGGCTTGCCAATTTCCAATGGTCGATAGTGGTTTATGTTTAACGGTGATTCATCGTACGTTCATCGCAACGTAGCCTACAACATTGTTCCTAAGGAACGTTTATTACGTTTCTGCTACTTTTACAGATCCTCGTCGGATAAGGTATACAAGATAATATTTCCTCGCGAGTGTAAACCGTTGGGCGATGATTGAGCAAAGAATGTTGGCGGTGGTTGGTTTTGTGGGTTATTATTGCGACACTGGTAGCTTTAGCGTAGAACAATTACGAGACGCGGATAAATTGAACGGGAAAAAATAGAAGAATGTGTAAGCGCAGCTGTGTGATTGCGAATATCTCGCGTGTGCCTGCGAGATATTTTTGGATCCGCTCTGGATCTATACCGCGTCCAACACGAAGAACTTTGCGTAAATGAAATCTTGCGGCAGCGCTGCATTGGCAAAGGATATGTCCCGAATAGACCCAAATATAATGGAATTTGTACAAATTACTACTTGTGCATAGTAGCAGATTTAGTTCCTACGAAATTCTTTGAAATATTCTTACAAGGTTAATTAATTCTCAAATAGACGAACAAATATTTATTCATTATGTACGCGGTGATACTGTTACTCCAAAGCATATTTAAGATAACCCTTATCTCAACGGTTATTTGAAATACCTGTTATTAGTAATATATTATTTCAAATGATTATACTTTTTATTCGTTCAACGTAAAGTCATTCGTTGACTCTAATTTTGCTCGTCATCGATTTCACAGGTGTTCTGTGAAAAGATGTAGGTTGTTTGGATATTTTGAAGGATACGTGTCGTCGATTACGGTTAATAGAATCGTCAATAGCACCGACTAGAACCGCACAATACGGACGTCTTAGATGTTTTCCTAGTGAAATCAAAACTCTCCCGATCTGGGTTTTACCTTTTTGTGACGCTTGACTCTTGCTAGCCTTTTAAAGAGATTGTCGGGTATGTATACTTCTATAGAATTGTGTTCTTTTGTGCTCGAGCATAGAGGGAAGGTACCTTGCAGGGAAAACCTCTGTCTGCGGAGCAATAAAAGCCTCGTGGCTTCCTTCCGACGTAGATCCTTCCATCGATCTCCGTTCGCCACGGTTGACACATATTTCGTGACAAAAAGTCGCGACAGGTGTTAGACAATCATCGATTATCCTCGATTCGTTGCGTTTTGGTCAAAGTATTCCGTTTGAAGCACGATTTTACTAGGGAGCAGTCGTTTACAAGTTTGACCTGGCAGATCGTTACAATTTAGTTCATGATTCATTAATTGATGCTCCATTAGGAGATACGTGTTTTATAGCTATCGTATTAAAGTCAATTAATGATTCATGTGGTAAATGTTAAAGGTCTGTTAGGTTCGGATCCAGTACTTAGCGTTTGTCAATGTGAGTATTTGTACGAATACGCGTTCAAGTACTAGCAAGGCACCTAATGAAACGATTTATTTCTCTCGCTATTGGGGTTTTGTTTGGTTTGCGACACGTTTAACGACCGCAAGTCGACGCGAATTCGCTTCACGTTTGCAAACATCTCCAGCACTTTTCTCGAAGTTTAACGATGCAGAAGAGCCAGTCGAGATCGGTCGCGAGACGACGGTGACGTATGCCAGATGGCCTGGAATGCAAGGATGCATATGCAAAAACGAACGAAGAGAAATACTTCTTGTCAGTAGGAAGACATCAAAACCGTTGAGGAATTTGTACGGAGGTTTGGACCTACACAGATGCATGCATTCGCACAGTGAATGAAGAAGACCCTCTTTCTCTTCGCTGGTTGACTGGGTGAATTTCAAGATACCTCTAAAGAATCCTACTTTTTCGTACAATATTTCCATAGAATGCAAACGTTTTCCCGCGGTAACTGTCGACGGTATTGTCCCCGTCCCTTGAAAGTATTAAAAGTAGTGACGTTCCCACATCGGTAACAGGATACCTAGATCGGTCCAAGTACGCGTTGCATCTTATTGGAACGAATTTTAACAAACAATTCACATTACAAGCAGGAAACGTTATTATTTGTCCACTATGTGCGCGTAACGTCTGCTCGTTTCAACCTCGATGATGGAGATCAGCCGATCGAAAAGGTTAAAAAATCATTTTCCACCGACCGCGTCTCCCTCATTTTTGCTCCCGGTGGTTTGCACTCTGGTGGACGTCGTCCCGCGTATTAGCATGGTTACTCGGATCGTTGGACTTTTACAATCGACTAGAATCACCCAGCCAGCCGTTCAGCTATGGTGACCGCGTTTATAAATAAAGGATGCCTGTAGGCGCAAAGTGGATGCGACAGAAATGAAACATCAAACTCCAAATGCGATGTGTATCAAAGGAGTTGCAGTGATTCGGGGATGAAATTAACGTGTATTATAGCCCGTCCGCGTTGGATGACCCCAATTACGAAACCGACGAAATGTTTGACGTTCCGTGACGACGGAACGCATCGCGGATTAGTCGGCGCACCCATTTTCTCGGTAAATTTCATTCTTCCAAGAACGTTTGTTGTTTACGAGGAGTGGCATTGGTACGAATTTTCGGGCAAGTTTCCGTGCCAATTGCCAGCTCGCGTAATTTATCAAGCCTCCTATTTCACGTATACACGTGAAATTAAGGTTTCACTCATTTTACCACGTGATATTAACCCAGATATTACCGGAGCACGTTTTGTTCGCAAATGGACCACTACTCGCTACATTCGCTCGAACCGTGGATCAATTGTACGTTCGCATCAAGGTTTTAAGGGTTGATTGAAATATCTATAAAATACAAATGCAAAATAGTTTCATACAAATCTATTATCGTGTAAATATAGAATGTAGAGCAAAGTTGAAATTAACGATACGATTGCGTGTAGTTTTCCTTGTTTTGTTGTATGTATAAATAATTGGACCGCAAATGTATAAATCGACCATTAATTTAAAACGCGTTTAAGGTTCTACCTGGCGCACGTTTGTGCTGGATGTGTAGGCTTTCTATTCACGGGACACATTTTCTTGGAATCGACAAGGATATGCTAGCATCCTCAAAACTTAGTTTTTGGAGTCGTATCATTTCGCGAATACGCGCCCTATCACCCGCGTCGTTTGCGTATCGCCGGATCTCGAATCTCGAATCTCGATACAGACGTCAAGAACGTCCTTCGAAAGCACGATGAGAACACGGCGACGACGATACGACGACGATCACGAAAAGTCTGTGTGAGAGATATTGATTTGGTCGTCCCTCTTTTTCTGCGGTAGTCACGTGAAAGAAGTGGACGAACCTCGAAGCCGCATTCGTGCACGTATATCGATTCGACCGAGAGAGGCGAACGGAGTCTTTCGAGCATGCGAAAAAACCAAGTCACGCGAAAAAGATACGTGCATTCACTGCAGTCAATGTTAATTTTGTTTATGCCTGCCTTCATTTGCGCAAAACAATCCTCAATAAGATTGTTTACGCCGGCCATACGTTAGCCTCATTTTTCCTCGAGGGTAAATCTTCATTTTTGCTACCACGTCGTTGTGCACCAGTACTTTGTACCAATTAAAAATAACCTGAAACCTATGTTTTGATCGTATCGATCTCAGCAATAGAGATGGAAGAAAAACAATTCCTATGGAATTAAACAGCTCTGGTTTTTACGCGATGTTTTCCCATTTTGCGGTACTTTTTGCTATTGTCTTGTTATCGGTACTGTTTCATTACTTAAGAAGTCATATAGTTAGCGAGTGTAATCTGCCGCGTGATTCATATGCTTGTCCGATAGCGAATCGAGTGCGATGCTTCTCGAATTTCTATTTCTAACGTTACTCGCATATTTCGATAGGTATTTAAATCTGCATAAGTTTATACATTCTGTACATGTTCAGTATATACTTTTTAATATTCGCATCCATCTTGAATGCAACAACTAACCAGTTTACTCACGACTCACCCTATACACGCCGATAAAAGTATCTTACCATGACTCGTTATTTTTTAAGCAAAAACTGAAGGTCTCGTGGATCTAATATTTATTTAAGGTTTTAATAGTTCTAACGTGCTTCTTGAAACGATCTTATAACTTTGATTCTTTAAATAGCGTTACTATATCTGTCTTTAATCTTATAATCTATAGCTACATTTCGTCTTCGGTACACTTGCTCTTTTTAAAACTTGGATCAAGAATATTCTTGCGAATAGTATATCGAAACTGAAAATAGAACCGATGAAAATTATACGATGATTTCTCAACCGACACGGTTAATCGCTTTCCTGATCAAATCGAATCATACATAATGCAAACATATTTCCAAAGTTAGCTAAAATCGAACACGAAAGCGAGGTAGATAGCGATTTTGATCTCGAGCCGAGGCCCAATGCAGCGTCGCGTGCATTGTTCGACGAGGAAAGTGAATGGGATTCGCCAAGAGTGAAAGAGATAGAGTAGCAATGACTGAGCCTCATATTACATGTGCTCCGTGGCTGAATAGAGGCCATAGATATAACGATTTATTGTACGATGAATGAAACTTCCGCGTCGTAAAGCTCAAAGTAATTTCGCACGCGCATTGACGTGTTAACCACCTATGCGTTTAGAATAGGATATTATTTTTTTCATCGTACCTTTACGAAGAGACGATCAATGATTCGGCGAGATTTTTCTTAATCATTTTCATTACGAATTCTTTTAAGTCGCGTTTCGACTGATTTTCATCGGGAATACCTCGCCGTCCATCCATCGGCAAACTTTTGCGAGGGTACACGGAAAAATATACAAATTTCACGTTTCATTAATTTTGAAATTTAGTTGTCGCCCGGGAGGGAGTCGATCCGTTCAATCTTTCGTACTACCTTTCCACGCTACAGAATCATCTTGGCGCATATGGAAAGACTACCTGGTTTAAGTTTAATTTAAAAGTAGTTGATATTTTATGGTCTAGTCCAAAGAATCGTTAGTCTTTCTCCCAGCGGTCAAGAGAGTAACGCCGAATCATTCCGCGGTGTACTCGGGTGGTTTTTGTCGCACCTGTGAAATCCTCGTGGAAACAAGCGTTTCGTACGAAAACGTTTTTCTTTCCGGTATTTTCTAGTGCGTTGAGCGCGCGCATACGTCCCCATAACTCTTGCCAGGTAACATGAGAAACGAGTCGAGCGCCTCGGGTCCGCTTTTCGTAAGCGGCTTACTTGCGCGATGGAAAATTGTACTACTACCACCCGGCCCTCTTCCGCTCGTTTCTTTTTCTTTAGCTTAACTGTCTCTAGCTCGTACATAAAACTCTCACACTCGAACGCGGCTCCTGTGTGCACGACGCACTCGTCTAGTGTTTTCTCGCGACCTTATCTGCGCGTTCGTCGCGCGCGAAAGTACGCGCAGTTTTTCACCGGGTAACGTGCACCCGATATCAGCTGAAATTACACGCTTTGCGATTTCACGGATACAATTTCGCCCGTGATAAACACCGTACTAGCCGGAATTCAAAAATAAATCTGGTCGATGGTAAATGTGTCTAAAAGTCAATGAATATAACTACGCGCAACTCTGAACTCGTGCACTCATTGTTTACATATTTCACCTTTGATTTCATCCTATCGATAATATGGTTACATCGTTTACGGCTTGCGAATAATTTCAGAATAAACATGCCTTTCGATTCGTATCTCGGTATCAGTTATCATCGGGGTAAATATATTCTAAACGTGTTAGATTTTAAGAAAATGGAAAACGAAAAAGAAACCGTAAAGGTAACGTTCTCCCTTGAGAGTGCTTGCATTGGTAGTCCTGTGCTTTATTTTCTACTTTACCTTCAGTCCATTCGCGGCCTCTGCTTGATCATTCACTCACACTCGAACCCAGCCTCTTCCATCTCCTCTCTCAGCCCTATGTCTGTCTCTTTCGCGAAGCTAAAACCCTTTCATCGAGTCTAGTCACCACCCCTTCCATCGACAAGTCGTCCCCCACCCACAACCCCCTGAAACAAGAAGCATTTTAAGCCCTTGCATCTGCAGTAACGCGAGTTTTCGCTTTTGGTATGTTTCCAGAACAGCAGAATCCGGAGTTCGACCGCGGGAGGAACCAGGAGTGCACCGAATAAATGACGTAAATCCGAGGAACGGAAACGCAACGTCACTCGCTAACTCGCAATTCCCCTTTCCCCCCACCGTACCTCCCCCCCTCTCTTCTCTCTCTCTCTCTCTCTCTCTCTCTCTCTCTCACCGTTTTTCACAACTCCCCCGCCTTTCTTTTGTCCAGATATCCAAGCAACGGCCTAACCGTATCCACGATCCGCGATCCAAGACGCAACCGGACCTTTGGCCTCGCCTCTTTTACCCGCTTTGTCGTCTACCGCCTTCTCGTGCTTACTCTCTTACTCTCTAACCGCACCCCTACTTCTTGTCTACGGTGAAGAAAAAAGAAAACAAGAAATCCATCCCCTCCGTTCCGTGTTCTCTCGTCCCTGCGAAAGGATACAGGCTCTTAGGGTCACCTTTCCAAGATTCGAGAGGTCCCTTTTCTCTGGCTCCCGTTTTTCTTACGGTCTGGACCACCGCCTACCTCCCGAAGTCGTCTCCCAACCTCGTCCGAGTAGATTCAACACATCGAGACGCGGCGTTAGCTTCAGAACCGGCTTGAAGAACACCACGACCGGCTTTTTGAGACACATGTATACACACACACACACACATACGCATATACACACGTAATAAAACTCGAGCGCAGCAACAGCAGCAGCAGCAGCAGCAGCAGCAGCAGCGGCAACAACAACAACAACAGCTATATTATCGATAAAGAAAACAATTACGTCTAGAGCACACATTTACCTACACACATACACATACACACGTACACACACTCGTGGACGACGTTTAGCTTCGAAGGCTTTCAAGCTTTGCCCAACTACTACGCCTCTGGTTGCTACTACGCTGCGCCCTTCTAAACCTCGCCGAGTGCATCGCGCGAAGATTACAGGAAGGATAAAGGAGTCGAAGTCTGGTAGAGAGAATCGATCGAGACCGAGACGGATCGAAAAAAAACTCACTGGTCCAGCCCGGGACAGAGAAAGCCCAGCATCGCCTAAAACCGAAGCCCAGGAGCCTAATTCGCACTGTCGATGCCATTCGCTGCCTCTCTCACTTCTTCACGCTCTTTTCTCGGTGAAACATCTTCTTCTTGCGAGTGCTGCCGCTGAGTAACCCCGCCTAGACGAACCCCAAAGTGCGCGTCGCCGAGAGGGTGAACATCCGTCACCTTCCAGCCTAGTTGAGATTAAAAGAAAAAGAAACAGGAAGCTCTCTTTCCCTCTTTCGCTAACCGCTAACTTGGCAAACGGTACTAGCTGCACTGTCCCTCTGTATCATTAACGTCTACGATCGATAACAGCCCGACTGTTAATCGATAAAGAGCAACTCAGGCGATACGTAACGGTGATCACGGTCTAAATATAGTTTAGAATTGTGCGTACTGCCGTTGAGAATCGCGACAGCCTTCCTACACGGGTGTTCGATAATACGTGACAACGAATAAGTAGGCAAAGTAAAGGAGTACTTCTCTTTGTTCGTCGTTGTCGTCGTCGTCGTCCGGTTTACGCGTGTTTTATGCTTCGTCTACACGGAAGATCCGAGCTCTGGAAGACCATCAACTTGCCACGGGACGCGTTCATGGAACAATAAGGCGATTGTACGCTACTCAAAGAAAATTCTTCTTGCGCAAAGGTACCCATTATTTATCATAGTATCACGGCTTGAGGCACTTGCGGAATTACGATTAGAGGCGTTGCTATCGACGCGCGTGCGAATCATGCGAATGCAGTTCCGTACCTCGCAGTTTGGTAAACTCTGTCGAGTCCACGATCTTATTATCGCAGATGTGTTCGCTTCGTTAATAGGTACTTTAGTCGCGTAAATTTTTAAACCTCGGACTCGATGTAGCTTGCTTCTGTGGTACGGAACCGGAAGGAAACGTATCGGGTTGTAACGCAGGGGTGTCCGCGCGTCTCACGTGCTTAATTTCCATAACGTCGATTCTCGAATCGTTAACTTTCCACTTATTTCTGTGGGGTTTGTAAATGGATCGAAACATTGGTTAGGCGTTACAACCCATCGCTGCGAACGAGGGCTGTCCGACTGGGTAGGATGCGAAAGTGGTGTGTAAGAGCAGTTAGAGAGCGAGAGCAAGAGAGTCTTTGGGTGGATGTAATTCCCGCAAGTGCCTATGAGCTGAGGTCCGGTTTGAATAAACCAAAACGCTTATATCCCTTGGCAAGATCAGGCCGGTGTGGGTGAACGCGAACAAACAGGCAAGGCTACGCTGTGACAAGCCCAGCGGAGGAAGAGGATAAATTAAAGTCGGTGTAAAGCCGGGCTTGTATACTCCCGCTAAGGAGGAAGTTCCTTGGTCTTCCAGGAGTGGAAGTATGGCAATGGTCAACATGAATAACCTACTGAACGGCAAGGACTCCCGGTGGCTGCAGCTAGAGGTTTGCAGAGAGTTCCAGCGCAACAAGTGCACCAGGCCTGACACGGAGTGCAAGTTCGCTCATCCGCCAGCTAACGTCGAGGTGCAGAGCGGACGGGTCACCGCTTGCTACGACAGTATCAAGGTAACGAACCATTGTATAATCGAGTAACGTAGTCTTTTCGGCCCTCCGAGACGGCCAAACGCTTTCTTCTGTTCCAATTGTTCGCATGAAAAGTACCTCTGTCTGTCTTGTCGACTTTTTCGTTTAGTTACACGTAATTTCAACGTTGAAACAATAACGTCTAGAGAGCGACACAGGGGAAAAGAAACCGCGTAGCTATTTTTATCGAGCAAGTATCTGTTTTAATCGCATCAACGTTTCCTTTTTTCTCGATACCATCGCGGGAATGTATTTTCCCTTGCGCAACTTTTCTCTCTTTTCTATGTTAAATTATACAGTCTATTTCCGTTAAAATTATGTTAGTTAATTATCGTTTCACAAATTATTACCGAAGAGCATCCACGACGAGAATACAAACGATCGATCGTTTAACTTTGTTAAACGATTGCTCGCAATGGTAATCGTTTTATTCGTTTGATTCCCAACGGAACAAGCAAATTTTGCTACTACTTATCGTCGGAAGTTTGATTAAAATTCATCCAGGGAACGTTCAATTTCGCGTAACAAATAGGGAACATCGGTCCGCCTTTAATAAAGCCGTTGTCGCATAAATTTCTCCGAGTCGTTTCCCCGAACGAGAAGAGCAAACACGCGCGTATATGTACACGCAGGAAGGAGCGCGATTAAGTTGGGGGGAATGAAAAAAGATACGAGCTGGGCGCGGCCCTGCCGTTCGAATCTCTCTTTCGCGGAGAGATATTGAATTCGAGAATTGAATTTGCAGTTATTAATAGGGACAATTACTCAACGAGGCGAGAGCGATGAAAAACTAGTCGACGAGTTTGATGAATCAGTGCTCGACGGGGCGAGGGGTTACGTAAAAATTAAAAAAGCTTTCGTTGATAACAGGGAAAGTTTGCAGAGAGACGTTTACCGTCAGACGGCACGCACACGCGTGTAAATGCGATTAGATAAAGCGAAGAAAAATGTTACGTTCGTGGCGCGGTTCTCTAATATAAAATCAGACGTCGATATTTCTTGTAGGGTACGTTTCAGAGTTTGTTGGTTTGTTCGTTTCACCTTGAACTTTGAGGTTTTTCGACGAATCGATCTAGATACGAACTTTGTTCATCCTCTAATTCGTTCTTTCTTGGTAAAATTAATGTTTGTCGGGGGATTAAACGTTAGATTATTTTCGCTGCAACGATAGAGAGTCGCATACCACGTACAACGACGACGACGATGGCGACGACGACGTACGTCAACGTCGACAATGACGCATTCGTCGGTACGCGAGCCCCAGAGCCACGTTGCCGGGACCGTCGGCGTCGTTTAATTCTGGAAGCTATTAATGTCGTGGAGACCTGGCTGAAAGGCCGCGTTGTCCGTCGATCCTCGGCCATCTCTTTGCCTCGTTTGCTCCTCGCACGTTCTTACTCGATAGTGGTACTCGTTACGTTTAATTGTTTTGACCGTATGGAACGGCACCGTCTGCACCAGTCCTCGTTCAATCTGCTTTCACGCTTCTGCGACGTGTACTCGTTTGTACGCGATTAAGGTACATGGCTCGACCCATCACTTTTCGAAATTCAGGAAACGATCGAACCATTAGATTTTTACTTGTCGCGATATATTTCATTCTGCGATTCGAAATGTAACTTGTAACGAGTAAGAAAGCTTTCATTTCCTTTCGGTTGATTAACATTTTTATCTAGAAGCTTGTATCTGTATCGAAAGTTTGTTCATCCCTGGTGCAAATACGTGTACGCGAACGATAGGGCTCTCGGAATGGGAACGAGGCGTTTCCACGAGGCTCTTTTGCCGAGAGCCGCGAACCAATATTACACCGAAGAAATATTAGCAATAAACCATCGCATTACGTACACTGGACTTTAGCCCGACTCTGGGGAAACCTTCCCGATTTCTCTATAGAGTGCACAGAGTCTGTCTCGTTTCTTTCGTCGTTCAGGTGGCAGAAGTGCAGAAGTGCGGCTCTCCTTACGCTCGACCGATGAAATAAAGGCTCATTTTTCGACTCGGGGAATAAAAGGGAATGGGCTATTGCCCGTTTCGTGCGTCTACCATCCTCGTTCAATGTTGGCCCATCGCGCGGTAAGAGCTAGATTAATTTGCCGGAAGGAAGAATCTCGTTGCCCAAAATCGGAGCTATTCTTTCTCGCTATCGAGGGAATAGCTAAGGGGATCTCGCGACGCGTAAGTAACGACCCTCTCGGCCGTGGATTAACCCTTTGTACTCCATTGGCGTCGCTACAGCGACGTACGTAGGGACGGGGGATGCGGGTAACGCATTTTAGCATTTTAGGAACTTTTGGGCAGCGTCGAATTTCTATTCCTTGGTTTTATTCGTCACTCATAACCCGAATAAAATTTCGTCCACCTTTTGCGCGAGTCTCTTTTGAATCGACTGGCAATTAACACGCCCGTAGTTTCCATTGGCCAGAGATAATTAGGATGGTTCCTGAAAAGATCGAGAGCGATCCTGAACGGTTGTAAAACGGCCCTCCGGCCTTGGCAGGATACGCAGAGGAACATTACGATCCGCCAGGCAGCATCGTCGTGAAATTCGAACGTTCCATTCCAATTAGACCGATTGGATGGCAGCAGGATATTAAAGTAGACCTTCGACTTTGATCGTCGACGTTCCATTTCGTTGGATATACCTGCGTTTAAGGGATTATTTCAAGCTAGCGTTACGTTTTCTACGTCCATCAATTATTTGTAGTGGAAATGAAATAATACATATTTATTTTTCTAACGCGTTACCTGTCGCGTTAGCTGTCTATGTTCAGGGAAGTTGTTTGCATTTATCGAAATTTTAATTCGGTAAGTACAAACTACCGATCGTATAAGATGCGATGGGAATATGCGTTTTCCATGTAGAATCTGATGCGATTGAAACGATATTTTCATATCTCGAGAATTATTTCCAGATCGACTTACTTTCTAAAATTGGATTGGCGTACTTTTTTCCTCCGTTACGGTGTATAACTGACTCGTGGCGTAAAATATGAAAGCACATGAAAAAAGCCACCGGTAGAGAACGTGTTAAGGTAAATACGAGCGGGGTAGAAGCCTGCTGCCCGGAAGTTCCCAGTCGTTTCTCGATGGTCTTTCTCTTTCGCGGTTCTTTCCACCCTTGAGGCGCGGGAAGGCGGTTTCAGCGAACCCTTCGACCGCGCCGAGTGTCGGACGCGGTGGGCTTTTACTCGCCTCGGCGTTATCGATTCCAATTACCTTAAAACTTTCAATTAATTTGACTGTCGAGCGTTTTACGCGCCCCCGGAGAACGACATCGGGTGCCAGGGCCATTTCTCGGCGGCAGATGTCGCGGATTCCCCGTCGAAAAGTCTTGTCGGTGCGGCTGTTTTATCGGCCCGTCACGCCCCGTCGACGATTGGAGGACTTTCTTTTTTCCTTTGTCGTTCGTACCCGATCTCTGTGCACTTCCCCACTCCTAGTAAGCGTAACTGACGCACGGACAGACATGTACTCGCACCGTTGGATGCGTTTTTCCTTTCGTTCGACCGGTTTCCAATTCGTAGGCGTTCGGCGCCACGATAAAGGCCCGTTCCCACGCTGATAACTCGTGCCCGAGCGTACGAAACGAAACGGAGCGTTTGGCGATTCTTCGACACCTGCAGTTTTTCGTGAAATATTTGACAACGTTACACGGTACGCGATACTTGGAAAATCACCTTCTATTTCATAGGCAACGCCAACGGTTGCGTGATCAGAGGAAGGCGCACGCGCGCGCGCATTGGTTCCGCGTATCCACGAGAACGGCGACCACGGTATTTCTCTCGCTCGGTCATTGTACAGTAGCTTTAGATTCTTGGGGGATTCACCGGGCAACGACAGCGTCGTATTTCCGTGGCGGGATCAGAAAATCGCATTGGTGCACTCGCGGCTCCGAGGCGAGAGTGAGAAACCGGAGTGGGGTGGAGACACGTTTCGCGGTACCGGACACGAAAAACATAGTTAACAGCTGCTACTGTCGCAGCCACCGCTACCGCTATCGGCGTCAGCTTCGTGGTGTTCCTCGTATTCTCTCTCTGTCTTTCCATCCCTCTCCTGCACCTGTCGCGTCCGTTAACACGAGACTAAAATACGAAACGACGTACTCGTGAGCGGAATCGTCCCACGAACAAAACCTTCCGTTCGGAGCGGCAGCATCTCCGTGCCATCAGCCTTGGTTCGGTCGCTTCCTCGATTTTCTTGAACGTTAGATACTTTGGTATTAATCACGGTTGACACGTGCAACCCTGCTCTCGCCCTACAGCTTCCACGAAGTCATACTCTCTTTCGAATCTCTTTTATTCGGGTATTTTTTATATGATTTAGGGTCTCGTCTCAGGGTAGACTCGGTACTATAAATCGAGTCTAGTTGCATCCTCTTAAATCTCAATGAATTTCCAATGAAACGTCAAGCGTCGCGAGCACTACAAACAATTTCAAATAGGGGCGACATCGATCCCCGAAGCTTGTCGTTTAAAGAGCAACTTCAGACATTCACAGGTAGTCGGACGAGTAGTTTGGGGTCAGCTAGGTTCGCGTATTTCACCTCGATCGACCCGAGACACTTGTCACCGTGCCGATCCTACCGAGGGGTGAACGTTTTTCAGAGTCGTCTTTCGGCAGAGGCCAAAGGCCTGCGCGTCTAAGAAGCGTCTGACCTTCTTTCCGCGAGGCACGCGATCTCTCAGCGTGCCGCGAGTTTATTCGATTCGTTTGTTGGCACCGTGTCCGTGGGTACGGTGCGTAACATCGAGACGAGAAGATCTATTTATATTTATCGCTGTTGGTTTTTCGATGCGTCACGGAGCTCGTCGTCCGTGTTAACGGGATAAAAAATGGATTTTTTGGGATGGATAGAACGGGAGACTGGCAGGATCGCAGAATATATGCGTTAAGAAGGGCGACCGTACGCGAAGGGAGCCAGGTCGGTTCGATTAGTCATGCATTGTTAGTTTCGGAATCGATTCGAGTCGGCGACATACGGCAGACAGACAGACGAGCTTCCATACCGACCGACCATCCAGTAGAAACAGACAGCCAAGCAAGGCAAGCAGACTGGCAGGTCTCGTGTATTACTTCTAGCCCACAAACTACGCCTCTTCTCCTCCCCGATATTACCTCTCTGATATCTGCGAGAGCTCGCTGGAATATCTTACGTAGAACCGCCTAAACGTTTGCCATTCCACCCGAGTGGAAATTCATTTAATTGCCTCGAAAGATCAAGAGCTCTTCTCCCTCTTTGACGTCGCTCCTACCTGCTCAGCCTTTGGTGCTCCTTTTTTCTCCCAACTCGTCCCTTGAGAGTCGCAATTTTCTCTCGCACAGGCACACGACTCAACCGTACGTGTATAATATATACATTATTGAGTGGATACGAATCCCTCGTCGCTACGTTTCTTTTTCGCAGAGTTGTACGATCTATGGAAAGTACGCGAACGAGAAGTGATTCAACTACCGCGATACGATGAAACTCGCGGTTGCTTTCACGTTTTAACGACTTCTCGACAACTGCTAAACCTTTTCAAAATAATGGTTATTTCAAAGAATCGTTGGATATCGTTCGAATCAGGATGTACGTTGCCATATGCGTCGTACACGCCGACAATTTGTATTTCCGTTGACGGTCCATGGTTATACTTTTGGAGAGTCCTCGTATCCCCCGATTGCACGATATCGAACCCTGGAACCGGTCTGTATACGTCTGTGGTCGACACGCCACCAGAAACTGTGCAGGCCGTCCCTAAAACTCGTACAGGTGCGGTGCCACCTAGGTTACCGTCTATCGTTTTCACGTAATTTACGGCTGAACGGCATTAGCCGCAATGCCTGTCCCTGCGATAGAACGATCGGAACGGGTGGCACCAAGGGAGGCGAACAAGCCAAAGGAAGAGTGGAGAGCTGCATGAAGGGTCGAGAACCAGGGGTTGCGGGGGTGGAGGTTGCCGTGCCTATCCGTGCAGGGAGCTGCACGAGCGTGCATTTCCGTGCGTGTCGTGGCGATGCAACTGGCTAGAGGGTGGGATGCGGGAAGGCGACGAGGGACAGGGACGATGGGAGGCGCGCGGATGGCATTCTGTGGTCAGTCCAGTATGTGCCTATATGCCGTCATGTGTTATCGATTCCTGGCCCGGAGCCCTGCTTCCTCCGTGCCTACGCTCATGCCAGACGGTATAGTTGCCTGTTCCGAGCTATGCAAGATAAACCCTTCTCTCTAGTCTGTATCGTCTTCCCTCGTACTTTGCCATCTTTCTTTGGTGCATGCTGGGCCGTGTGCGCGGCTTGATCGATGGCTGACTCGTTTCACAGGACCGCTTTGCTTCGTCGATCTTCACGGACAGGTATCTCGATTAGGCGATAGGCCGATTCTACTTGAAGATTTGTCAATCGTTATGGTCGTACGCGTGTGCGCGTTGACGGAAAGAGTATCTCGTAACAGGATAAGTCCTCCAGCTTTTTACGTAAACGGTACGTGGGATTGATTCGTCGTCTGCCAGGAAAATAAGTGCACGTGTATTTTTCTGCTGTCGAAGTATGTATAGTAAACGCAGTGTAAACATTCCCGAGCTATAGAAAGAAAGTATTCGACGACAACCTAACTTCGTTTAGTGCACTTCTTTGACTTCTGACGGCTAATTCACTTTTCAGGTTCTATCGTTTGAATCCTTTCCACGATAACCTTTCTACTTTTTGATGGGTGGTTCACGTTCTAAGCGAGGGATCGCTTAAGCGATAGGCTGAATCGAGCTATTTGGTTAGATGAAATCAAACTTGAAGTTTTGTTAGTCGTTATTGTTTACTCGAAACCTATACCACGTAATGGAATGAAGAAGCCTAATAGGATAAAGTACTTTTCGCGTACTTTTCATTTGAACGGTTTCGTAACATCCTAAGGCCAGGTATTGCGATTCGAAGGAAAACATACTGTTTGAAATAATTAGGTAATCTTCTGGTTACCTAAGATAAACAGTTTTGCCTCGTTAAGCGAACTATCGAGTAGGTAATACTTTCCAAAGAACGGATCTATTTTCAATCTGATCGCGATTGTACCGTTTCGGTGTTATATACAGTTTCGCAGATGCGGCACGGGGAACGCGACTAATCGATAAATCGAGAATGCTTCATCGAGGCAAGTGCACTTGAGCGTCAAACTCGAAGCGCGTGTCGCCTTGGCGGTCACGCGTGCTTCGCACGAGGGAGGAAAGAATACGTGACTCGCGTTGCGTGACATCATACGTCATTCGGTATTCACGGGTGTAACGCGTGTTCTCCATTTTTAAATACAATAAGAGAGACACACCGGCTCGTACAACGGTCAGTTAGGTAACGCTGTTGCGAAATTCGAGTGGCCTATTGTCGATCGGACGGAGCGCTGCTCTTTGAAATACATTCGTGAGTCATCATCGTTTATGACCACGTAGCGTAACATTGTTTGGATACGTTTACTTTCGTTTGTGCTCGGTGCTCTGCGGCGCGAAGACACTTGGTTGGTGAAGAACTATGCTTTACGCAGTCTTGAGCGAGGATGAAGGGTGGCTCTCGAGCTGTTCCTTTTAAAATTGAACGTGAACTTTGTTGCGCGTAGGTAATACATAACTAGGATGTTTCGAGCAAAATATATATGTTTGCGGTAAACCATGGCAAATTTGGGAATCCCGGTGCCGGGAAAACGGTTCCCTTGGCCCGACGATACATTCGGGACCTGTATCGTCAACGACGAGGTGGTAGCTCGCTCGAAATAGTTGGTGAAGTATGTTTTCGCTGTTAAAAGTTGAACTAGGCCACGGTGCTCGGCCGGGAAGGGAATGATTTCCGCGTCGAATGGGGAATACGCTTCTTTCCGGTGTGACGAGCGTACGTGTAAAGATAATAAAAGCCGTCGGTTGAAAAAGTCGCAGCCCGCGCGCGATAACCGACGAAGCGGGGGTGGTCGCACAATAGATGTACGCGTGCATATCCGTGCGTAAAATACGGCGAAACGCGAAGGTGGTGGAGGAGTTTTAATGATCCGGAACGGTATTCCGCATCCACGCCGTGTTTCTCTCGCACTTTTTTTCTCTTCTCTCTTCTCGTTCCTGAAATTTTATCGTAACTGTCCGTAATGTAAATTTCGCCGCGTTACGCCATCGCGCGGTCCTCTCGAATCGCAATGCTCAAAAATCCAAACTGACCAAAATTGTTTCTCCTTTCAACGTGAAAGTCTGATTATTACGATATTACGTTTCGCGTGCAACCGGTAACTAAACGGCTCAATTATCGAAAGATTTATTCGTAATTTACTGTTCGAATAAAAGTTTGCCCAATCTCCGTCGCGCGGCGCTCGAAATTTATCGATAGTTCGGGGCGGAGGATGATTGGACGTGAGATACGACGACGAGGGAAGTTTCTTCGGAAGTTGGCGAGAGTAATGCCGTGATTGCTCATATAAGACGCCTTCGGAGATGCCACTTGCTCCACGAGACGGAGAAAGATGCCGACGGACCGAGTATGCGATGCAGTTTAATAATAGTAACCGCCACGTCTGTCCTCGGCTGTCCCTCCGCGGTCCCCGGGAGAAAATACTCACCATATTTCCCGCGTGTGGTCTCGTTAAGTTACATCATTCGATGCTAAAATGGTCTTGAGACGGTGTTTGAGAACAAAAACATGTTTCCACTAAAAACTCCGTTATATATAGGCGTGTGCGTTTCTCGAGTCAGGAATTTTCTTGTAGCGCATCGTTGGCTTTCGGCGTTGGCTCGAGTAACATTCCACGGGAACCAGCTTTTTTTCTGTGCGTGCATCGCGTCACTCTCAAACGTCATTATCAGCGCGGTCGAAACGCAATTTCTGTCCATCGTTTCTTCACTTTACACTTGGATGTGTAGCCACATGTCGATAAAGCGAGAAAGAAGAGGTTTTTCGTCCTAGTCTCGCAAGGAAGTTTTCATTTTACTGGCTAAAATGATATCGAATACGTGTACAGAAACGTACGTAGTATGCATGTTAGCACGTATCGCATCGTACGTAGTCGAGTTCCCAAGGCGAAAGGTAAAGTACACCTCGCGTCAGCCAATTTCTTTAAAAGCTAGCCACGATCCATACTTGCCGGTATACCCGATATCTCTGACTTTTATTTCAATTTCGACTTCTCCTTTTATTTATCGCTCGTTCCTCGTCTGAGTTGATTAGCGTTCGTTCCCTATGGAGTAGCGAGGATAGATCAGAGGGTGTTTCATAATCATTTCGCTTGTTTCTGGAAGGGCAATAAAAACGAGCAATGAAACGGACAGCTGTCTCTCAGCCGCGGTATTCGCTGGTAAAGCGTTAAAATGTTCCCATTCATAAATCATAACTGGCGCAGAGTGTATTCGGTTATTATCAGGCGATACGAAATTTCACCGATCGCTCGCTCGCTCGCGTTCGCGTGACAAACGAGCTCGGTTAATTAATAGTGACGAGTGTTGCATAATTTACGGCCGCGTTTAGCGAGGGCTTATCGCGTTTATATTACAGAAATTCCGACGAAACGCGCGATAAAACGACAGAGTAGCCCGGGGGGAAAAAATAGCTGGAATTATGGAAATTGTGTGTATGTCATCGGGTTGGAAAATGGTCAGACCTGTGGCTCCGACGCTCGCATAACGCCAGAGTGCGGGTACTCGAAAGTCCGCGGGGAGAAAAGTTAAAGTTAAAGGCGCACGAAAACTCGTTAAATTTAATTGCAGCCATCCGACGAACGACGAGACGACCGGACACCTGTTTGCTGTTTTCTTCTCGATACGTTTGCGTACGTTGCCGCGAGTCGAGGATCAAACTTTCGCGTTGCTTTCCGTTCGCTATCTTTGACGTATGTTTTATTCGATTAACATTTTTATGTTTCGAAAGCACGAGGAACAAAATTATTTTGCTATTCGTAACGGCACCCGAATTTTTTAAACCTCGAAACCTTTCATTCGAGAGCGTTGGAATAATTTCGTGGCTCGCTGTACGTTTCGTTTGCACGCTGACAGAGATGGTGGAATCTCGGTTTCGCTGTCGCGAATGGCGCAAATTTTCTGGGGCGTCACGTGAAAAGAGGGAGAAGAAGAGCGAGCGGGCGGGCGGGAGCAGACAGGAAGCTCAAAAAACTCGTTGGTGATTTTCGAGCGTTTTATTTCCGTTTCGTTCCATTCGCTCGCTCGACTCGAGGGGTGCGGGACAGTAGATTAACAATGCATTAATTACGTTTCGCGGCCATTGGTACTGTCGGGCCTCTGAATTTCCGAGTTATACGCGGGGACAGATCGCTCGAATAAAATTCGACCGCGCATCGTGAAAATTTGCATGCGTTGATGACGGAAACACGTTATCCGCTCGTCTTCGTCGTTATTCAGCTGTCTTCGAACCACCCTTGTCGCGTTTGTTAATCGATTTTCGAATTTAACGAAAAATAAAAGTAAAGACGAGAGACATCGCCGAAAAGTAACCGCAATTTATCGTATCGTACTTGATTCCATGCTCGCGAGCGGGTCTTATCTTTTGCAAAAAACAATTCCAAATACTCGAAATTGACCGTGAATGGCGCGAAACTAACGCGATTGCAGAACGACCTGAGAACGCAGCGGACGAGGCGATTAGAGCCGTAATCGCGCTATCATAAATTGTCAATTTGCTCGAAGTAAACAGCGGGGCATTACACAATTTTCCCGGCAATTGTCCCGCGTAGACGCTACGGAACTGCAGCCATTGTCTTCTTTCTTTGTACGTTTACATCGATTGTATCACGAAACGTGGCGTCTAACTGTCGGTCCATTCGAGGCTGGCCGATTTGTGGAGAATAATACGTCCGATCTATAGCTCGACTACTTAGAAAAGACCTTCGAGCAAGCGAGCTGAACACAGCGGGGTTAGAAAGCGTGACGTAATTCTCCTCGACGTATGCTGGATTCACTCCTCGATCTTGTTTTACTAAAGCTTACGATTTTTTTTAATTAATTTATTCCACAAAATGACGCTTTTAAGCTCGGAGCTGTATCTTGATTTTATTTTTTTTTATCCCGCTATCCGTTGCTGGAATCTCGCTAAAAAGGGAACGATCAAGTTGAAAAATTTAAGGAAACCACGAACGAGTCCGCTATATCTGACCTGGCCATATCTTTGGGATTATTTCATCCCGTAAGGCCGTGGTAGCGTGAAATCTCCTTAAGATAGTCCCGAGTTTGCGATACCGACGAGTCTGCCGCGTTGCAAAGGGGCTGAAGAACCGGGAGATTTAGAAGGAGTCACGGAGGCAAGGGAAAAAGAGAGAGAAAAAAACTGCGTGGGTGAGGAGAACGAGGAGAGGGGAAGTCGATACTGTTGGAGATACTTGGGCAAAGCGGTTCTTGCCTCGACTCTGTGCTTACAACCCGGCAAGAGAGAGGAAGAGAGACGGCAGAGGGTAAAAGGAATGGACGTAAAAAAGAGTTCGGTCGAGTGTGAAGAAAAGAGAAAAAGGAGATATCCTATCTGGAAGATTATTGTATCCCTGCGAGGCAAGGCTAGGCCATCTCGAATTTTTCTCGTGATAATTCGGGTCAGCGATATCGACTCGTTTTCAGGGATGCATGGTTGACGAAGAGCGGAAAGGGGGTAACAAACGTACATGCCACGAGCTAGGAAAATGCAGCGAAAGAGACCGCCCTCTTATACAGGGCGAGACAGCTAAACTGTTACAAAGCGATAATGCCTGAACTATCGTAGATACAAAATGGCAGCCGATTAGCTCGCTACTACGTTTAGGCATTATCATCAGTCCGTAACGGTTTAGCTGCCTCACTCTGTATATCGTTGCCTCGAAATTCGAAATTGTAGAAGGGCGTGTTGTTAGGGGTTCAATTTCCATGGTTATTTCGCGCCTCGCGATCCACGCAGAAGTTCATAAATCAGAGATTTCCGGCGGATATGGGAGCGGGTTCGAGCGCGGGGAAACGAGATGAATCGATATCGCGGAGGCACTTGGTAGAACGACGACTGTAGGAGTTCGTTTGAACGACAGACAGAGACGGGAATCATAAAGAAACAATGAGGGGAGGTGAAGAAAAAAGGCGGAGGGACGGCAAGGACGAGGCAGGGAAGCAAGGGTAGACAGGCGTGGGTGGTAGATGGCGAGGTAGGAACGAACGAGCAACAGCCGCTGCTCTTTTGTTTTCTGGGACAAGAGGGTGTCTTCGTTGGCTCAAAATCCACGCTAGGCCGGATAGCCCGAGTAGACTCGTCTCCCTAGTCTCTTTCCTCTCTGAAAAAAATGCGTCGATCGTGGCTCCCTTTATCCCAGTTGGATCTTTTACGCGCTATATCTGTTTTCCTTCGCCCACTTTTTTTTTTGCCCTCAGTTTTTCGACAATTACGGAATCGTGGTGGAATTACGACGTTGGTCGTCGTTGATCTGTCGGAATGTTCTCTCGGACCGCTACTCAGCTAAATTGTCGTTGAGTTCAGGGCAAACCGCTGACACCAACGCGCGGTGTGTTATTTTAGCAATCTAGCGTTAGCGAATTAACCCCTTGCTCTCGAGTGTTTCCCTCCAACGAGTGATCGTAAGTCTGGCGAAAGCTGTCGGTGACTGTGCAGGATAAACTAACGCTTGAAAAATGCACGTTTCCTTGAAATTTGTTCATTCGAGTATCGGTCTTCGGTATCGTAACCAACTATAAAGATAAATTACACGGTTCCAAAGTTACTCCATTCGATATGACGCGATGTCTGTTGGAACACCGTACGGTGGCGACATCCAGGTTGCTTTAGGTATATTTAGCCGGTACGGGAAACTTTGTACCGTTCGTTTACGAGTCTAGCTCTAGGGTAGAAATTTAATCGATTTTTACCTTTATGTGTATCGCGTTTAAATTCGTTCAAGAAGTAGAGATTACGTGAAAGAGGTGTTTAATTTTGCGTACGCAGTGGATCGACGATAAGAAAAGTGGCACGCTTCGACCCTGCAGAGGCAACACTTCTTTGTCGACGAAATGAAAAGACACGCTCGTAGGAGCTGATAAAACATCTGGCAGTTTGGTACTGTTTGGTACAGTTTGCTTGGTATACATTCCCAACGCGTGTACATTCAGCGAAGCATAATGAGAGCTTTGTTCTCGGAAATTATAGTCGCATTGTTATTATTCCTTCTTTTTCCGCGCCGTGTTTCCTTCTCTATCCCCCACCGTGCCTTCCCTTTCTCTCTGCACACATTTCGTCAGGTCGCCGTCTATCGCGATGCTCCGCTTTATCTGTATGCGAGCGTCCTGCAGTTTAATCCTTTCTTTGTCGCATCCTCGTTTCGTCTCCTTTGGGCTATTTCTCTTCTAACGCGTTTCTTTTAGCGTAACCCTCCAAGCAAAGGCAAAGGCAAAGGCGCAGAGTGTTTTTGAAATAGGTCAAACATTGGACATCTATTTTACTCGTTATTATAAAAAAATGTACAAAGTTTGATTCGTAACTCGTATCGTTATTCGAGTAGAACGTTGACCACATATGCTGGTCGCCACGCGGCAAAATATACAATGCTAGTAGCGCAATTCCAGCTGTCCGGTTGATTAGAAAAGGTATAGAGGGAGGGATAAGTGTAAAGAAGAAGAAAACACCCTCGAGAGAGCATCGTGGCGAAAGAAGCGTGTCGCTAAGCTCTCGGAAAGTGTACGATATTGTTCGCAGTATCACGCTGTTTAGTTCTTATTTTTTTTTTTCTTACCCTCGAGACACATGTACAGGGTTGAACAGGAAAGACCGTAGAGTTTCACGGATACGTTCTAGACGAGAGCAAAGCGGCAAGGGCCAGTTTCAGTTAGACGTAATCAATAGTATTACCCTGCCTCCATTATAGCCACAGCAGCTACAGACTACAATGGTGGATCATTAGGAATAGGAGATAACACTGTAGCAAGATCAATTCCGCTTTGGGGTTACCGGTTAGTCCGAGCTGAATAGATTGGTTCTGTTACAATGGTATTAAGACGTATTTTCTCTGTAACCACGCAATTATATAGAGCATCGTACAAATGCTCTCTGGTTGGAATTAAAATTAGCCTCGCCACCCAAACACGAAGGCCAATATCGTCTCGGCACGAATTAATTGGAAGATCGTCGATCCATAGTAACCGGTAAAATATTCCATACGCGGATACGAAGCTTGGTCTCGTTGTATTTAGAGCGACGAGGATCGAGGACCGTTTTACGTCCGACTTGGCGCCGATCGAACATTCTTCCTGTTCTCAACGGCGCGGGAAAAGGGCGGTATAAAATCTGACTCGTCGAGATTCGGTGTTCAATCTTCTTAACGTGGCTGAGGTCAGTTGCCAGTCATTTGTTTGGCGGGGAAGAACACTCCTTAGGAGAGTTTCTTCCCTCCGGGCAGCATACACCCGTCCATCTAAATTAGCCTCTTCAATCACAGTACAATGGTTACACACCAAGGGCAGCTTTTCAAAGCCTGGCACCATGAATCGCTGGAAGTTTCCTATTGGCTGTTTAACTATCGAGTCAAGCCCCAGCACTGTAGTCCCGAACTGGCAAATGGCCAATAGAGATGCCCCTATATTGCTGGCATCGCAATCGCTCATTGCGAGATCGAGCTTTCGCAGGCTTGTTTGAAATTCGTTAACGATAAAAGGGTCGGACAAAAGGACCGACCGGTTACATCCTCATCAGTCATGGCTGGATCTTTATCGCGAGTGTCTACACGGTGTCTGACTCGAAATCAATTTACTACGGTTTCGTGTCATTCGGAGAGGTCACGAATTAATCATCGGTCCATCTCGAATTGTACATTTGACAAAAGTTGCTGGTCTTTGAACAATCGGAAGAAACGCTTTGGCTCACCCTAATAATTGGCTGGTTCGTTTCGACCGGGACACCCCGTATAGATGCGTGTGTGCGTGCACCCTTAATGGGACCCGATCGATCGGTTGCATCGCTTTAGGTGAATTTGTATCCGCGTTTACGAGCTTTGAATAGCGTTACGCGTCGCGCGTAATTGCAGAACGAAGAGTAATCAGCTAATTCGCTTCGCCAAAAATATCACGCATCGTCAGAAATACCAGCGGAGCACGACACGGCGCATTTTTGGGGAAATTGCCGTTCGATTCCAGTAAAACATTCCATTCGAGAGGAAATCAAATTCGCCCGAACGAATCGGTATTTTTCTCCATGTAAGCATTGTCCGTTCCAGGAAAGTCCTGCGACAACGTTGACAGCAAATTTTTTCTTTTACGACAATATCCGTGCTCGCGCTCGATGCGAGACTGTTAATTAAATGTTCGAAATGAGCAGTTTCGAGTTCCGGAAATTGAGGGTTTCGAATTTCCGAAATCAAAGGCTCCCGCGTTCTGATTGCAAGTTTTGTTAGTGGGAACGTTAATCATTTAATGGAGGTCCGCTATGTAACGGAGTACTCTGATTTTATTCATTTTCACGATCGCGAAATCGACGGGTTTCTCTAATTTAATTAAGGCCAAGTATCTCACCGTTCCGATTCGCACCAACTCAAAATATACTTCCCCTGTAAAATTATCGTCTAGCAATGGGAAAAAGGTGCGCACCGTTACTTCAGAGGGATGCGTTTTCCATATAACGATGGACTTGCCGCTAACGTCCAGAGAATATTTGGTTGCGTTACACGGCCCTTGAAGTTTCTCGGGAAGCAGTGAATCGGCGCTTCTCAAAAGTACATATTGCCGACGATGCTCTCTTAGAAACTCTAACGAGGATATAAAGTTATAATAGTATGCCGTGCAATTTAACTTGCAATCGTTAAACAAGCGCGTTCGAGAGGGATTCGTCTGCTTTGCCTCGGAGAGGCTTAGGAGTAGCTTCAAAGAATATCAAGTTTAGACAACAATAGAATACATTAACCTAATATCGTTTTGGAACTGTTCTCGGTGGTTTGGTTGCATGGTTGCGCGGTAAATTTACCAGCTATGCAATTGTTCTCCTTTTAGAGATGCGTTACCTATTTGATTCTAATCACATTTTCTTTTGTTCTGTTGCAGGTACGTGTTCCCAATTCGTGTAACGTCGATAATTCTGGTCGAATAACACTTGGTGAGTGTTTCTAGACAAGGATAGTACTAAAACCGAAATATTTTGTACTTCGTAATGTGTGTGTTGCCAGACAATTTCAGTTCTCTCCGGTACGTATACATGTAGCAGATCAAGTTTATTTTCGATTTCGGTCCTATTTGGTCCAATTTAAAATAAATTTTAATACGATAAATAGCCGGTATTAAATTTGTTTTAAATCGCCTCAAAGAGAATTGAAATTGTCGAGTGAAAACGTTCTGCGGAATACGAAATTTAATACATTTTATTAAGCTCGCAAAGACTACGGTACTTCCATCGTCGAATGGAATTTCAAGCAATTTTTAAAACGATGAATTTTCCGAAGGAAATTCGTGAAATGCGCCAGGGCATGTCCGTCTCGCGTTTTCACCGGCAAGCTTTTGGGATGCGCGTATAAACCCGCGACGATTGGATGAAAATAGAAGCACGACGTTTGTATTTAGAGCTGGTTCCACGGCTAGAGTTTCTCGCGAACAAAGATAGACGCGGGTAGGTGGCCAGGGAACACGACTATTACCATTACTATTAGCGCAGTCTCCATCGCAACGCGCAACGACAGACGCAACGACGTCGCGTTTATCGCTGCGACGATGCAACTGTACGCGATCAAACTGGGTTGGAAGGGGTTGAAACGCAACACCGAAAATAGATAGCATCCGGCGTTTCCTTTTACCAGTGTTTTCGTAACCCTTCGATATCTACGACGCGTTTCTTTTTGGATGGAACCTTTCCCCAAGAATTTCGCATGAAACACGCTTTGCATAGCATCAACGAAAGACTCCGGTTGTCCACGTAGCGTGAAACGCCGTGGAATATAGCTGGCGGGTTGGCGGTGTTTCTGGTATCTGGCTTTCCGACCCGATGGAATATGCGCGCACAGATATCGCGTTCTTGGCTGACATTGCAACTTCTGCATGCGCGCACGCGAAATCAGCGTCGGGGCAGATACGGAGAGCTGGTTCCACGGTGAAGTTATTTGCATCCTAAAGAAATTTTTCACCGGCTAAACCCTCGGGATTCGGCTGCCTCGACTTTGGCGAAACACCGACGGCGGTTCCGCACGCGAGCGTTGTAGCGTGTTGCACGCGGTAAACAGAATGCTGCTCTGCTCGTATCTGTTCCACGCTTGAAGAACGTTGCCCACTCTTCGGAGCGAACGGGTGAACCTCCGTTTGCGTAATCAGCAGCGGAATCGGTTCGAATTACTCCCATTTACAAACATTCGAACGAAAATATAATGATTTTAGGTGGAATCTAGTCCGTTTGTAGATTCAAGGATCGCAATGTTAATTACACAAAGGACAGAAATCTGACACGCGAGCACGACAAAACGGTAGGTGTTATCAGACTCGACGCAGTGGTAGCACGTGTTACGCCTCTGGTTGTTTTTACGTTGTTTCGGGATGATTTGCCGCGAGCGAAAGTTAAATGAAATTAGACGCGTTTAGAGTTCCGAGGGTTGAAAAGGGGGATTTCCACGGGGCAGGGAAACATGAAACGGCGCGGTGCGGCGCCGCGTCGCGCGACCGCGTGCACGGATCGATAACCGCGGTTTTCTCTTACAAAACTTGTCTTATATATTTCCTGAAAGTATATTTTATTGGGCCATGGATCATGTCTGTGCGCGGCACGATGCTAAATCCGATTAACTTCTAAGGCGCGGCGAAGGTCGATATTGCTATACATAGATACGTCGCAGTCAACGGAACCGGGGAACTTTCGTAGACAAACGGTAACGACGGGAACGACGGTAACGATAAATCTTTCAAGTATCTAGTCGAGGACACTTTTGCGTGCTATTCGGCCAGCCTTTACGAAATCGAACTTTGCGGCCACGGTGACTGCGCGATTGTGTCACGCCACACTGGTGCGCATTTCAAAGGGCAAGCCATAACTTGTCCAGGCGTTGAAACTGTCGTTAACTTTTTTTTTTTCTTTATTTTTAACAATGGTGTATATAGTCTAGATAGGATCGTGCGATTAATTATCTTTTTTAATCGGTTCGACTTTACCTCGGATCTTTCTCGGTGAAATGAACCATATCTTCGCCTGGTACGAAGCGAGGTTTAAAAAGTAGCGAAGCTAGTTACTTTGGCTATAACGAGGGCTCGGAATTGTATTTATATTTTCACGTATCTTTCATCGACACCAGCGATGTTGCAAGTATTTCATTAGAGTCGACAAATAGAATAGAGAATGAACGGGGGTTGGTGCGTAGTATTGCTTCACGACCTTAATTTCCGGAGCCCTCGCTTTCGCTTCAGTCGACCGGCACACGAGCGCGGACCATTTCTTTGCCTTTCTTCGCTCCTCTTCGTTCTCATCGTGGCACCTTCTTGCGCAAGCAGAGAAAGAGTTGTAGACGGTGTTGGGCCGAGGGTATTTTATTACCCCGTTGCCGAGTATCTTAGCTGCGGGACCAAAGGGAATGGGAAAAGATGAAGGTACAGCGCGCTATAATTCTTAATTTGGACGATTAGACACTCGTGCGCGCGCTGCTTTCCCGATATAACCTGCTGTGTATTTTGCCAACCTCAGACTCCCTTTAGGTTAGACGTTCTTTAGGAATAATGTACCGCAGTTTGAGAGTATATACTCGCTGCAATTATTGAATAATTAATCCCTCAGGCACGCTGGAATTTTCAATTTCGGCAAATGCGATGCAACTTGTTGCGTAAATGTGGTCAGCTTTCATTTCGAGTATTTTTAATAGCTTGACTAGATAAGAAATTCGAATTAGGACTAAAGGGCGAAACCGAACAGTGCGATTCTTTCTTTATAGGTTATTCGTAATTCTTAGGAGCGATACGGAAAATGTACGGGGTTTTCAAGTTTGAAAAATAGGAATGGGGCATCGTGAGAGTTATATCCCGAGTGGAAATTCAAAACTTCCAAGCGGAATAAGTAGCAAACCTGGGTGAGGACAGATGCGAGGGAAAATCCTTTTTCGATAATAACCCACCTTCGTGATTCCTCGAAATGCTTTAAATGTCTCCCAGCCTGTTTCTTCGATTCTCTCGATCTCGCGCTATTTGTTTAAGTTGGCAACTTTTTTGTCAGCTGTCTAGCCCCTAGGAAAGTCACCATGGAAGCACGCTTTCGACGTTCCGATAAACGTGGAATATCCTCGCAGGACCAGCTCGATTTCGATCCTTTGAGCGTCGTCCTCGAGCATCATACGCGACGGTCAAAGTCGTATTTGGAAGCGTAGTCTGTTTTACGGACAAACTTTTATTGAAACACCAAAGTCTTTCAGACGTTTCAATATTTCGACTTCCGCCGAAGAGAATTTCAATTTATCCGCGAAAATATTTCTCGACCTCCTTCGCGAATATATTTCCCTGATCTATTTTTGGGGATATCGGAGACGCCGAACAAATACGACTTTAAAAGATCGTACAATTTGCTATTAACCTTATAATCTATATTAAACTATTTTCAAGCTGTAAATTCGCACATTTTTAGTTAAATAATCGGGTGAAACGAACAAGAACAAACGGAAACAAAGGTTTTCTTATGAAATCTCATTAAAAATATGCAGTGAGCGGTAAAAATGGTTGCGTATGGTAACGGGGATGATTTCACTTGCAAAAGTAGGTCGAAAACGTGGAATATGCTTTTTTCGTTGGAAGCTTTGTTTTCGAAAAAGAACGCTAAAAATTCTAGAGGTACGCGCGCATATGGTTCGATCTGCCCCTGGAATTCTCGATATCGCTTTTCTCGAAAGTACGAACACGTACGAAAAATATTCATTTCAAATATCCGACTCACATTTGAACGAGGAAATCAGCTTATTACTATTCGTAACAATGTTTTCCATGCGAAGCATACAGATTGTTTGAATGTAAATTATCGTGTACCACCGGAAAGCATACTTTAAATCACGTATTCGTGGAAACGTTTACATTTCCGATTTTTTCTTCTTCATAAAATGGAAATTAAGTAACGAAGACTAAAAATTATTCTTATCTCCTACCGATAGAAGAGGAATTAATTAAGTAATACGGAAAGAAACGTACGAATAAAAGACGAATACGCCGCCGAGATGAACAATTACACACGTTTTGTCACAGTGTAACAAGAGTAACAAAAGTAACAAAAGTAACAAAAGTAACAAAAGTAACAAAATTGTCTTGAATACCGATGTTCAATAAAGGAACGTTTGCAAACATAATACCTTTTTATTTATTGTCTTCCGAATGGTCTTCCATGTGACTCGACGCATATACGCGTTGGCTGCTACGCCATGCATATATGTATGACACTAATGTTTTCCTTACTGCAGCGTCACGTTTTAAACCATTCATTTCTACTGGTACGAAAATGTATCAGCTTCACGAGTATATTTTTTTACGGTTGCAGTAAGGGTAATTATCGTAACAAATGGAGACGAACCGGTTCGGTTTACTTTGAATTTGAATTTTAAGGTCAGTTGTGCGGTGATTCGGGGTTATTTTAACGCGAAACACCCGGTAGATTTTCAGCATGGTCGTATACCAGTGCTTCACGGACTTAATTAAAAATTAAACGAGCCCTCTGGGACCGTCGCGGCCGCCGAAATTCGTCGACGCTCGCTCCATAAAGCCGGGAATTGAGCGTCGCTCCTCACAATGACGTCCCTCTGCAAACGAATAGTCTATCCATACGGATCCCACCATTTGGACGCTCGAGTCTACCCGAAATCTAGATACGCGCACATCTGAAACGCGATCTGTGTATTCGACTATCAGAAATGTGTGCCGTGTTGAGCAGATTAAGCTGGGTAAACTCAGTCCCTCGCTGCTCGAATTCTTTCGCCAGTTTCACGAATCACCCAGGGCACTCGTCCTTCTGTGCAGCTGGCAATTGTTCCTTGCGTCCACAGTCGTCGTGATATCGAAATTTTAGCGCAAGAAAAACGACACCGTTTTCCTCCCTCGTTTCAACACTGGAACCATCGAGCGGGTCAATTCGATCTAAATTGATTCGTCCTTTTCTGCTCCAATTTCAAACATAAAACGGTATGCTCGATTATGCATCGTCCTCGATAGTTTCGGTGTTAAATAAAACGTCGCGTCTTTACGAATTAGGTGTAATCGAGTGTCGTGAAAAATCCGTCTCGTGGTAATGCGCTCGTCCAGCACGGTATCTCGTCTAGAGTGCAAATATGTTCTCTTGGTTGGTAACATCCCCAAAGACAATCGGAGCCAGATGCAAACAGCGTTGGGTATTTATCCGCGGTTGGAAACGAAAATTAGCAATTGTCCAAGCAGACCGAGTAGCGCAATATTTATTTTTCCTCTCCATAATTCATCGTTTGCAACAGAGGGATAGAGAAGCACGATCGCGGTTCCGGTGATCCGGTCGTTGCATAGCGAGGACGCTCGTTAAGGACGGTTTAATAAAACGCGAAGGACAATTGAGTTTATTAAACGAAACCTGCCTGCCTCGGACTCGGCATTCGACCATTATAGAAGCTCGTGCTCGTTTTCGCGAAATGAAGAGGCGACGTTTCTCTTTCGTCGGGGCCGACGCCGTCCCTTTGCAAACGAATGACCCATTTATACGATTCCTATCTATTCGAACGAGCTTGAGGCAAATGGCACTGCTAGCGGGAACACAAGCCTTCGGGGGAGAGGAGGCAGAATGGCAGATTACCCCTGCGGAAATCCGTCCTCGCCCGAATATCCAGATTTCCGCGAGTGAGACGTGGTTACAAAACAGGCACTGGAAATACCCACTGGTTTTCAACAGTTTTCAATTGGATTCATATCTGACGGTCACATTTTGGAAGTTTGCAAAAGTTTATCGATCGATACGTAGAATTTTTATTCCGACTACCGTTTGACGAATTTCTATTCCGTCTGGTCTACCGTCTAGTCCGCTGTTCGAATAAAATTCTGCCCATTTTTGTTACAAAGCAAGCAAACGTTGAACAGAGAAGACTCGTCGTTCTTTGGACTGGAACGACCGCGCGACGTGTTTTCGCCTTTTTTTCGCCGGTTTTATCCTCCTCGATCACGGAAAACGCGCGACACCCAGCGTCGGGGACATATTTTTTTGCGCTCAATGGCGACTTGTTGTGCGAACCGAGAGGCGAGTTTTCGGATTCGTATAGGAGTTCGATATTGTGGGGCCAAGCGAGACTTTGTCTGGCGGAGCTTGTCGACCGATACGGCAAATATTAACTTTCAGATCGCGTCGTTCCAGCGAGTTCGCCAATACGTTGCGAACCGATTGGGCACGGACTCGTGAAAATACCTCCAAAGAATTTCACGTTTGTTTTGCGCCTCTGGTTGACGTTTGACTTTGGATTTTGTCGGATTTTCTTGCACTGCTCGTCACTAACGCAGGCTTTGCCAATTGAAATCATTAGGGGAACCCATAATTAATGTCCTTTCTCTATACCAGATTTTATTCTTTGTTCGTCTCTTTGACAAACTTTCCATCTCCTGTTCGTAAATCGAGGATCATTTTCAAGTATTTCCAAGTACATCGAACGGGCGGGAAACGATTCGAAGAGACAAACGGAGAATTGTCTTTCATTTGGCATGCCACTTTCGGTCTGATGTGCCGTAACCGCTCGAAGGTGCAATTTTTTATACTCGTTGTGTATTATTGTCTGGTTCTTTGGTCGAGCGTCGAGAGGTCCTTCGGTGGAATCAAATTTCATCCAGATATCCGCGGACAAAGGCGGGACAGTTTCGAAGGGTTTGTTTTAGAACGGATTCTTTTGTCGTCCCCTGGCGTTTCACGAAGGGTTTACTTACCAGCGTAGAATTCGATGTTGAGCCATCTTGCGCGAGCAGAACAATGAAGTCATCGGGCCAACGAACGGGCTTCTTCGATTTCGCGGGTCCAGGGTACACGTCTCCAACCAACTCAGGAGATCAGTTTGGAAAACCGTTTGGTCGACCTTTGTCCCTTGCGATCGACTCCTCGTCCTCGTGCCATTTTAGTTTTCGATTTCTCGTTTTTCTTCTCGCGTTCTCTTTTGCATTCCGTTCGTGTAAATTGTTTTGGCCAAGAGCGATCGATCGCTGTTTCGAGTTTTTCCTTACGTTTAGCTTTCTTTTCCGCAATTTGTTCACCAATCGCGCGGAAGTTCGCTCCGGTTCGTAGCGTTTTTCCACGCCGATGAAAATTTTAAAGAGCGTCAGAGCCGTTACAGGACGGCTAATGAGTCGTGACTCTGGTTCGCCGGCTGCAGTTGCCAACGTGAATACTGTATCAGTTCAAACCCCAACGTAACAGTTTTTTCTGCGGTGAACTCGGCCCATTCGCGTTGCAAACGTCTCGGTCCTCTTAAAATTGCAACGACGGGAGCGACTGGCTCGCCGCTCCGCGCCGCGCGCCGCGCGCCGATACGCAGTCAGACGCGGGCAGAACGATCGCGAAAGTGGGGCATAAAATGCCAACGGACGCGCAAACTCGCTGTCGAATGAAATTGATTCTGCTTTGCCACGATTTACGATTGATTTTAACGGTACGACGTGGAACAGTCGAAGCAAATTCGTTCCGCGGTACGTTCGATTTAAATCTATTCGCTCAATTATTTCTCAGATTCTGGAACAGCGTTTCTCAAATTTAATCTCCTCGTAGATTCCGAAACGTCTAACTCGAGTTGTATCGTATCTCGTTGGTTCGGGGCGAAAGAAGAGAGGGTTAAAATATTCCAAGCGACGTCGTCGAATGGTTGCGCGGCTATTATTCGGCCAGCGTGAGTTTTAGCTCGCCAGTTGCTGCCGTCGGCGTGTGAATACTGCATCAGTTTAGTCCTGACGTAAGACTCTTCTGCAGGCAGTAAACTCGATCCATTCACCGTAGGAGCGGCGGCTGGGTTCTCTTCAAATTGTAATCGCGCGAAAGAGACGGAAACAAAGATGGGAAAAGGGCGACACGGCGTAAGGGGCATGGGGGATAAGAGAGTGAGAAAACACGAGCGAGGATTGGAAAGAGGGACGACAGAAGCGTTTCGTCAGAAGGATTTCGGAGGTTTAGGTCGGACGAGAGGAGATCACGAGACTTCCGTGTTCCACCCTTCTCGAGACTGTAAGCTTGTCTCGGGACATGCTTCAAGTTACAGCAAAGTCTACCGGCCTATTTTTAACATGCCGCTTGATAACGCTGTCGTTCCACGGTCTAACGTCATAGACTTTCAAATGTATTACTATCAACGGAGTAAACTCTTGCCGCTCTGCCCTTAAATCTTTTTCTTTCGATGATCATCGTGGCCTGCGTTTCCTCGTCGATGTCCTCCAAAATCCTGCTCGTATGCAGTTATACTCTTCTTCGAGAATGTTTGTAGGCTTAGCTTGATCTTGTAGCAGTGACATTTCATAGGTGTATTCTCGCGAGTATAATTTACGGAGCAGTAAACGAGTTCCTTACAAATTTTTCTCATGAAATACACAAAAGCTTATCCGGTCGGTGGCGTTGGTTTTCGGGAAAGAATTCGTTGAAAATTTCATCGAGCACGGCGCGGCGTGGCGCCATTCGTTGCAACGGACGCCCGTTGCAGTACGGAGCGGGTCGCAGCTGCAGTCCTGACTACAACCGCGTTGCCTAACCTTGCTGGCATACCGTACGAACGAAACGTCTCGTCCGTGGGGGATTTAGGGGTTTTACGTAGCCTGGAGAGGAAATCGCTGGCGGAGCCCCGTGTTCTGACTCGCGATGCCTTTCGTTTATGGTCCACTCGCGAATATCGAACCATCGATCCTTCCAAGCGTTTCTCAGACGTTTATTATTTATTATTTATTATTAAGTACTCCAATTGGACCAGTTGTACGCTCGTCGGTCGGTACATCTCCATACCGTGGAAGAGTTACGCTTGTAAACGCGTGCTAAGCTATAAAGTTCGTCGTAGAGCGGCCGTTTCGATGAATTTATCGTTGACCGAATAGACAGGTAGATCGTAATTAACAAACCGTATCTGGTCTGCGTGAAAATTCAGTCATTTATTTTGAACCGATTACGCTCGCATCGACGATTATTTACGGTTGACTCGTCGGCGAAAGCTGCTCCATCCACGGCACGTTTCGCGTAAAGAGGATTTTCGGGGTTTGTTTTGTCTGCAACGAATAGCGATTAGTTCCTCTAAATGTTGCACCGATGATGGAGTAGATGAAACGAGGCAAAAATCACGGGAAAATGCCAACAGATCAATTATTGCAAAGCGAATGTAAAAGCAAGTCGAAAGTAGGGAATACACTTTCCTTTAGAACAGACACGGCCAACCGAATCCTTCCGAGCAACGGTCTATGCCGTCTCTAGCGAAGATTTGACGTCACTGATAGGCGACGCTACATCTTTGCTGCTATAACCACTGGCGTCAGCATAAACCGTTGCGCGCTTGCTCAAGCTTGCTCTAGAATATATTTATACGGAAATTTTTGTTTGCTCGCATACAGAATTATTTATCCTCTCCTATATTCGTTCCAGTCTAAATCGAGCTCAATTTCCTTATCGCGATTTAATCTAGCAATTTTTTTTATCATTGCTTCATTATCCTCGCTAAACTTTCATCTCTATTTATAACCCACAATGTATACGAGTAGGATAACTCGTTTACACGGCAAATAAACAAATACAATATCCGAACGTCCATTCGCAGTTTCTCGTTAATCTCTTGATTTTCGTACAAGTATACCCGTAACCCGTGCATGCGAATGTCTGGGCGCAAAATTATTGATCAACCTACCGGGTGTGCCCGATGAATTGAACGGGATCTCGATCTTCTTATAGATTGTAATTTACCGTAATTACAGTGGAAGAGACACGAGAGACACGGGATCGGAAAGATGAGATCGCCAAGTATCAAGGTATAATAATTGATTCGTTTGGCCAGCGATAATTATAGTAATTTGGGTAATAATTATCGCTGCATCAGCGACAACGCAATCTGGCGATAAAGTTATTTCCTCGATGAGGATTTCTTTTTTATCTTTGGCACCTAAAGCTAGCGTATATATTCTACGAGTGAGAACAAATGTTCTTGTTACTCGCCTCGTGTGCCAGTAATCTTGCTATTCACCGTACGTGATACACTACGGGGTATATCGAAGAAATAAAGGAAGACGGTACGCGAACAAGGTTGCATCCGAAGGTAGACAAAAGAGGCAACTTGATGGAAGCGCACCTTGGATCACGTTATGGGGTGCATGATTGGAAGTAACGAAACGTTCGAAACATTTTAATAGAATCTATCGTTCAGCGATGAGAACGCTCATCTTGGTGATGGAGTGCGCTGCTACGTTTGCAAAATGTTTTATTTTTCGCTCCAACGCGCAGTAATGCAAGACGAAATCGGACGCGGGAAGAAAGATGGTGGTTCGGTCTCTGTTACGATACTCGGGCCACTTATCGTCGAAACAACATGCTTGATTATCAGAAAATTTCATTTGTTACGTAGGTTATCTGGAAACGTATAGCAGCATACGATAAACTAGTTGATCTTGCGATATCTTTGTCAAGGTCACCGGAATTGAAGTCGTACAAGAGTACATCGAAACGAGCTTGTACAAGAATTTGTACAATCCCTTAAACGTTGCTCGGTGATTACCAAAACGGCAACGTACTTTCACGGACACCCTGTATGACCGTAGACGACGTGGGCCCGTGTGGAAACCGGTCTTCGGGCTCTCTCGAAGTCGTCGACTCGTGACCTTCAAAGCGGGCGAGCTGCAGAACACTGCTATGCAGTTACCATGCACATCGTGCTGCCCCCTTGGAAGCTGCCCACGAGTTCTCGACTTTTACGGTTCGCAAAGCCTATCTCGAGCTAGCTCGAGCTATCTCGAGGCGTGCACAAGTTTGAAATATATCGGACACGCCGGGGAGAACACTCGATTCGCTCGTTTCCACCGCGTCACGTTGCGCCGCGACGGAAATTACACGGGAAGACGCTTCTGCCTCGCAATCGAGGCGTAACCGTGCTCCAGTATTTCGATAGCGCTTTCTAATTCTCAATGCTTTCGGGTAAATTGTATCCGTTTATTTGTTACACGTTTCTCAGTAGTTTGAACGAGACGACAAAGGTTGCAGAATTTTAAATTAAACACTTAAATTAAGCAATGCTTGCAAATTAAACAATTTCAGACGGATAGGGTCGAAAACATAGAGACGCGAATACAGGTATCGCAAACAATTACCCCTAAAGGGATCCTAGACTGCGAAAAAAATTTCCCAGCCGAGAAATTCGATTCGAGCGTTCGGCGCAAACCGCGGTATCTCGTCGTAGGAAGGCAAACCGTGGCTCGTTACCCTCGCAATTAGAAAACCGTCGGTCAGAGTTTAACGAAGAATTCGATCGAATCGTTTAATCGAGTAGATGAGTTCGGCGAGGAAGACGGACGGGAGGCGCGAAGCTTTGAGTAGGGGAAGGGCGAATCGAACCTTTTTATCGATAAAGTTTGGCAATCGCGGATCCAGGTATTCCGTTAACACGTTGGATGCATCTAATAGTAGGTTGTTTTACGTAGCAATCGTGAATGTCGTTTTTGTAGGATTTGATAGTTTACGCGCGGCGTTGGTACCTTTGCCGCGAATACTTTGGCAGCCATGGGACAGAAACGGCGGAGATTTTTCGCGATGGCCGTTGGTGCTCTCGCGCCCGGTATCCAGTGGGAGGACCGGTTTCACAGTGGCTTAAATCCTGTTATGCCCGCGCGCCGTAAGCCGCTTGCTTTCACGGACGCGCACCAACTCTTGCTCGTGCCTCCGTCGTTGTCGTTCTCTTCATCGTTGTCGTCGTAGTTGCGCTCTTTTTTCCCTTCCCCCTCACTTTTTTCCCTCCTTTTCGCCTCTCGACGAGCCGGAGCGCGCTCAGGCAACGTCCATGGCTAGAAAGCGCGAGCGAGGGCAGGTTACAGGGAAGGTTTACACTAAAAATAGGACTCCTCTCGGGTATTATTACATCGGCGGGGTCGTAAAGATCGCGAAAGGCGGAGACGTTGACGATGAGGCCATGGCGAAATTTTTCTTCCGTCGATAACGACTCATTGTCCGCTCGGACGGCGACGGCGGCGGACGAAACGCGTGAAAAAGAAGAGTTTACGAGTCGGCCACGGTTCGCGCCACGAAATTTCTCGGTCATGCATTTTCATTATCGATTCGTTCGCGGTTCCCCTCTGATAACCGTAACGACGCCGGGAACTAGCTATACCGTTATTACAAAATGGGGGAAAAAAACCTATCGAACCGCTACCCCTTTCTAAACCACCCCCTCGCGCCATCATTTTTCCCAATTTTGATGCTCGAAAACTTGCTATTAACTAGTGGTTTCTAAACTTTTTCTACACATCACTCCCTCCCTCCTGAAGAACAAAGTATATTCTAATTTAGTTCCTTGTTATCGCATCGGTCAACTGGCACCTTTGTTTCGTTACACCGAGTAAGCGTTAGAGACGAATCGACAGCTTATCCCGTCCTTGCTTCGTTCGCAAGTTTCTCGACACCGTTGCGGAACAGTTCCGCGCTTCTACCGTGTTCTGCCAGTCTTTTCCACCTCTTTATTTTAAAATAACAATTAAGAAAAGTTGCGAACGACAAGGAAGAAATTTCATCGCGACACGATCAACGCCGGACCCCTTCGGACCACCGACGCCGACGAGCCAACTGCAAAGTTGGACCTCGCCATCGCGCAGACTTTCACTTTACACCGAAACTGGAGGAACGCTTTCGTGGCTATTCGTTTCGTTCAAACAAAGAAGCGAAAACGACTGGACTCTATCGGGTCGAGAAGACGAAGCGTTGAGCTCTTTCGCGTCGACTCGGAGAAACTTGTCCATCGCGGACAGGAGCGAAAGAGTTTGTTGCGAGATTGCCGTTTTCATTTATTTACGAGAATACGAGTAGAAGACCGATTATGCAAAGTAACAGGCTGATAATAACTACTTTTGCTATAGTTAGAGACAAGGTACCGAACCCCTCCAAGTAAGATCAGGTGTTTGACCTCGTCGGTATTAATTTATTCAAGGAGCAGTGGCAATTCGTAACGTGGTTCGTCGATCAACCCCATCGTGGTTCCCTCCCTGTCAACCCTCGTACTTGGGACTGCAAAATAAAGTAATTCCGAGAACTGGATGCGTGTTACTCACGGTTGAGTCATCGCGCGAGGTTCCCTTTCGTCGTCGAGGGCGTCGTTGCTTACCAAGCCAAGGAAAAAACGACGCACGATTTCCTGTTTGGTGTCTAGCGGTGTCTGAATACATTGTTAGCCGCAATATATCAGCACGGTATAAAACGGCGCTATTATCCCGACGATATCTCTTGGCGGTGCGCGCAACATATCCAACCGGATCGCCCGAAAATTTCGCCATTCCTCCCTTAAATGTTCCCCGGCGGCGTTCCAGGGAGGGTTTAACTGCGATCGTTTGCTCCCGAAAATGCTTCGTTTACGGTGGGCAAAACGACGATTGTAAATCTCCTTAACGCTGGCTCGAAAAGTCGACGACGACGACGACAACGACGACGACACCCGACAATGCTAGAAACTTGACGTGTATGCCAGGTCTGGACTGCTAGAAATATGGAGCTAATTATCGTACACACTTGTATTTTATTCCAGACCTAATACAGTTTTAATCCACGATACAATCTCCATCGTTGCCGACAATCTTCATCAATCGGAAAATTGTCCGACGACGTGCTAGCTCTGCCCTAGCTATGGATGATGATTTTCCCTACCGAACGTGAAATGGAGCGATCGATACGCGTGACAGTATCGTTATAGTTTACCAAGAAAACCGAGCAGCAGCGCCAAGAGTTTGTTCAGTTTCGCAAAGTGTACGCGTCTATCTTTGAAGTACTGCGGGGATATAAGAGCGGAGGAGAAACAGAAATATGCCAGCAGATAATAATTTAACGCGTTCAGCTAGAGATACTGGAAGTTCGTGGTTGAACTTTGAAAACTGGTCAGAAAGTTATATTGCTACATTCGACTGCGAGAAAGCATCGATCGCGTTGAATTATGAATCGAACTTCCCGGAATCCAAACAAATCAACTTCCTTACGCTGTAAATTTTTCGATTTCAGTTACATCGTATAAAACGACATATCATCGTTCTGGATCCGACGATAACAGGCGCGTTCGCGATATTTCAAGCAAATACTACCGACGTGTAAACGTACAAATATAAAAACAATTTAGGATTTTCCGAGGAGGCTGAGCTGGTTTATGCGAATTCGACGAGGCTATCGGTTTTGGACTGTTCGGAAAACGAAATGGCTTCGAGAAATATTATATGTAGTAGGGGGATTAGAAGGGAACTATGTCAAAGGTGGGTGACTAGAGTTATTGTGAGAGAAGGCGGGGGTTAATGGGTTTCGAGGACACTGGCGCTACACCAGGAGATCTCACGCTCCGTCTGTTAAGAATGATGAAGCTGCCTTTGTGAAGCGTTAAGTTCGAGGAATATGAGGCGCGAAAGGGATTTCTTCCGTGGCGGCGCCAGGCGTTGAATTTAAATCGACGGATATGCTTGGAAATTGAACGAAAAGGTCATGGCCGACGCTCCCATACCCTCGAGTCTTTTCGATCTGCCTATCACAGCAACGTTGTACCTACACCTTTTCTGGACGATTCCGCATGTTTTGACGATTCTCGATTGCCAGTCGATCTAGGAAATTCCCTCTTTCAGAGATATCCATTCAACGATTGAATCGAGGTTATCTCCCGTTCCTACGACGTTGACCCTACGCCGAACAATTTTTTTTTAATTTTACCTTCCATTCGTATATCTTAACGAAAATGATATCGAATTTTGTTATCTTTCGAAACGTTCGTTCGTTATTTCGAGTTCTTATCTAGCCAAGTATTTTTTCCATATCTGGTTTGATGTATCGTAACGTGTTGTATATAATTCAACAGTCTCCTTGAATGCATACGTTTCTGTACGATAAATGGACAGTAACATGATCCGGGATCGGATATTTCGATGAGGCAATGCTAATGCAACGATCAAACTTTTTTTTATTATTACCGTTTTTGTTGTAAAACTGTTACCATCGTGTTCCTTACATTTTTCTGATTAAAATGAGACCAAAACGACGTAATTCGCAACATATTTACTATGTATTGTCTCACCGAAATAATTCCGTTGTGGCCGCCATTTTCGCATGTCGCTCTGTCCTCTTCTTCATTCGGTGTCCTTCTCTACACTCGAAGGTTGGTGGCAAAACATTAGAAGATACAGTGATGAGACTGAAGGAGGCATGCAAAATTGAAGACCCAAAACATTGCACTCGAGTGTTTTTATATGTTTACATTTGACTCGAGTCGAGCGTCGAACGTGGAAAAGGACAGATAGTGAAAGAGAAAGAGGTCCGAGAAAAAGAAAACACTCGACAGAAGCGTAACAATCGGTTCGGATCATATTACACTGGTGGGTGGGGCTACTCGGGCGAAACTACGGGCAAAAGAAATGCGAATGGGCTGGCAGCGAGTGGGATGGGTATCTGAGAGATATACAAAGTGTCCCAGCCTAAGTAATACAGAGCTCTAACTCCAAAACTATCGGCCGAATGGAAAATTTCAAATATGGAAATTGTATGGTAAAATGGGGCTCATGTTTCAGCGAGTAGGAATTTTTGTTAACTTTGTTATTTAACGAGATATGATGGTCAAGTTTCGTTTTTCAAATGGAACTATATTTTTTTTTTATACCATACGATAGTACTTTTCAAGACGAATTCATTAAGCTTGAATGTATTTACCCGATTTCTATTAGTTTTCAAGCTATAACGCTTCAAAGTTTGCTAACTTTCAAGGAAAAAGCTCGGTTCCTCGAGCTCGAATCCTACATAGCGGATAGTAATGCGAAGATGGAAAGAATGGCAATCCGTCGACAGGGAAGAACGTTATCACCTTTTCAGTTTCGGAGTCGCGGATTCAAAATCAACTTGGAGATCGGAAATATCATTAGCATCGATGCCAAAGTCGTTTATCACGAATACCCAATGTGATTAATCTCTTACTCGACGCGGCTATCGGTCCGTGGCGGCAGATGGATTGGTATCTAATCAGTCACCGCGGTGAGTCATAGTGTCCTCGAAACGCATATAGACCTGATGTATGGCGGTCGATGTGCCTGCACTTTTCGCGCTAGTCTTCGTCAACGACATGCCCCAAGGTGTAACTCTCATTTTCCGCCGAGTCTTCGCGCAGTCTACTTACCGTGGATTAAAATACACTGGACGTTATGGAAGTATCGGAGTATTTTTAAATGTAATTCTATCGGTCCTCTGATATAAAACTATCGGACGGTAATGTGCAATTGCGTTCGATTGTTGGAACTTTTGAAAACAGCACATTGTGCTGGCACGTTATCTGGAAATCTCTTCAACCCTAGGTCGACTCCCGCTGAGTTTGACTCCGAGGGTCGTTTCGGACACCCCACGAACTTGGATCGTATCAGGTTCGAAATAAGTGGATTCGCAGTGTCTATAGGCCAACTGGAATCAAAGATCTCTTTGTGTTTCGCGTACAATGTTGCATTTGGCAGTCGTAAACAATGATCGATGGCTCGCGATTATTGGCATGGTTATCCCTACTCGTGAAATCGTTCAATTACGAGAAACACCGTTTATCGAGCCAAAAGTCCGGTTTAAATCCAGCAATCAGCTCACCCAATTCTTTTGCACCCATTACACGTGATTTAGAATTGCGCGGTGTCAGTCGAGCGTTATAGCAGTGACACTCATAATTGACAACGCGAGCTCGAGAAGAAATTCGTCACGAGGATTCCACGGTATATATTTACAACGGTCGAGTGTGAGCTCGAACGGTCCATCAATGCGATCTACATCATCCGTCACGAGATTCTATGATAATTATCCACCAACGAAATGTGATTATTGGACATAGGTGGTCGGTACGTGTCACTGACCAGCGTGACTCGGTGAGCGTACGCGGGATGCATACAGGTATACAGGTCGGCGCATGAGCGCAGCCAGCGTTGAAACAATTCTGTCCGTACGCCAAATGTCCCGGTGTATTTTATTGCATTTGCATGGAGCATACACCGCGTCGAACGTACGTGCGTGCGCGTGTCGATCGTTAAAGAGTGGTGTTGGGCTTCCCACGTTAAGCTAGCTGGCAACAACGAGCCACAACGACGGCGAGAACCGTCCACGATGCCTGACGTCCGCTAAACCCGCTCTTATTCTAATTTTCGCATTCTTACGTTATCTTTTCTCTTTTGACCAGATCCTGTCAACTTTTCGTACTCATTTTTTTGCTCCTATCTCTTCCTGTCTACCTTCCAAGTGTCTTTCCATTCCCCTCGATCATCTCGCGGCGATTCCTCAATGGCGCCACCATTCTGGTTGCCGTTAACCTCCTCTAACGATTATCGACTGTTCGATATCGGTGTTCTTGTTATCAGCAATTCGTACCTACTACCTTCGGCCAGCATAGTTTGGTCTATCTCGCTATTCGTATCGAACGATGTCATTTCTTTCTTGGAAGCTGTACGTCCTTTTAAATATCGCGCAATGGTCTCCGTATTACCCGAAACGCGTTATACGAAAGTTTTAACGACGCCATGCTTTGCGTTATGTCGACTCGTTCCCAGTGTTTACGATCCCGTCATTGGCTGGCTGTTGCAGAGATTCTTTCGGATGGATTTTATGTTGCGTTTCGCTTTAACGGTACAAATGAAAGTCTCCGCGTGATATCAGCCATGCATACCACCACTGTTCTCGCGTCGTAACGATTGTTGGAGCGTTTTCTACGTTATTACTCGTGGTATCTACTTTGCATGAAGGATTATACGAATGCTTCTGATCTAACCGGAGACACAGTCCAACTGTAACGCGCCGATTTCCATGAAACTTTGCACACAGATAGAGCATCTGCCGGAGCTGAAGAAACTTAAACAGCGGTGGGGGTGATCCCATTTCAATAAACCCTAACGCTGATTTATTCAAAAAACAAAGCACCGGTGTACATGCGAATTTTGTATCGACTGATACGTATATTCAAGGGCCGAGATCTCGGTGGATTTTTCGAATTCTTACGCAATCGTTGCGAGCATTTTTCGTCGAGGATAAAATAAAACTTTAATGCCACGCAATTACGAGGGTTTGCTTACCGATTGCAGTAATCAGTCAGGTGCGATAAAACGGATTGCGCGTTGTTTTCAGGCGTTCTAGATCTCCTCGCTTTCTTCGTAGTTTTCCGTCGTCCATTTAAGTTCCCAGCGAGGGTGTAGGTCCCGGAATCCAACTTTGTAACTATCGTTAACCGACGTTAACGTTTATCGACCCTCGATATCGCTGCCCACATAACTACCAGCTACGTACGTACGTGTATGCACTACATATTACTTGCTTGGAATTGAGGCTTAACGTCGTTTACAAACTACATGCCTGTAATATATACGCTCGCGTATATGTACATGTATAGGTTCGAAACTTGCAAACTCGAAGATTGCGTTACCATTGTACCGGCTAATCAGTTTGTCCAATTCTTCGTTTCAATTATCACGAGGCGTACAATTGAGGCGATCAAAATTCAAGCAACGACTCGACGACCGTTGATCACGGGACCGATCGTAACACAAAGCAAAATTAAATTCTATTCACGACTCATTTCAATATCAATATCCCACCGAGCTACTGTTTATTTTCGGGTAAAGTCGTTCGAGGCACCCTTTGCAACGATAGGGATTCTCGAGAACTTTCCAGTCATCCGTATCCGATAGCGATGGGATTAAGACGAATTCCGATTCAAATATGTATCAAATAATCAGGCTACCTCTGGATGTACTATTATCTTTTGTTAGCTTTCGATTCTTGCTCGGAGGCATTTTCAAAACCTCTACGGCACTCTAAACCTATTTAAAAAAGACACGGAAAAGCTGATCCGTGCGAGCACCTGCTTCGAATTTCTTCTCGCCACAATTTTTGCTTCGACTCTGTTTCGCTCTCGCCGCTTTGCTCTCCGAGCCCCTTCTCGTCGCTGAGCAAATGATTTGATTAGAGAACAATGGCTTTCCATTAACAATCCTGTCTCTCCCTTCACCCTTTCTGGCCGTACCCTCCCGTACATCGTCGACGCTGTCTGTCAGCTGACTAACCCCGGTGAACGTTCTCCGACGCCGACGAAATCACGGCGTTGGTCGCAAGAACGCTGGCAGAATTCGTTTAAAAATTCTCCGGGCCACGAACATTCACGGCTCGACATCCACTCTTACTCCGCGTATGAATTAACGATGGTCTCAAGGGAGTAGTCTTGATACTTTAAAATTACTTTTTCGACCAGATTCTTTTCTCAACATCGTGGTTTTGTTTTTTTCGCCGAACATTCCTTGAAATACCACTCCGCGGCCGGTTAATCGGGAAGCCCTTCTGAGGAAATGGGTTATCGATCCCGCGGACAGTGATTCGTTTTGACAATGCGCCGAGGAGTGACGTCGCGATAGCCGAGCGTGATAACAGAAACAAATTTCCTACGCCATTTGCAGCGGGATGGTTTCGCGTGCGGTTTTCATCAGCATTCGGACTGACGTTTGAATCGCCGGCTTTTTTCTCATCGATGTCTCTGTCTCTGGCCAGTGTTTCTGCCTCGCGTTTAACCGGCGGCGTCAAAGATTCGAGGGAAAGCTCGATACAGAGGCATCGAACGCCATCGTATCGTCGCTCGTTTCATTTTCGTGGCAATTTTCGCGGACAAGCGCATCCAAACGAATCCTACTGATTTTGCGCATCCGTGAACCCAAATGAAGCAATATTTCTGTGCCAAGTTTAGAGAAATATTCGACTCGAAGATATGAAATTTTAGGTGGATTTATTTTTCTACGATTCGCTCGTTTTCATCGTACGGTTCCGAACCAGCAGGCATCCGTTGCCAACAGGCATCCCCGTAGGATACGAATTTTATTCGTCGATTTTATTATTTGAAAAAAGGTCCTGCTCCTTATATCTTTGTCAAAGATTCGAGGGAAAGCTCAATTTAGAAACATCGAATGCGATCGTACCGTCGATTTTCGCGGAATTTTCGCGCAGAGGAGCCGCGTGGAAACGAATCTCGCACCGATGATAACGGGATCCGCTCGCGATTTCCTTGTTTCTTCGGGGCGAACGCTGGAAAGCAGTTTCTCGTTCGCGATCAAACCCATCCTCCTTCGTGTTCAGCTTCGAATCGTTCTGGCAAATGAGGTGTTCTATAGGTCCGCGCCGCGCGCTGTTTCCTTTCTCTTTTGCGTTGTTTTTCGCCCCTTCCTCCGCGCGTCTCGTCTTTCCGCACCCCTTCGATTTCCCTGGTGTGATTGTAGATACGTTGCATCGTTCATTTGCCTTCTATCTTCTTATTCGGCTGGCGCCGAAATGTCTGCCCAAAGTATTGCTGTTAGGGGGGAACTCGAACAGAATGCCCGAGATGAATATTCGCGCTAGACGGAGAATTCATTTTCTCCGTGTTTGGAAGATTTCGCGTCTACGGGATGCTTCCATTCATCGCGACATTTCTGAACATTTCCACAAGCTGGGCTTGTCTAACTCGATCTTTTCTTTTTGTTTCAGGCAAGTCACGATAACTTAACGTAGACGATATCCACAGCTTTAATTAGCATGCAGCTTTCTTCGATATGTATTTAATGTCGAAATTACTTTTCGTTATTCCATTTGTATAAAATTACATGGAATTTAAATTTAGAAGTAGAGATTGTCCAGATAATAGGTCCCCAAAATCCAATGCATATCGTGCGTAAATCACACACAGTGGTTGATCAAATTATTGGAGGCAATAATTCTCGAGCCAAGTTCTCGAGCGCGTTGACTATTAATATTCAGTGTACGAGTACCTAGACCGCGATGCAATCTGCGCATTTTCCGTAGAGTTCGCAGCGTCTGAAAAGGTTTACTCTTGTTTGTCAGAGATTGGATGCAGTTCGCACGGAAAATTGGTTCTTCTTTGAGGGTCGAGTGTTCAGTTTCCTCGGAGTATTAGCGAATGCTTTATTTGGCTCGATGCGCCGTCTTAATCTTGATTTGCGACAGGATTGTCGAGCACATTATCGCGAAGCTTATATTTCGCACTCCAAGTCATATTAGCAGAGACGGAGTCACTTCTCGGCAAGTTGTTAAGTGAATCGCTAAGTAAACGGAGGCTTGTTCAAGGACGTACGTAAACATTATATCCGTTCTCCAAATACATCAACGTAATATCGCGCGAACATTCAGCGCACGGTTTCTTGTTCTCGACGTCGAATCGAGATGGTAATTCGTCTTGCGTGTCGCGATGCGCGAAGGAGCACTTTACGCCTAAATATGCACTAATAGATAGCGTATCCACTTCCAAGCGTGGACAATATTGTTACACACCTGCGAGCAGCCTCTTCGCTCCGCTTGTTAACCCGACGCCAGGTTTTATTTGCTTTGTAAGCGTTTACGTACGATGAGAATAATATTTGTTTGCTTTCGTTCAACGATCAACGAGTACTCGAAACGATAGGGCAGTCGTCTAGCGAGCAAAAGGTTCGGGTTCGAAATCCTGGCTTGGCAATTCTACCCTTTATCTATCTTTTCCTTCCTAGAATTCTCAGGAGTGGGATTCATTCTCGTGCCTACACATTTAGTTCTCGTGTTACTTCGAAGTTTGAGTCTCGCGTGTGGCCCAGAGTGGTCGCATTTGTTAGGCTGGCTGTGCTCTAGGTGGTAGTCGTTTTCGAATATTACGCCTAGGGAGGAAGACTACGTCTACCAGTGCCAGAGCTTCCATTATGCGGGCGAGTAGAACGTACTGGGTGACTCGCAGATACGAATTAAATTCCATTCAAACGCGATAGGTTCCGTTCGTTCGATTGAATTTAAATTAAAATCTTTAATTACTCATACTTGAGAAGATATGTGCGAAAGCTTTAACGTAATATTTTGATACGTAAAGTATCGTGTACGTACAGCGGTATGGCTATCGATAGGTCCCAGTTGGAATCCCGATCGAACGATTCCGTATGTCACCGTGCAAGATTCAATCACGGATAGAGCAGCTTTTGTCGCGGTAAAAAACGTCGGATGAAGGTCAACACGGCATTTCGCTGCTTGTAATCCAGACAATTGGCGTTGCCGTCGGTGCTGTTCGTAATTTCGAATCGCGTTAAGTGTCAACCGATTTCGCATTTACGCTGTCCCGTCAGTTATTACCGAACAGAAGTATGACGCACCCGGCAGTGTAAATAATTCAGGGCTCAATTACGCAAATTGCGAGCCAACGTGCCCCCTCCCCCCCCCCCCACCGCACCCCTTCTTTCTCTTTCTCTCCCTGTCTCGGTTTCTGTGACCTCTCCACCTCTCCACCTTTCCGATCCCTTTCCATCGACCCCTCTCCGATGCACGTTCCGCACCACATCATTCCGAGCGTGCTGCTCTCTGCAACCCCTCGCCGCGTGACTAATAACAAGTTTCGCGAGTGTTGTCGGGGCTAAAAAAATTTTTTCACCTTCCGCGTATCGCGTGCCTGGCCATTGAACGGAGTCGAACCGTTTCGTTATATACCCCCGAGCCGCGTTTTTTGCCTGTATCGAGGGTGAGATTAAAAATTGGAGAGCAATCGGATGATCTCTATCCCTTTTTATTTTTCACGCGGCTCGACGAGAACAAGCTTTTCACTTTCGTCGTCGCACGCGGTATTTTTGGCGTTTCGTTGCCTCCCTTGACTTTTCATCTCCGCGATTCGATCCCAGAAATTTCTCGAGAACAATTTCAGAAGATCGAGCACGCTCCACGTCCGATTGTAGCGAGTTAATTATCGAAACAAGCGGTACAAATTATGTACAGCGTCTTTAGGTCGTTACCGCAAACGTGTTCCCGTGTAATTAGAAAATACCGATCACGCGAGCGCAATTACGAGACTCCTAATAAAGCCTGAGCGCGATTATTCAAACGCGCTAACGCGAAACTGGTTTCCCCGCTTCCGACGATCATCTTATTACCAGCGATGACGCTTTCTTTCTCTCTCGCGTTCTCATACAAATGGAACGGCTGTGAACGGAGCATCCGCGAGGGTGTGGTGTTGCTTTTTTGCTTTTTCTTTTCTTCTTTTTCTTCCTCTTTTTCTTTTTTCCTTTTCTTTCTTTTTTTTTTTTTTTTTTTTTTTTAAAGAGGACACAGGAGAGGAAAGAGATTCGCGAAACTTTGGAATTAACGAGGACAGAGGCTCGCGACGGCGAAACTTTTGTAGGGACCATTCAACTTCCAGTCATGTAACCTCTCTGGCTTGAAGACGCGTACCATAATCCGGGGTAACAACGTGCCAGAAAATACCCCTTCCTTTCGTATGCATACTTGCAACTGCTGTACGTTGAACTTGAAACGGTGTTCGCACGAATTTACCGTCACCCTTGTCCATCATTAAATTTCTGCGCGATCATTTAACCGCAAACATCGTTTATCTGTTAACGAGCAACGGAAATCTTCGAGGATCGTTACGAATGCATTTGTATTTTTTTTTTGTCCTAATTTTTCCTTCTCTACGAATAATACGAACGTACGGTTTGGATAAAGAATGGCCTCTTATGTGTCGTTAATTTTCACTTTCGTCGCTTAAAAGAAACTCGTCGTACAATTCCAATTAAAAATATTGGCCAGTGCTCGTGACGAAAGTACCGCGAGTCGAGATCCACGAAATAGAGCATTAATAATACGTTTCGTAACGAGGAAATAATTTATTCATCGCTCGTACAGGGGAACTTCTCCTTTAATTGATCGATGCCCGCACGCTAGAATGTCAGTGAGATCTTACAGGTAATTCCATGCTCTTATCCTGTGCACGATGTAAGTAGTGATTAAATTTTTTCAGTCGCTCCGTTTCGTGCGTTTTCACGTCGAGCCGTCACTCGTCTACCGAGATTATTACAAAACCAACGAGCGCCGACTAAACTTAGTTAACTGACATTAATGGCAGAGAATCGTAGAAGATTGATTCCGTCTAACGTATAATTGACTCATTAATTTCCAGACGTTGCATCACGCGTAGACGCGATGCTTGCAACGTTTCATTACCTGCTAATGAGATCATCGATGCGGGAAACCGCGGATGAGAGCGACCCGCGTGAGATTTGTTTCGCAAGAGGTCGCGATTATTTCAAAATTTATCAATGGTTCGCTTCTCGAATGCCAAGGATTGAAAACCATCCTCGAAACTTGAACAAACTTTGCCGATCCACGACGAAGGTTGGTTGGGTGGTGTCCTTGGTTCGATGCGTGACGTTACCGTGTTTATTACCTGAAATTTTCATCGGGTTTTCCCTTACCCTACAATGTCATTTAAACTCGATTCCAGGAAGCACGTTCGCGCGTTGGTAACCGTAAATATACGTTCCGCTCTTTTCTTCTGTCCCCGTCTGGCTTTTTGCGCCCACCTCCCTCTCTAAATGCACGTGCCGCGTAACGCGGCTTCGCCTCCCTCTTTTGTGTACAAATGACACCTCTCGCATCGTTGGTGTCGGCTTCCTCCGGCAACTCCCAACCTGTAAAGGTATATACCTTGTAGTCGGTGGATACGTACCATGAAGTGACTTGCTAGATAATCCAGAGCAACCTGGCTTCCTTCTTCGTGCTCTCCTTTCTTCCCTTGGCTCTCTTACTCCATTTTCCTATTCTACTTTTTACCAGATTCTGGCGTAGAGATCGCGAGGGGAATGGAAAACAGGGGTAGAGGAAAGAAAATGGAGGGTGAATCCCGCGTCGAGAGAGCTCCGCACTCGTACTTGCGTCATTTGTTCCTGGCTTGTTCTTATCCGTGATTTTATAAACGCGCCGCCTTTCATTAGGATTCCCGACAACGTCGTCGCGTCTCGACAAAGAGTTCGGGTTAATTAACCGATAATTCTTGCGTCGACGACCTGGTTCCTCCGTGTAACTGCGAGGTAGCTCGCGAGAGCGCGCCGTAGATCCTTCGAACTCGTGCGAAGCGATTCGATTAACCGTCCGATCCCCATGGTTTCATACCGTGATTCAACGAGGACAATTTTCTTCATTTTTTTGTTCTCTGTACAAAAATTCCAAACTAGAATTCAAAGAAAATAGAGACGCGAGCAAAGTTGAAAAGTATTTTCGTGATGGATGTTTCGAACATTTAGTAAATTGAATACGGGAGATAGATAAATGTTACCGACGGAAATAAATAGTTAAAAATTGTCAAGTTTACTGCCGTTCCATCCACGCAACAAACTCGGCAGATCATCCTCTATTTTAGTTCGAAGGCTCTTTTGACGCTGCCAATGTCGTCCTATGATGGCTGACAAGACCGAATCGACTCAGTTAGCAACAAAGGTTCGCGGTGCAGCGGTGATTCACGCGTGATGATCGTTAACTCACGGTGAAGAAGAAACGGTAGCCAAGAGAGGATGGAAAAAATAGCGTGCGAAGCGGTCGCAATTAGTATTCCTGTTCGGTCGGCGAACAAACGTACCTTGTGGCTTGAACGGAATAACACCCACGCGATAAAAATCACGACGGCAGCCACTTAACGCACTGGAAACAGTGGAAATGTTATTAGGAAGAGAGGTGCTTCCTAGTTGCATTCCATTTCCGCGAGTTCCGTCAACCGATTCAACGAAACGAATTGCCTTCCTTCTTCTCTCGCTTCCTTCTTCGTTACCCCATCTCTGGCTACCCCTAACGTTCCAGATTCGGAATCCGTGTACATCAGAATCTTGTACCAACGTTATTTCCAAATCGATGTAAGCTGGCGCAGAGAAATGACCTCTTAACGATACAGATTTTGCTCGGGAGGGCCTCTCTTTGGCTGTCATTTCGTTTCCCTGTTCAGCCGCGATTCGCCTCTCGTTAACCCTTTCCTAGCCCTTTTAATTAACGTTACCGCAACGGCCACGTTACCGACGGTCGCTTTTACCAGAGAGAACGGTAACTTCCTCTCCGGTGTACACAGTCTCTTCGCGATAACTCTGTTCTCCCGTTGCGCACATAAAATGCAACGAACAAACACGCGTACTTCCGCGTCGCAGTCGTAGACTCTTTCACGCGAAGCTTGGCCGCGAGAAAGATCCTTTCTTCTTCGAGGTGGGCCTCTTTACCGACCACGAAAGACGGAGACAAGCGGAATGGTCCACTCGTGGTAATTACACGCCTCTGGCTCGCTTGCACATTTTATACTCTTTTTCTCTACAAACAGTACTAATCCGGAAAGTGGTCGTAGCGCCAAACTGCGCTAGGCGGTGCATTCGATTAACCCTGCGCAAGATCCGGCTATCTCGGGCACCTGCCAGCCAACGATATCGCGAGTTCCGAAACGATGCGATAGCGTTCTAAAAGTTTCGTTAAGAATGGAATTCGTTGTCATCATTTTCAAGAACATCAAACGCTATTCCGACGATTACGAGTAGCTGGATTCAGTCGTAGGATTCGCTTACACGTTTGGTCTTCAGGGTGCGTTCAACTCGCAGAAGAGAGTTCTACTACAACAGCCCGATTATTCAAGAGCGAAAGTACATTTGCTAAACGTAGTTAATGGAAATAGCATACGTATCGTAATGAGAGTTACTTCCAGGAAACGTGCTAATTGCTTACGTAACTAAATTAGCGTTTCGAAGTGTTAACATCCAAAGTAATCCGAAATTGAGTAAACCTCGATTTCAGACCAGCTCTTGCAGTAGAGTTCTTGAAATGCCAGATGCAAATGCCACGATTGATCTCTGAACGAAGAATACTCTGGGTGTTACCTTAACGCGACTCGAGACCTTCTGCAAGGAAATGAGGGTGTTAAGCTACACGTAAAGTAGAACGGAAAGGTTGGAACGCAACGACAGTCGTTTTTTCTTTTAAAATTAGATCAGCGTTGTACAGCGAGTAGCAGAAGTGCTCTTACTTGCTCGATTGCTGACTTGGTCGACATCCTTCTAGGATAACCATTGTACGATAAGCGAGTAAGGTTGTAGATAAGGATTAGTCCGCCATCACGGTAATTAAATTTTTATTTCGATGCGATATCAAGTTGCGCAGGGTATGTTAGCACTGCAATAACAGTGGAAATAATAGCAGCAGCGGTGACAGCAATCTTGGCGGCTATAGGCAGCTTGTAACCAAGCCACCCTTTCTGCCCTACGCGAGTGCCGGCGGAATTTAGCCGTCGGCGTGGAATACGGCTCGCTAATTCACGCTAATCTAATTTACCGGCAGTTGAGGTAGCGAAAGGTACGAACCGCGGACAAATATAATAGCTAAACGCGACGAAGATGTTTGTCGATGTTGAAACGCGAATCGAATTTCGGAATTGTCGACAACAGTTTGGCAACTGTGGTTATCCGACACCCGCTGCTTGGTATTCTCATTTTTGTCCATCTTCCATGTCCGAGGTCTTATCTCACAGTCTATTTGCAAATACAGGAGCGCCCGTCTACCATTTATTCTCCACGTTTGATCAAGTGCAAAACTCGACCAGCGCTTCCATGAACATGAGAGCGCGGGGCGCGTTCACCAGGTGCAAGCACGCGAACACAAATTCCACTTAACGCCATTTAGGCGTTGGACGAATTTTTTTTTAGCTCCGATCATAGTCGAGGCCATAAAGTCGTTCAATGGAATCCCAATGCAATCACGTTCGTAGCTGTTCCTTTCTAGAAGGTCAGGGCGTTCCACGCCAGGAGCACAAGCCATTTACCCGGGAAATGCAATAATTGCAAATTGTAATGGGACGGCACTCCGGTACCGCGCCATTGTCGCTATGTCAAGCTCCCTCTTCCGTTTCCCTCCCTCCTTTTTGCCTCTCCAAATCCCCCACCGTTCTCCAGCCGTTATATCTTTCTCTGTTTCTTTCTGGTGGCGAGCAGCGACAAAACACCTGCTGGCACACTTGGCCGTGCTGTCTCTTCCGTGATCTACCTCGAAACAGCGAAAATATTTCGTAGGAAACGGTTAATGTTTTTTTTATCGCGTGCTCTCGAATAAGTCCGCGTTGACTCGAACGCATCAACGCGTTTAGAAATTTACGATTGGTCCGTGAAATCGTCGTAGGAACTAGTCAAAAAGTAGCGACGCTGTTAAAGTAGAAAATTATGAACAATTCTCGCGATTTACTTCTGCCGATACCAATGCCGACGCTGACGCGCAGGCTTTTGGTACCACGAGCATTTATCGCTTCCGGTACACACGTTTTCGATGTAGACCATCAATCCGGCGCACCGACTAATTAACGCGAAACCTCGTTTACGGTCGTGTGCACGAACGACTATCCATTTCTCGCGAGACTGAACCGGATGGTGACAGCTGATAAAATATAAGTATAGTCGAATGTGATGTAAGTGGGTCGGTAATGTGTTTGTCTTGGCCACAGTTTCCGTAGCGACGATTCAAGTATTTATGATAGCTGCACCGTCGCGTCGCTGAAATACCGCACACCGCTTTTGCGCAATGGAATTAAAGACCAACAGCGATCGCTCGTGATCGTGAAATGTAAAGAACTCTTTCGTTAAGGTACCATATTTAATCGTTGCTTGGTAATGAAGGTGTATATCATAAATCGTAGAATGCTTTTATCGAAAGACACGAGCGCGGACGGTCGCGTCGGTGGCGTTGTTGTTAAAACCAATGCGGTACATGACGTACATCGTTCCCACGCGCAATAAAATCTTTTAGGATTACGTAACGGAGCTTATGGCGAAGTCTACCGTGTACTGCGCAGTTCCGTATGACATAAAAGTGCTCTCTTGCTCCGATAATATACGATACAACGAAACGCTATCATGGTCCGACGTTATGTTTTTTCCAGTCTTAAACAACCCGTTTTTATTTACTTGTACATTTTCAGCTATACCAAACCCATCCGAAGTAACTCTATTTGTTAAAAAGATAGGCTTACACCACTTTCTTAACCAATGATTCGTACAAGGTTATCATCGTCCCGAGGTCCGAGCATTCCGGATTAAACGATATTTCGATTGGTTTGCGATTATGTTACTCACTTGCGCCGTTCGTTTCCTTGTATCGCGACGGGATTATCATTTTTCGCACGATCGCGCATTATCGTTCCGGTACGATAAGGTATCGCGAAACGAGTAACGCTCCGCTTTTTCTTTCTTTCTCGTGTACAGGAATTGTCGATAAGAAATACCCACGTTGTCGTTCGACTGCTTTTTTCCGCTCTCCATAAATTTTCGCGATCGAGTTAAGAGTACAAGTGTGAACACGAAAGCGCAATCACCGAAACGCGTTACGCAACCTCGCGATATCGTTCGACGATCGAGCTTTGGCTCACGAAACGATTCGGGAACGGTCTCAGGAATCGTGTACACGCGCAAATTTCTGGATTCGGAAAAAAACGTTGGCACCGATTTGCTTTTATTTACGTTTATCTTCGCGGCATGTAAAAATACTTGGAAGCGTAAAAGCAGCTTCTGAGTGTAATCTTGTCTTTACGCGATTACGTAATTAACGACGAATAACATTATCCACTTAGCTTCAATGTACCATTAAGGAGTACTAGTACGGTTTCTGCTGTTGCGGTACTCGTCTGAATAATGGTACAGCTATATTAATAATTCTCGTCGTCTAACGAAAACTTTTATTTTCTGTGGCAGGTAAGACGGTATACGTATTTCAGCTGCGCGTTGCACCATCCTCTAAACGTAAGCGACCAACTATATTCTTAAGGTATAAAGGTAGCACGAGCAAGTAACGCATACGTATGCAGCGAGTACTTTTATTACCAACCGTAGGTCGGCCAGCGGCTCGTGTTCTAATCACGATGCCAACAAAATGGTAACGTTTAACGCGAGATCGGCGCACACGAACGACAATAATCAGCCACGGTTAAGCGGTCGATTTCTATTCAATGTCAGCCGACTCGTTCTCCGTATTTAGCGTCACTGAGATCCCGTGGCGTGGGTGGTCAATGTGAATTTTCGCCTACGATCAATTGGTCACATTTCTCGGCCACTTGGATACAGCATGTCGGTCCATTAACGTTCTTTTAAATAGCCGGGTAATTCGATTACGATCCGAAAAATAACTCCGACCCGACTCGTCGTCGTAATGCCCTCGACAGATAAGGTCAGTTACGCGATCGTAACTTGGGATGACTTTCCCATCGTGGGAGTAACTCGAGTAAGAGCTTTTCGTACGTGGACGTATCCATTGTCTCGGAGCCAGCCTAATTTACGAGCCACGTTCAACGAATGTTCTGGAAACTTTAACGATAAGCGAAACATATCTATTTCCTTTAACGACGAGCTCGTCGGATGTTCGTTTTCCATACGCGAGTGTTTCCTGTGAAAATTTGAAATATGCCTGACGGTCTGGGAGCTACTGCAGCGGAATACAAAATACGCAGAACGATAAAGGCAATCGGGGTTTCAATAGCTAGCTCGTTATGCGTCCATAGGAATCGCGTTATCGGTTTGTTTGACTGATTCTCCGCTCGTGTTAGATTTAATAGTTTCCCGTTAGTCTCCGAAAACTCCTTCCGGAAGTTGAAGATGATGAAAGGAGAGTGCTCTTCGTCGCGTTGGAAGACAGCAAGCTAGTAGAGGTGGTTGGGCGCGCGAAAGAGGACGAAAAGCGTCGAACGGGTGGTGCGAGACGGAGAAGAAGGGAAGGAGTTAGGGTTAGGGTTAGGTTAGGGGTTGGAGGAGCAATAAGGAATTATTGCGGTACGATCGACAAACGGCAGCTACGTGGCTGCACTACGGAAGATTCTCTCCAATCCAGCGACTTTCTTCTCCGTTGCTTTTCTTTCCCCGCCTTTCTTATTTCTTTCTTCCTCGCCACGAAACCTTCCAGACTCGTCAATATGTAATGTTCGAGACTCTTGTTCCACCGAGTAACATGTTCGTCATACCATCCTACGTGGAATAGGAGATTCTATCCAATTCCGCGCATTGGCTGTTGGTTGCAATAATCGTCGCAACAATCGTTGGTCGCAATAATTTTTTCAAAGAGTTTGCGTCAAGGTACGCGAACTTGTATTACGTTTGCTGGGATGTCCTATATAGTTGAGTGGCTGCCAGCAGGGTAAGTCGCGACGCGGATAAACGAAAGCCGTTAAATACGCGATATTTCGTGGCCGAAAAGAACAAAACGATTAACCCGCGGTGAAAAACATCGGTCTGCGAGGATCTTGAAAAAAATATGAGAAAGAGGACGCTGCTAGAGGACGACACTTTTACGAGCGTTCCTGACGATGTATTCTTCGAAAGCTATGCACGTCCTCGTATTTCTCTCACAGAGAAGCGATTTTATTTCGCGTTTCTTTCTTCTCTTTTTGGTTTCCTATTCGTGGCTGCGCGGGAATGGAAGGTAAATCGCGAAAATTTGTTCAACGACTGCTCATCGGGTTAGTTTATTTTTCGCCGTTAGTTTATTAATACCGCAACTTAACGTGACAAGTTGTCTCGAAACGCTAGAACTGTCTGATAAGTCATTTATCGCCGACCGAAAGCGTGTACTGCACGGAGTAAATAGAATGCGCCGTGAAAGTCGTCCTGGGTCAGACGTCACAGTCAGCCTTCGGAAGGCGAGTACGACTCGACGCCGTCCACGTTCTACTTACTCGTGATACCACCAACGAAGACGTGTTACGCAGCGAAGGGTTAAGGGTTAAATAAAATAAAACGAGTATTTCAATGTACGGATTTTTCGACGCCAGTCTCGTTTCGTTACGGTCCACGCGTTCGATAAAAACGCAAGTAAACGCGGGTGAAAATTGCCTCTTGAGTCATCGATGATTGTAACGCGTTCTCGAAGGTCAACCGGTTCCTATATCACGTGTTTTATCTGCATACGTCCACGTTCGAGACCAACACACCCACGCGGACGAGTATCGATTCAGCGCAAATCAATCTTTACCGGTGTGAGTTCGTTATTCTGGTATTATTCGCGACCGAGCGTGTTATTTAAAATAACGTTGAATCATGCTACGGGACAAAAATAAAAGAAACATAGCCGATGATGGAGCTGCATCGATAGTTAGAACCACTTACTCATAACGGTGATCGCGTGGACAATGCTTCATCAACTTAACGCGTCTTCGCTCGGTCGCTGGTCATTTCCAAACTCTACCTCGCAACCGTGGTCAATTTCGGCCTCGATATAACGAACACGCGGAAATTGTGGTAGCCACGCCATCATAGTTTAGAATAAACTCTTCGAAATAGAGAGCAACTATTTCAGCGACTACTCTTTCGAATATCCTTCTAATTGGCAACGTTTTCCGTTCGACGCAAACACGAGGAAAAACTTTTCTTCGTAGCGCAATTGTCTACCGAGACCCTAGAGTGCCACTTTTCCAAGTTTCGTGTACCCAAGTTTATATCGAACTCATTTTTTTCACACTTTTCGAGTTTATATTTTACTTGAAATCCTGTGCAATAGTACGTTTAAATTCCAAGCTTCTTGGTTCACACGGCGTAACTTTCCAAGCTAAGAGACTGCGGAGCCAAAGAATTTCGATACTAGGGGTTGGGTGAATCGAGGATGGGCGACGAATTGACGCGGTTCAGGGGTGCGTTTGACGACATGAAAACACTGTCTCGTTCACCTGCGAAACCTATCGCGCGGAGATAGCCGCGACAACGGAGGGTCGACGAGGATGCAAATTGTGGACGAGGGGCAGGGGGTAGCGACGACGTTGGTAATGCAGTCGGGGTCGAGGCTCGTATAGCAGAAGACCGCTATGGAACAATACCCTATCGCGCAACATTGTCTACGGGAGCAGGTCTGGGACCCTGCTTTGGTTACGCGACAGAGCGTGGAGACAGAAACGAGAGTAAGCGAATCACGCTTCGAGCGGAGAAAGAGAGGTAATCTCGTGCATAGTGTACACACATTGTCCGTTTCTATACAAGGCCGGTCGTAGACGCTGTGGTCTTCCGATCAAATTGGATCTACTGAGAGTTCGGAGTATCGGGTCGACCGCAGCAGCGCAAATCCACGGGAACCACGAAATATCCACCGCCAACAATCCTGTCTCATTCCCACAAACCAACTGCTGCTATATTTTCCAGGGGAAATGCCGATCGACGTTACGCTTGGATACTTTACATAATATCGGCTGGTTCGCGAATCGAAATGCTATTCGGTCGACCTGGTCCGCTACGATCTACATAGCGACTAAACGGCCAGAATGTCGGAAAGAAAAGGGATACTCTCCGAGGAAATGGGGTATAGAAGTGCCTTGTCTTTTAAGAGCGAATTTTACGTTGGTTTCGAGATCAGAGGTTTATACGTATTGGACGGGGCCGATCGGTAGCTGCGGGGTTAAGCGCACCCCGATAGAGAGTTTCAGGAGGTCGCCGCGACCTTTGACGTTCGACGTTTCGCCAAACGCGGTTAATATTTATTTCGCGAGAGAGAAGGCAGCATCACCCGAAGGATCTCGACCGAAATGCCCGGATGGTTAAGCGTCGAGACGCCAGGCGTATTATCGCGTTAGCTAATTTCCTACACGTGGCGTCGAAACAAGACGAATTGTAACAATTTCAACGCGACAAGTGACAATTTCCTTCGACAGAAGATTAAAGGGAGAAACAGAGAGGGATGGAAAAGAGAGGGAGAATCTGGTGTAAGGCGCGTGACGCGGGGACAGTCTCCGGTAACGCCTCCAGAGGGTGCCTCGGCCCCTTTCCGCGCGGCCCCTCGTACTCAAAGTGCTAATGAGTGTCGCCTCGTAAGCCAATTAATACTCCCCCTCCCCTCACCCACTGGGCGCTAGCTTGCGAACGAGTAAAACAGCGCCGCTGGAGAGAGAAGGAAGTGTCTCCCTTGGAAAGCTAGGACCCCGTACCTGCTACATGACCAGAATACCCCGCGGATTTGGTATGCTGGCCACGCCTGACCGTCGCACACCATCTCCTCGTCAAGTGAACTCCGTCGTAAGGCGCTGCCGAACCACCCCTCGACCTCCGTCGACCTCTGGCAAACCTCCGTAGAGTCTTCCCAGGAACCTCTGGCGTCGGCGTCGGTTCGGTCACCCATCGTCACCCACGGAATTCTTCCACGCCGTGGTAAAGCTTCCTCCTCGATCGTGCAGAGCTGGAACCGTGTTCCATCTAGCCCAGAGTACTTACCAACTCGAGTACTCGCACGGTCGTACGCGAACAGACGCGGCGTTACTTCTTACTTAAAGGCGCCAGGAACTTATGACGCGGACGTGACAGAATTTTAGTTTCAGACCGGTCGACGAATCAGGGGACCAGTTCTCGAAGACCTTTCCGCTAGAATTGCGAGTAGTTTTCATCCCTGCGAAGAGGTGGAAAGAGATTTCATATCGAACTCACGGCACGGGGAAACGGTACCTCGTCTAACCTTCGAAAATCGGTCTGCCAGTTATCGGTATGCGAATGGACCGCGCTAGAGAACTGTTCTTCGGAACTCGTGGAACTCGAACGGACCACTCGAAGAGGACTGGCGATCGCGAATTCCAGCTATTTTCGTCTCCTTTTTGTTGGCAGGACAGCCAGAGTACCGTCCCGTACCGGTTGCCACAATCTCAAGAACAACGCCCCCGTAATTATTGTCTCAACGTGCTCGAGAAGTTCTGTGGGCATTCAAGCGCCAACAGGCTCGTCTCGTCGCTCGAGAAGCGGCTGCTAGGCTGTACATACGTAGTTATAGACCAAGTCCAAAGTACTTAGGGTCTCGGGGCACCGTGGTATACGAGAAGAGTGACGTTGGTGCGGTGTTACTCTTCTTACTTAAAGGCGCGAAGGACTTATGACGCGTACGTGACAGAATTTTAGACTCGGGCTTGCCAACCTCCAACCCCCGCAGCCAACTCTGGAACTGTGGGAGAACGACCGACCACCTTTCCGTGACGGTCTTTCTTTTTGCTTCGTCCCTCGCCCCTTGCACCTCGTCCTCCCCTTTGGCTCCCTTCTTCGTTCGCTTGCTTCCAGCCTTCCTATTCGTCAGCACTCTTCGCGACAATAAAGTTAGGAGAGACGTCGAGTTTACGGGAAATTGAAGTTTTGCGCGTCAAATTGTCGCCGGACCACCCGTCCACTCGAATGACGAACTCTTTAATCCTGCTCGTGGTACGACTGGATGGTACTCGAAACGTTTCTTCGTTAAGTTTGTAGCAACGGTCCGTGGGTAAGGGTCAGCGAAATCGTTTTATCAGCTGCGGTAGTTGGATCGAGTAAAGGTTGCTCGAAATTGTTCGCTGAGATGTCACCGCTACTTTTCCGTGTAATTGGTGCACGAGTTTCGAGGTTTATGGAAAATTGCCACGTTGCACAGGATTTCCCATCTAACATCGAGACGTTGCAGGTTGTTCCATTTCCATCGGTGACGACGAACCGACGGTGCGGATTTTTCCCGTCGATCACGAACCGACATTATAGCCTTGCAATTTGTCGAAATTACATTCGCAGCGTCGAGCACGTGTACAAATGACAAAAGCCGTTGTAGCAGCTCCCGGATTCTCGTCCCGGTGGTTTACGAGCGGCATGTGCTGCCGGTCGAATTAGGCTTCTAGCACGCCACCTGCCGAACCGCCCGCATTGTCATGCGAGGAGCTCCCTATAAACCGAGATTGCCGAGGGATCGAAAGTTATGGCTGGCCGTCTTCTCCGCTCTTCTCTGCCCTTCTCGTTTCATCTCTCGTATCTCTATGGCCGCGGCCTATGAGGAAACGCGCGGCTGTCGGTGTTGTTACCCATCGTTCCATTTCTTCCTATACTCTGCCAGACCTGGTCTTCTTCTTCTTCCTCTTCTTCTTCTTCTTCTTCTTCTCCTTCTCCTTCTCCTTCTTTCACTTCCCTGCTCGCACAGAGAACCGCCTTGCTTCTTTCCTTCCATTGCATTTGGATATCGAAGTATAAACCGCCCCTTTGCTTCGTCTCTCGCCACTCCTGCAATGGACGTTCAGGATCGTTCGGGGGGAAACGAATTCCATTTTCTTCTGTGAGAACTTCGCCACTCGAAAACTTTCAAGTTTACACGTCTCGTCGTCGTTTGAGGCCAGACGTTACCGAAGAAGACAGTCTGGTTCGTCCTGTTTTCCGACATTTCCTTCCTCTTACGAGAACGCGTTTCCGCGGTATAACGATAACGCAAAATAACGATAAACCATCCGTTCTATTTTTCGATTGTTTAAGCAAATGTCGAGAATATTTTTAGTCGTGGGAATTTTATTGCGAGAACAACGTTTCTACACGACGGAAACGCAGCTACGAGAAACGGTACTAATCGCGAGCGACTCGTTGCGGTCGGAACGAAGGGGAATCGAAGGCAAATGCGGCAGAACAAACGGATCCGCATGCATCTGACGGTCCCACAGGCGTCGTCAGACGTCTGTAGGAGTTCTCGTTTAAGCGTCGAAGTCGGTGGTTCCGGAGATCGAAGTAGGCTTTGGGAACTGGCCGCGACGGATTTTCTTCTACTGACAGAAACACGAGAAGGACAGCAGGGAAACGCCGCGCCGCGCGCCGTGGCTTGACTCGGCTGCCTCTGACGGCGAGTGTAACCACGGCCTTAGGGACGACTCGGATGAGTGAAATCGAAAGGAAAACGGTGTCGGTTGCTCGAGAAGGATTACGAGACAAAATGGGGAGACGCAAACGCGATGGTAGAAAGTCGCGAAAAGGTGTTTGCAAAGTGCGAGGAAGAGGAATGGTAACGTAATTTATTTTCAGCTCCAATTTTCAACAATTAGAATTACACCGAAGACGTCCTCGGAGCTTATGGATTAAAACTGCATAGACTCGCGTCCCCGAAGGAGACCGTGCGCGGCCACCGCCGAAACATCGAGATATGATTTCGTTCGATGAAAAGTGTCCGTTCTAATTAGTTTCTCGAACGAGGAAGCCTCTTTGTCCGTTTAACCGAAGAACAGAAACGTCGTAAGAAATGTGGAAAGAGGATCAAAGGAAGCACGAAGCGATACAACGACACGAAGGAAAGATCGGGGAATGGCTGGCGAAAGGTAACGAACGTGACAGGACAAAGGGCATCCGACGAGTTAGCGAGAAATTTTGCCCGCCGACGTTGACGCGACGGTAGCGCTGGAAGACAGAAGAGTGCGCGAGCAGAATGAAAAATTATCGGAACGAAAGTCGAGGACGTTGGATAAGGTCACTCGGGTTAATCGTCAAAGGGGATACAAGGGAATCGCGAAATTCTCGCGATACAGAGGGCAACGGGGCTGGAAACAATGAAACCATAAGAGCGAAGGTAAAAACGAGGCCGGAAAAAGGAGAGAAATACGCGGGAGAAAATGAAGCGGGAAGCAAGGCGGAACGGAGACGACTAGCAGACGCAGGATCGAGGAAAGGTATTTCGTCTAAGGAATCAACGGAGCGAGTCGTACTAACTGCTCTTTTACCCAGACCCCCTTTACCCGCGAGAATCCGTCAGCCGTGCCTATCTTCCCGGCGATGGGTTCTCTTTTCTTCGATCTCTCCGCGCCCCTTCGCGATCTTTCGTTTCGTCTTTTGCCAACCGAAGATGACTCGGTCTATCGTTCTCTCATTTGCATTATAGTTGTATCGTAGCGACTACCGATTTACATCGCTAGCATCCGTTCAACGCCGCGGCTTACGACCGTTTGATACGTGTCCGTTAACAGAACTAATCCGTTCGGCCAATTAATAAATACCCTGACGATACGACGCCATTGTGTCGCGTAGAATTGCAAACGTTGCGTCGTTTTGCTAATGGTCTCTTTGGCGAAGCTATTCTACCAGACGCATGCCTCGAAACGAACAAGACTCGCGCAGCGTAGGCTTCAAACGGGCATAAGGTAAAACCGGTCTAACGTGTTCGAGTGTCGGTGAACATCTGGCGGTGGCTCGTCGTTGATGCTAAAACTAAGGTTCCTCTGAGAGGGAGGAATGCGACGAATTGAATACAATTAGTCATTGGTTACTTAGAGAAGCTGTTGGAAGGGACCGCGGAGAAGATGAAGGTACTGTGACGCAGGTCAAACGAAACAAAACGAAACGAAGGAAAGTAGGTAAGGTTCCTGGTTTCTCTCTTTGTTGGCTGTTTCTGGGACCAGCGAGTGCTTCTGAGCGTTCGGAAACCGATCGTGACGTTCGAAAATGCTATTTATTACGAACAGAATTCGGCACTGATTCAGCGCCGTCCCATCCGATCGATGGTTGCGGTTCATTAATATCGGTGTACCACGTAACACGTTGGAATCCGTTGGAATGCTCGCCCGACGTCGAATTTGCGGCGGACAAGTAATTCGTACCGGATAGAACTGCTCTTCCAAGATGACTTCATTTTAACCCCGCGAAACCATGCAAAAAAGGGCGGGAACAACGAAGCATGGACGTTTCTCGCGCTAAATTTCCATTCCGCGAGTACGACGGCATCTTTTGAAATCGATGGTGGCTGGCCAGACTGCCCCGATCCCTTGGCGGTCGATGACTGCACGAGAAGAAAGACAGAGCTTTCTCGTAAGCCGGCGGAGTATATATATTCGAGGGAGAGACCTGCCGGTGAGGTTAAATATGCAGGGTGTTTGCAGAGTCCCCGGACGGACGACTTCATTGGGACTAATTGCGGTAATGCTCACAGCCCACGGGCACTTTACTTCGCCTAACTTTAAGCGACCACGAAAAGCGTAATCGCGGTTCACGGTTGACGTGGTTCGCTCACCTGCACGCCCTCACCTGAATAATCCGACGGATCCCTTCCGACGGATTTCACTTGTTGGTTTGTCAGAATTTTTAAGACGATTACCGCAACAGGGAACTATCACAGAATCCGTAGATCGATCGTCCTTCTTCTCCATCAAGGGGGATCAGACCTTTGCGTCACCGTGTAGTTAACAAAGGTGGACGCAACGTTTCGTTCGCATGTAAAACGTGGAGTTAGTTTCTGACGTTTCGGCTAGTTGCGCCAAGGATATAGAATAGAATTCCTTTGAGTCTGGCTACGTTCGTCCTTCGGAGCTTCTCTCTTTCTCTCGCTCCTTCTTTGTCAATCACGCAGAATCCTGCGCGGTGGACGAAAAGACTCCTCTCCTCTTTCCTTCGTCCTTTGTCCCTGATTCAAAGGCCGCGGTAATTAGATTTGAGTTTTGCAAAGTTGATTGGGCCGAGCGTCGCCTCGGGCAATAGGAAATTTTATTACCGACACACAAATGACGGACACCGTCGAAACAATCAGAAGAAAACTCTTTCGAGGTAACCCGTGTAAGTTCTCGGCACGAGAAAAGCCTTTCGCGAAATGCTTTGTTCCCATTCGTGAACAGCGAACCGCTTCGTTTCGTCAACGACCAGCCCAAGAACGAACGAGATATTCGATTTAACTATAACCGTGCACCAAATGAATTCTCGATTACTCGATCGCTCCAAGTCGAGACAAAAGCGCAAAGGGTTGAGAAACACTCCCGCGGATTGATAGCTCCCGGGATGGGTATATCTTCAACTTTCGTCCCCGGCCATTTTCTTGAATGGCACCGTAACGATCGTTAAAAATAATCACCGAACCGCGAAACAATTTTATTTGTATGCAAGGACCAGCACGGTCGTGACCAGCACCGCGGAAAACATTGCGAGGAATTAAATTCGAACGTTAATAATTCCCATTTTCCGTTTCGCTCTCGCTGTCGTCGTCAGAGGTGGAGGGGACAGATTTTCAGTAATTTCATTGTGCAGCGGTATTTCGTGGACGCCTGTGACCGTTTGCCGTTAAATTGGAAGTTACTCGCGAGAGGACTTCCGACGCAATGGCTAGATCGGTGGAGGCAGCAAACGTATTCCCTTCGTTCCTCCAGCCTGTCGGTTGTCTTTTTTCATTTTTCTCCGCTACCCCACGATTCGTCCACTGGTCTTGGGTTATTTTCAGTCCGCCTCCCGCGTCCCTGTTCCTGCGGCTCTTGCGGCAGAACGCCGCCAGGTCCGATTTCACTCGTCTCGTGGAAAACGATGTCCTGATTGCGAGGAGAAACCTTCCTCGGAGTCTTTACAGTCCTCCTTTCCTCCCGTTTTTCCTCTCCGCTTTTCTCTTTTTCCCTCCGACTACCTACCGCGACTAAGAATTTTGTGGACGACAGCGAACATCGCTCGCTCGTTCTCGTCGTGTCTCCTCTCGTCTAGGCGGAGAGACAACTCGAGAGGGAGAGTAACCGTTTCGATGAACGGAACCGATGTTTGTCCGTCGATTTATGGAGAGACGTCGCCGGTTTCTCGACAAGTGATCGTTCGTTCCGCTGGACTGCGATTTTCGAGATGGGAAAACCATTCGCATCCGACCGATCATCCGACACAGGATCATCGATTCTTCCCGATTCTCTTTAAGAGCGAACGTAATTATTTGACGATAAGTGGATCGTTTCGAGTCGCGGAACGACTGTTTCTTCGCACGTCTACATCGTAAACTGGTAGATGGCTGGCACTAGCGATACGCGTCGCGCGACAGCTTTTCATCATTTCAGTTTCTATTTTCTCAATTTTGTGTTTTCCTCGTTTCTCATTCACGCGAGCAACGGGATGCGCGAGGCGAGGAACGCCGTCGTTTTGGCCGAAAGCGTCGTCGTTCCGTCTAGTTTATCGGGGAACGTCGATCGCTGCCGCGAGCAGGAGACTGCAATTTTGAAGCGAAGCTTTTCGTACGGCTTTTCGTCGACACTTTCGACCCAGCCCCGTCCTCCCCCTGCTCCTCCATCTGCTCTTTCATCCGTCTCCTCTTTGCCTCCGCACTTACCTCTTATCGCGTTTATCGTGCTTCTCGTCCGACACGTTTGCGCGAAAGTCATTCCCAATCGATAACCGTCGGCGTCGTCTGGGCACTTCCGTTTTCGAGAATGTTTTTGCCGAACTGCGTCTATCCAAATGTCGATTGCGTCTTCGTTGCTCCTTCCATCGTTTTCCTATAACCGTGTGCGCGACACGGCTGAGACGACCCTGATGAATATTTAAATACGTCGGCGAACAGCGACTCGTCATGCAGGGTATATAGGCTAATACCGCGGGACTAAATGATAGAGAGGCTTTTCATAGTCGTTTGCATTTTATCAAGTGCGAAAAGGAACTCGTTTCTCGCCTGCCTCGATTCGAATATCGTTTGGCATCTGGACGGCCAGAAGTAAATAAAAATCGCATCCCTCCATTTTTGCTACAATTAAAGACGGTTATTACGACAAAGTGTTTTTCAGTTGGCGGCGCACGAAGACGGATCGTTGAGACGTGGTTCCCGTTTAATACGAGAAACGCGTTATACTTATTTCACCTTCGCCCCGATGGACAGGGGAACAATTAGAAAGATAATTACAATGAAAGTTGCATCTGCCGCACGAGAGACGGGGTCTATCTTTCGCTGTTTTTTCCCTTCGCGCCGGGTCCACCCCCTTTTAGCCGTCGTATTTTTGTAACTTTAATTATCACGTGTTCCCTGCAGTTCCAGGCTACTGGGATTTTCCACCCGTCCCCGTATATACGTTTACCCATTTACTAGCAAGCCCATTTACTGGCAGCGTACTAAACGTAGTTATTCACGATAGCAGAGGCGCAACGAGCCCGTTCAATCTCCATTGGGAATTCGGTACGGCCAGCTAATTTCGGAGTCTGTTATCGACGTCGTAGGATTTTCAGCTCCCATTTATTTCTACGCTCTACTTCGGTCCACCTCTGCCGTTGTCTGGCTCGACCTGGCCACGCGATAAAAGCCAAAATTCGCCGTGGATGGCGTCCGTGCAACGCGCTCGAAAAATCTCTTTTTTTCTCTCAGCCACCAGTACTTACAAGCTACTCGAGCTGTCCCACCTCCGATTTTAACGTGCTTTTGCAACGTGGGTAGACTGCGGTTTCCTACAACTACGCGTCAAACATTTGCCGTACATAGCGGATTATTTTCGACACGAGAAAATCTGTTGCATTATAAAATGTGCGATTTCAAGTGGCGTTCATCGTGCACTCGTACGAATAATTAAATCGAAATCTCGACGCATGGTCGGGATACTTCTTTGCGCGCGTTTTAAAATGATTTAATTACTTTTACGGATCGCGAATGCGTCGGGCAGCGGCACTAGAGAAATTCATCGCGTTTGGAATATGCCGTGCCTGGCCAGGCTTTGGGAAACTTGTTACACGACGAAATTGGCAAATTTGTTCGTGTTAAAGTGAGCGGAAACGGGAAAAACCAGGTACACGTGGATAATATTTTCGGCCAGTATCTCTTGTTTCGTGACAAATTGTTCGTTCTTTGTCGTCGAGTATTCGAATTATACGTCTTCCACAAATGTTTCAATTGCTTTTGCGTGTGTCACAGACTTTTGATAATCCTTTCGTTTCAAACAATTTACGACACCACCGTTTAAATATTCGTTTTTATAAATACAGGTAAATTTGATGAGAGATGAATTGTTACACCGATCGAGCAATCGACCAAAGTCGTCTTAGAGTTAAACCAGGTATTTTTCTCGGAGCCTATTCTCATTTTTGCCTCGTTCCGCGGTCGTCGTGTTTCTTCTTTCGCATTCTTTCCACCCCGTCCCTTGTTTCCACTCTTCATCATTCTCTCCAGTATTATTTTCCCAGTCCGTTCCCTCGTCTCATCCTCTGGAGCCCCAGCGGTCTCACCTCTTGTCATTTCTCCGCTCTGAAATTTTTATGGTGCGTCCAATTTCCAACGTAGCTAATAGGCATTAAAGCCGACGTCCTAGTTTCCGTTTAAAGCGCTCACGGAAAAACGCTTCATCGACGCCAAACAAAATACGCAAAATTTATTACAATCATAGGAAATCTTGGCGAATGGCCATTTAACGCTCGAGGGGTATTTTGTAATCGAATTTCGTTTGTTTTCGCAGCGGAAAGTATCGTCTCTTCCAAAGATCCGTAAACCAGAAATTGAAAAATCCATAGTCGTCTCGCTACCGAAACGCGAGCGCGATACGTACTTGATCCAATGACAAGTCGGCATCCACCGAAGCGACGATAGCGTTCCTGTATCAGCATGAGAAACTTCAAGCCCATTGAAATCTTTGAAATCGAATCGCGAACGTTTCTTCCACAGAAAACTCTTCGAACGTCAAACGTGGAAACGTCGTGAAAGATGTCACGCGTTGAAAAAGCGCACGAAGGGAGCGGAGAACGGTAGTCGAACTCGAGCAGGAGAATTTTTCCATCGGGTACTTTTCAGTTTCGACGGGGCCACGCCAGAAAGTGGTAGACTGCGCGGGACGAATGATTAATTAAAAGTCGACACACGACTAATGGGCTACAGATTAATGTTCGCTGTTGCGAGCACTGTTTACTTTGCCCAACGACGGTAATAAATCAGCGTCTTATCGACAAGGAAAAAGTTGTACGAACCGTTAAGAATAGTCACTTTCGAGACGCTTATGTACGCGGTGATCGATCCCCGCCGATCATCTCCTCGTGGAAAATCTCGAGATAATTCACCCTTCGATCCAGTTAACCACCGTTACTCTTTCCCCCCGCATAAATTTCAGGTCGCGTGGAACGGCAAAATAAGCGTTTCGGGCTGATTGCGAGTAGAGAGATCGACGCTTCTCGCGTTTAATTAGCTGCTTCGAACTCGCTGTACGATACGATGTACGCGGTCTTTATCGTTATTTAACGCGAAACAATTAATTCGTAATACATCATTTTTGTCTGCGGTTCGAGTATAAACTTTAGCTAGAGTCTTGGAAGATCTCTCGCCCAAATTGGCCACGTCTAAATGTTTGTGCGTACGCTTTTGATCGTTAATTCTAGCTAAAACGCACGCGGGCGTGTCATCTTCGAGATGCGCGTGATTTTCGGCTGGCAAAGGAAAAGTTTTCGACCAAATCTCTCCACGGGCGTTCGCGAGTTTCCACGCGGCTGCGCGCATACCTCTCGCCGAGTAGATTTACTTCGGGGCAAAAATAAACAAACCGTTAAGACAGTAAGTCAAACGTCCAAATACGACGCCGAGAGTTTCGCGGCGGTCGTCGCCGCGAAACTTGTCGAGTATCGCGATCAAGTGTAAATCGAACGACGAGAAAATCTAAGGGGATGGCTTAAAATCGAAACTGGCAAGCAAGGGAACTTGCCATCGGTTTTCGACCTATTACAGTTCGTCTTGCGCCACTTTGAGATTCTCTGGAGCGATAGATACCCAGACGCGGTCCGGCTGCATATGTAGGCCAAACTCCCAGGACAATCTTGCAACCGGGGGATACTGGTTTCGTGATACAGTATTTTCTGACAAGTTGCCATGGCGTTCTCCAAAGAATCTATCACCAAGTTATACTCGCCACTTCATGGAACTGTTTCTCTTCGGCTTTGACTGTTCCTCGCTCTCGTTCACCGCGTATAAAAATTTCATCGTAAATGTATGCTTGAAATGTGATTTCATAGTCAAGCGGTTAAATATCACCGTGCCAATTGTCAGCTATAGATCCTATCGCGTCGATTACGCAACAACTATTTCAACCAACCAATTGAAGTTTAGTACGATATTTGCCTAATAGTGACGCCGTTTATTAATTAGCCGCGTCCTTGGGAGTCGCGCAAGCGTTAATAACGCCATTCCGTTTAATGGAATAACAAGTTCGCTGTGCCGTCTCGATCGTTTCACGCTAAAATAACGCCTGTTTGAACGGACTTTTTTTCTTTGAATAAAACAACAATCGTTATTTTAAGATTCTCGGAAGAAATTTTCCTTCGTGTTCCGCCGTGAAATGGTAAGATAATACTCGCGCAATATGCCCGACGATATGGAAATCTGTAGCGCGAGTGGCCTATTGTACAATTATGCGGGATATGCGCGGCCGTTTATCGAGGTCAGCAGTTTTAACGGGGATCGATTCCATCCTCTTGTACGTTCGAATTCATTTCTAAGGGTGTAGGGCCTCTCTCGTTCGCTATTCGGTTTCATATCGTCGTAGGATATCTGCCACTGTGCTCGTATCGTGCACTGTGGACTTACAGTGGTGTACATATTGCTTTTGGAGCAAGCTGGCGATCAAGACTCTTTGTGCTCTATTTATGCGCGTGATCGTTACTTTTGCACTCTCTGACGTAATCTGTCGAGGTGTCTCTTTATTAAGTATATTCGCTCTGTTTATTCGTTCGAGGACTCGTCGATTCTAGAAGCAAGATTGACCTTCTTCCAGGGTTATTATCGTAGCTCTGAGAAATTCTGAAACTCCATCCACGAGGCAAACAACGAGGGTTCCGCCTCGCAGCCCCTCTCGAGGGAAATCGTGCTCAGAGTGAAATGGAAGGGAGTCGATGAGGCCCTCGGAAACCTTTGACTTCGGTCAGGAGGTCAGATAGAATTAAGAACTCGTTCGTACAGTACTAGTCGGAACATGATTAGAATCCAAGTGTCAAGTAGTACACTTGGAAGCAATTTAGTCGATTCCAGTCTGTGCCATTTTGGAGTATCGCGCAACCGTTTTTTTTTGTTTTTTTGTTTTTTAAGTAAACAGTACAGCGAAGTTCGAGCAATTTCCTTGAATATAGCGGACGGTTGGGTCGACTCGCCTCGAAAAGTACGACAAAAGCTTTGGGTTTCAGCGAAAAGGTAGTTGGTTCACGGACACGCTGGGTATGTCTGCTCGCCGGAAGTTGGAAAATCGAAGGAGCGTTGAACTTTTCGCGCGCATATGTATATCGGTATCTTATCAGCATGGGGAGCAGGTACAAACCAGTGTGCCGTGGGTGACAAGGGTGGCTCCTCACCTTATCGTCCTTCCTCAAGGAACCGAGGCACGCGTTTTATCAATTTTTTTCCTCCCTTTAACCGGCTCTGGCCTCGCCTCGGTTCACCCAGTGCGGCAAGTTTTCGTGACAAGAGGCGGTCTAGACATTGATTGAAAGCATCGAGCCGAGGTTTTGCCTTGCCTCCTCTCCTCCCTTGGCAGATCGAGAGAGAAAGAAAGAGTTTTCTCGTGTCCAAAGACGTCCGCCGTTATCCCCATTCTTGGTGCGCGTCAATCGCGACTTGATTAAATTTTATAGATGGTAAAACACGCGATGGGAGGGGGGCCATCGATGGGAGAGGAGATCTGCTCGTAAAACACGCACGAGCAAATGTTCTCCTTTGGCACGGTATTTTGCTCGTTTTCCAGACTCATCGCAGCTTCGTTCTGAAATTAAAGACAGCGGGAGTCTTAACTCGCGTATATACGACGTGGGGAAGGATGGACTAAGCTGCGCCGATGTCTTTCGATTTTCCTCGTAACGTATGTCTTTCCACAGCCGCGCGAGAATAAAAGCATATCCACGGATACGAGGCCATCGTAAAAGTGGTTGTTGCTCGGTGAGCCGTATTACCCCTACGCACGCTCTCGTCCTCTCTTCTTTCGGTGGAACCCTCTGTCTTTTGTCTTCCGGAACCCCACCTTTTCTTCCCATCGGTGACCCCTGTTATCCTTCCTCTCGCCACTACGGGCACGTGGCATTACTTTTTATTCTCCTCGCGGTCATAAACGCAACTAATAGCCGACTGGCTTTTCGGACGATAATAAAGCCTAGGTCCACACCAACGATCCTATCGTCACGGTTATCCTACCTATCCGTGAAACTCTATTGAAACTTTACGCGATGCTCCTTTCAATTTCTCGGTTTAATGGCGTCCATCAGGTTTTTCTTCCTATACGACGCGTCACGTACAGTAATTCCATCGCCCACGTGAGAATTTTTACACTGGACTCGAGTAAAAGAGTCCTCGCCAACGCAAGTTGCCGGTACATAAAAATTAATTAAATTATTTCCACAAACAGTGCTTGATATCGAAGAATGGAGCGACTGCTTTTTTTTATTCCATCCCGGTTCAAGGTCGCGAGTAATCGCGTGACTGTAGATGTGCAGGTCTGTCTGTATCGACTGCATCTGCATTTACAATCAGGACTAGTCCTCGGTTCCATTAGTCACCTGACGGGGCGGAGGTGGATCGGTTTCTTCCAAGCGTGCAGGGAAGAAGCGAGTCCGGAAGAAGGATATACCGGGCTGGCAGTATTAGAGCAAACCGATCGAGACACTAATGACTAGGATTACTTCTCGAAAGATATTGGCGCCTTCTTTCCTCCTTTATCCACCTATCCACTGTCTCCTTTTTTCTCTCCATTTCGTCTCTTTGGGTTCCGAGCTCCGTTTGGCTTCTCACGCGTCTGCTGCGAATATCGATGAATCTGCCCCGAGATCCGTTCGTTTATTCGTCTATCGGCTCTTTGCGTTTACTCAAGATTGAGAGCGGACTAGGTATCGCGCCGGATCGGTCGGATTTAGATAAGAAAGCTATAGAGTCCGTGAGTTTTCGTCGTGGCCGTATGAGAGACCAACGAAGAGGACATTCGTGATCCGTTTTCACTGAAAATTTTTGTTTTTCTATTCTCGAAATTAATCGCTATTTATTAATATTTATCCTCGGTGTTGAAATTGAAACCCGGAGAAGAATTTTGTTCGTACGAAGCTTCCTTCTCGCGACTATCGGTGTTGAAAATCCGTTGGGTACGCGCGCACTCGACAAAGGAGCTCTTGTTCGGTTCCCCGAGCGAACTGCTGTTATGCCTCAATGCCATGCTTATTAGAACCCGTCTATGAAGGTAATTCAACGTATTCTTACACGCTGACAGTGCACTTATTTTGTCGAATAACAAATTGGTAAAAGTAGAACGCTTCCATCAATGTATCGGATTGCTTCTTTGAATATGATACTCGTTGCAGTAAATTATAATAATGGTTCGCGTGGAAATTTTATTCGAATAAAAGCAAGTTTTACCATCGCGAATCCACAGAATCCTTGTCTGGATAAAAATTTGATTAGCGAATGAAAAATGAACGGGTCTTTGTTCATTCCTCGTCGAATAGATATCGAGTTTAAATTATGGAATTAAATATTCATCAACGAACGGATCCAAGTTTAATTGTTCGACCGAATACACGTCACGAATAAATCGATATACGCCGACTTTATTTGTCATCTATTTCGATTCATTTCTGGCTAGTGCTCGTAGCGTCATATCTCTTTACTCCTCGTTGCTGCCCTTGATTTACATGCTTGCACAATACGCCTCCCGCTCGTTAGAATTGATTAATTAGCAGCGCCTTTATTATACCATATTAATGCGACACAACACGTGCCCACTCTAAACTTAACCTAAAATCCTAGATTCTTGCAAAGGTCAAACAAGGTCCAGCTAGTAAATTTTTAAGTTCGCGTGGATATCCTATGAGCCAGATCTTGTCAAAGACGTACCATTCGAAACGGACATTATTTCTGACTCGACCCAGCGCAAAATGCCAGGTGCAAACCAACACCGAGGATAAAACTGTCCGCGTCCATTGCCAAATTAGTATATGTTCAGGGGCGCGGAGCTAGCAGCTGGGAAATTTGTTTCGCGGCGAAGTCACGTAGCCAGGGGGTGCCGAATCGGAATCCGAAGACGAAATCGACAACTTTATTGGATAAGTTTGGGGCTGGCGGAAATGAAGAAAAACGCGATCATTGATCTTAACAAAAGTCCCGATTAGTGGGGCGGACGTGATCGAACGAACTCGGTATTTCTTTGACAAAATCCAGCCCGCTTCGCTTTGCATTTCTCATCACATGGTGGCGGCGGCGGCGGCAGCGGCGGTCCTTTGCCGTCTCCCCTTCCTTTCTCTTTCCCGCACGCTCATTCACGACGAGATCCTGTTCTCCTTCGCGAGGATCGGCTCTCCCTTCGTCGTTTCGTTCTCCAGGCTCCCTTCCCTTATCTTTCTTCCGCTTCTCCTCTTCTCCCACTACACGGGCCCTCTATCAATTTATTTTTCTCTTTTCGGAGCAGTGGACCGCGTAACGAGCAACGTAAATCAATCGGTTGGCATTGTGGCTTCGTTCCTCCGGCAGCGGTTCTCCGCCTCCGCCACGAACACCTCCGTATATTACAGCTTCTTCGTTCATCCAAGTGGACTACTTTTTCTCCGAGCAACTCGAACGCGGGTATCGCCGCAGCTAATTTTTTCTCAAAAACGAATGGTATCTTTTTAAATTAACCCTTTTGTGCCCACGCTTAGATGCGAGCTGCAAACAAATTACTCGGCGACGAGTAGTTCATTCCCAGTTTCCTGCAAACAATCGCAACTTTTCTGTGACATATTTTTTATCAAACACATGCTATTTCACTTGTCTCCAAGCGGCGTTGGATTCTTTTCCAGCTAACAAAAGAGCGTCGAAGAGTTATTGGCACACAGCTTGCCAGGTTTTTAACATTCAACAGCTTCGCTGTTCGAGCTCGGCAAATTGTCCCGCAACTCGTGAACCGAGGCAAAACGAAAAACACGAGATAAGGGCGAGAATGGCCGTCGGAATATGATGAGAATAAAGGCAGGCAGGGGTCGGCGGAGATTCTGGAAAGTTCGATCAGGGCCGTGCAAAGTTGAGGATCGTTCCGCCCCTCTTCGATGCTCCGATACTACGTGCCGAACGCTTTAAGAGGCTCGCCTACTTTCGAGGAGAACGCTTGCCTCCTTCTTGCGGAAATCGAATATTTTCAACGGCGTTTTCCTCCTTCCCCGTTGTGGTCAGATGAAGGGAAAAACTGTTGGCATCACCTCTCGACCCGCGTGCCGCTACCGACGACGATTGTTCGTAGAATACAGTTAAGAGTTGGAGGCCACTCGTTTTCTGGAGAGGATAGCTAACTCGTCGTAATAAAGATCGTTGCGGGTAGACATAAACTGGTTAACGCGAAAAGCTCCGGCGAGTCCGCGATGTAAACGGTCACTGCCGGGAAACCGCGTCGAAGAAAAAAACACGAAATTAAAAGCGTTTTACGCGCTCACAGCGTAATACCATATTTCGCTAGAGGAAGGAAGAAGGATAACGAGGGACAGCTCGAACGGTGGAGACCAGGTTTACGTAAGGTTCGCGAAACCAGACCTCGTTTCGCCTTGACTCGTATACGCGTCGAGTCTCGACGTCGAAGCCCCGAGTCTTTTTTCTCTTGTCCACCCCCACTCTCCACCCTTCTTCTTTTTATCTTTCGGCCTCTTTCTCTTCCCGTCTCTGGCTCCCTTTCCATTTATGTGCTCGTCCGCTCCTTTCGTGGCCAGTTTGCATTCACCTTCGTTACGTTGCTCGCTTAATGTGATTTCAGTCTTTCGCAACGATTTTCACCGGATGCCTCGTAAAGGAGGCGCGATATCTTGATTCGCCGAGAAGCACTTCGGGTTCCCGAAGCCTTTGGGCGATCGATACACGATCCGTCGGCGCGATCTTTCGCTCGCCGTACCAGATCATCCCTGACGACCAGTATTCCCGGCTGATTTGCCTGTCGACTCTGTGCCCAATCGCGGTCTGGGCATTTACGCGGTGTTGCGATTCGGAGCAGCTACGACAAGAAAATCTGTAGGACTCGTTGTTCTCTTTAAGGAAATTGTACACCAGCTCGACCACGATGTATACATTTGAAAATGTTGTCAGGTTAACGGGAGTTTCTCCGAAACGCGTCTAAGCCTGAAGGGACAAACGTTATCCCGAAGTACGCCTAAATTTTGCCCTGGAAGTGTAATAATTCGGTCGGACGAGCAGGCTGAAGATTATGTCGGGTCGAAGTGTAATGCACGTAAGGCAGGCGCGCGGGCTGGCTCCGCGCTCGCTCCGACGATAAGAAAATATTAACAGGGATGCAGAGGTTATTTCGTGTGATAGGATAAGGTGAGGCGGAGGCGTTAAATAGGGCGCGTTACCCTCCATTACTTGCAATTCTCTGTCATTAAACTTCCCTACCGTTCGCCAGCCTTGCTTCCCTCACCCTTTTCCTGCAATTTGTTTCTTACACCTCGTACTAAATAGATCTCCGTTCGCCTTTCTCTCTTTCCAGCTGCCATTCTTCGAGGCCTCTATTCCTCGGACCGTCCCCCGACCCGTTCTTCACCCCGTCGCTCTTTGCTTTTTCTCTTGTTAGCGCTCTTTTCCCTCGCGGCCCCGCCCTTATTATTTCTCTTCTTCCTTACGCGTCGGTAGCGCTAGATTCGCCCTCGAGACTGGATTTCTACGGCAAGGTCTTCCGGAACTATCGCGGATGTCCAATGGGATGTGCTCGAGTCTACGTTCGGGCGTGCCTCATCGTGCGTTCGTTCTTTTTACCTTCCATTTTGCATATACACATTTCTTTTACGCCCTTTCTTCTGTCACCCCTCGTCCATCCGTTTCACGGCTCGAGCCCGCTCAGTCCTCACCCTTTCCGTTTCTTATTTTTTCTCCATCTTCGCCGAGTTCGTTCCTGGCCATTCTCCCCGCGTCTGCCGGAACAAATAGGAATTTCAGCGGGCGGTGACGTGCTCGTAAAGCGCAACAAGTTGAGCCCGAGCTGAAGGGTGTGTCTCGAAAAAATATTGGGAATTAAGGGAGCAGCGATGGCCTCGGCCTCGGTAGAAAGGATATTTCGCGCGTCTGCAATTTTCTTCTTGTCGGCTGTCTGTTTATAAAAGGAACATCCAGCTCCACCGCTGAGAATGACGCGACAAGCGCGAAGAAATTCAGCCGTAATTCGCGTTCGTTACGGAAGCATTTTCACCTTTGTTTTTAGCCCCATAAGCGAGAAACCGATGCAAGGTCTCTCGTGTAAGATTCGGTAGAACCTGCGTCAGTTTTCCCACGATCAAACAATATTTACCATTGGAACAATTTGGACATTTCGAAACATTGATTTATCGACGCGCGACTACGATAAAGCATAATATCAAGCATGACGATCTACGGTCTTCCGCCATCATACCGAAAGCAATTGCATTCCTCCGCGGTACCATGCTGGTTCTTTGGATGCAAAAAACTTCCCACAGCCGCGTTTGACGTCGTCATTATCGTCGAATCGCCTTCCGCTGAAAAAGTGCACCATCGCTGGGAACAGGCAATAGACGGACCAAGCAAGCTTGGCGCTATGCACCGAGTGAAATACACTTTTAATTATAGAATTGTAGCTTAATCGACGAGTTCGTTTAAAACATAAACGAAACGAAAAATGTAAATACAAAGATATACACGAGACATGTGCAAGATACGTTTACCGCATCTGACATTTACGCTTACCTGGCTCTGATACTCGACTCGTTGGAGCCAATGGGGATTTTCAGCAAACCAGTAGCGCATGATTCGTTTCTGTATTTACATTTCCGTGATTCGTGAAAGTTGCCTCATCGGCAAACAGCGCACTCCGAATAGAGTCATCGCCGTGTTGCAATGTATGATGCACGATACGGGTCAAACTAGCAATTATCCTGATCGCCATGTCTTTATTTGATTTGATTTATTTGCTCATGTGAATCTTTTTCTTTTGTTTCAGGTAAGCATTGTCGGAGTACTCGCTGTGATTTTTCAATTCATTTACGATCCAAGGAACCTGATGGGTGATTGTTCGTGCAGGTAATCAAGTCGATACAAGTTAGTTACACACTTTACGCTGCAAAGTAACTTCGAGCTCGAGTATAGTAAGCCATTTGACGCTAAGTAGTAACCTTTGGAGAAACTAATCGTTAGGTTGACCGTTAAATACGGTGACCATGAAAATATTTTCATTGGCCGTAGCTCTGTTCTGGTACATGGTACATCGGAGGCCAGGTACAAGGTCGCTACGAGCGGGTTCTCGTGGCTTTTACGAGCGTTCGGTGTCGTCTCGTAAGTCGCACGCGCTCGCGTCGTGATACTTTAGCTGCTCTGGAGTTTTGTCGGCGCTCGTATGGCACCGTGAAGGGGATCTCGAAAGGGCCGGGAGTAATCCCACGGAGGCGTAAAGCGACGAAATACGGGTGGAAAAAAGGGGTTATACCTTTTTCATGGTCCCTTAGTCGTGTTTCCGGGCTGGGCGGCTTCAGGCATTCGCACTAAAATTTGCACCCTCTCGGGCCCGCAATGGACGATCAGATACGTAGCGCGACGTAATAGAGAGGCATTTGCGTTGATAATTCGATCGTCCGCGCGAGCTTGAAATTGCGGCGAAACTGCGAGCGTGCTTTGTTTGTTAACCGTAATTTCAACTGTCGAGAGAAGCGATTGGAATGCCATACTACGAAGGAACTTGTAAAACGCGATCTCAGATGTAGACGGTGAGCCAGAAGGTATACTGTAGATTACATTAGAGGTAGGTAACATTGGGTTGGATTAAACAAAAATTTCAGACGACACGCGTCGAATCTACTACAGAGAATGGTCTTTTCTCTTGCCTTTCTTCCCGCGTCTTTTTTTTTTGTATAATGTCAAATTCTATCTTACATAATGGCTTCTGCTCGGGTTCACATAAATTCTTTACGCTGTTACCAAGGTAAAGCGAAGTAACTCCAAAAGAAACGAAAAGTTGAACGTGGCAAGGTAGGAAATAGTGTTTGTTTGTTCAACGCCTTTGTTGCGCGTAAAATTGCAACGTGCCCGAGCAAAAAGGAAGAGAGGAAAATGAGATTGAGTTGCAGACTACGGACCAGAATCAGCGAAGACGTTGCCGCGAACTTGAACGTTATAACAGTAATAAAATTGGCGCGCCAAGGCGGTGTCTTGTATCGAATCGTACGTGGAAGTCATAACAAATAAGAAACGTCAGAGTATTCGTAAAATTTGATTACGCGTATACGAGACTGGGAAAAGCAGAACAAGCAGTGTAATAATAAGCAACGAAATGGGAACAGGATCTGCGGCGAATGATGAAACTCGAAGGGTGAATTAATAGGAACAAGCTTTGAATTATCAGCGTGAAATGCAAAGTCAAAACGAAGTAAGACGCAAACGATACGACTCTTGGACGAACGAGATAATAGACGAGCCATCGCGAACTATACAGCGAAGATTAATAAGAATCTACCGATGCTTCGCGTTCGAGAAAGTTGAATACAAAAACGAAATCAACCACTGTCACACCGGTTGTATCGTTAATGTTGCAAGGGGATACGAACACAATGAAAGTGTTAAATAGTTGTATAAAACGAGAACGTAAACCCGACTACGAAACATTAATCAGTCTCTCGTGGCTTTACCGACTGCATATATTACTGTCAACCGAACACTGTTGCAAATATATACTATTTCTCATTCTTCGCGAGAGTTTTTTACACTTTCTCTTTGGCGCGTAAGTCGTCTGGGGAGTTGGGCGTCTCGAGGCGAATGCACAACGGTCCGAAAAGTTTGAGAAACCCTGCGCAGGATCGTTCCGTTCGCGTATCGTTCGCAAATTCCGACAGGGCATTTTGTCATTCGTGTCTAGAAGTTGAAGCTAGTCTCGGACACGGTACGACGGCGCCGAGTTTTCGAAGTGGATAATTACTTGGTGGTCCCCTCGCCACCAGCGAGAATGTGCCACTTGGTTTCGTTCCAGTAAGCTCGACTTTCTTCTTATTATCGGGACTGGGGAAGTTCGCGTCCCCGCGGTTCGGGCTCGTCGCGCCAAAAACCCTCGACGCTCTCACCGCCGCCAAGGGAAATGAATTATGCCGCACGACCAGCGTCGCCGACTCGTCTCCGCCTCTGCGACCTCGAATCCGCTCGATAATCGCATTAATGAAAATGTCCGCGTAGCGGAACGGAATTTATTCGATATTATTATTGGTACGTCCGTTCGAGGCCGATAATTCGACGTTTATAACAGTCAGCCGAAAATCGCATTTATGGCTGGCCGCGTCAATATTTGATCGCGCCTGGCCGCTTTGGCATCGCTTTATTTCCAGGATGGTTTTTAGAATTTTCGCGTTTCGCAACGAGGAGCCAATCGTGCAACTCGATTTCCTTTTTTACTTTCCTTTACTTTACACTTTTCTGATCCACCAGACGGACGCGACGGTCTAATAACGATCGATTATCTTAGAACGCATGATAGCCGTGTTCGTGGGTCATGTATCGTCCGCTACAACGTTCGATTACTCTGCGAACCCGAGGCTCGATCACCGTGAAATTCTGGGCATCGTGGTCACGTCACTGTGAGAACTAAAACCTGTTCGCTCCGACAGGAACCGCGTACCGGAGGCTGTGCAAGTTGGCGTTGTTCTAAGCACGACGGTTTTCTTTGTTCTCGCCCTCATTGTTCCGACAGCGATTAAACTATTTTTTTCCTCGGGCATATCATTTTGGTTACGGCCAGCTCTATCGATTGTCTAGCTACCGTGTTTCTATGTTTCTTATCGCCCCTGAGCTCGGATACCGTTTCCACGCTTCAGGGTTTCTAGACGTGCTCGATCCGTCGTCTTCAAGATTTTGATCCTCTCGATGCTAATTCGTTCCTGTTGAATGCAAATTAATGTATTCGGAAACTGGTCTTGGTTCCCGGTGGAATACACCGGACCGTTTGATCCGCTGCACACGGATGTTCCTTGGCCTGTTACGCGAAATATACCTAAATTACCGTAGCTTGTACGTCGTGTTATCGATGATTGTGAATCGCTCGAAGGGAAGCGTTAGCGATTGAAAAGAAATAGATTTACCAGGATCTAAAATAATATTTAGACTAATTTTACCGAGTACTCGAATTCGATTTGGTCGGCGTTAACAACAAAATCTGGGTCAAAATTTGCCGCAAACTCCGATGTACGCTGCCACGACTGCAAATTCCAATCAAACAAATTGCAATTAAAAAAAAAAATAATAAAAAAAAATATTTAATTGAATCGCACAGTGTGTTTTATCGGAGATCGATATTCGCGACACGCATTAACGTTTAGCAAAGTCGTGTTACCGTCGTCGCGACGGAAAATCGCGAGAAAACATTTGGAATTTAAATTAGCCTTTCGCGCAACTATGGACAAATAGCGGCTTACTTGTTCGTACACCTAATAAACGAGCTGTTTGGTAAGACTGTCGGATCGCCGAGCTCGTTACGCTTTCACAGGAGGGGCGTCCTCTAATCCATCTTTCCCGGGGACGCGACGCGCGAAGTAGAGAGCAGAAGATATTGGTATTCCCGGCGAAAATATGTCGAGCCAACGAAATTCCGGCGGGGCGGCTTCGGGAGCCTTTAAAGTCGCGAAGTCGCTCGAAACAAATTATACGAGGAGACGAGGACGAGCGAAACGCGCGTGTGTGCGACGCGACGCGTGCATTTCTGGAGAAGCCGCGAATACTTCTCTTCCCTCGGAGACCCTCTTTTGTTATTTTCCCAGCGTGGAAGGAGGAAGAAGAAGCCAACGCACGCGAAGGGCGAAAAAGTGGGTAGGAGGTTGAAGGTGGAAGCGTAGGTGGATGGGAAACGCGAGCAAGAGAGAAACGTACGCGCGAGTTCGGCGAGATACGGTATAAAATATACTTAATCTGTATTCGGGACACGATCCCTGCCCAGCCGGCTGCCTAGCCGACGGAATACAAAATTCCTGTATTCAGATGCTTTGCGACAGAAATTGACTTTATTGAGGTTTATTGATCCGCAATATTGTGTTCCGCCGTGGCACAGCCACCCAGCCTTCGCGTGCCACGACTGTGTCGAATGTGCTCTGCAGAGCTGTGTGCGAGTGCGAAACTGAGCGATTCCACCCGATACGTGTGCGCACACGTATCGACTCTTTCGTTTCTGTCCCCCGAGATACGCTTTACTTTCTAGCGTTGCACGCCACCGGGACAAAATCCCCAAAACCGGCCAATACTGGAAACAGTTCTCGACTCTGCGCGAAACCAAACGTGTAAGGGTTGCCCATCTAGCATGGAACCTATGCGAACATTCGCTGTTCACAAAATTATAAATTCTAACGATGGAGACCGCATCAGGAGGATCGGTGTCAAAGGATACAGAATAGAGGCGTGCTTTGAAGAGGCCACGAGCATCACCATTGATTACATGTTCGCGTCTATTTGACCAGAAATCACCTTCGTTCGCGGATGGATACCGAAATACAGAGTATCGCGAGATCACTCGTGAATACGAAACTGAATATCCGACAAACGAACGACATCATAGGTTGTCAGACCGATTCGTTTATCGTCATTTTGGCTAATCCTTTCGGCAAAAAGAGAATTTCAATTTTGATTTTGTAGTCTATTACAGACTAGCAAAGTTTTGAAATAACTAAATTCTTCAATTAGTAAATACGAGTTTGGAAACGTATGTATGGTTCCAAGTTATCCTGCCATTCTCAAGAAATAAAACCGTGTTTCACTTTTCTTCCTTTCGCTCGTCAAGTCGAGTAACACATTTTCTCGATCGCTTCGATCGTGATCTATTTTACATCCAGGCTTTTACCATTTCGCGTATTCAAGGCGCCAGTGTCGCGTAGTTGCACATGTTCTTCCGTATTTAAATTTAATTTTCTTCCCGAGAGTACAGCGGAGGTGCCACCTTTTCCCGGGAAACCTTCGCCCTCTTTCCTTAGTTCGGTCGAATCTTGCAAATTTATAGCTGAGTGCATATCGAGCTTTTACTTCGCGCATCCGTACATGCGGAGAATCGTCCAAGTAGAGGCGAAACGTTACGTCTTGGGCATGCAGGTCGCGAAGAATCGCGTGTAATGAAATGGGTGTCGACTTCGAAGCTTCTCCGAGTGGTCCAACGTTTGATATCGTAAGGAAAAATGTCCAAATATCAGCGTCTTTTCGACTCGAAAAGTGGTGTTCTCCCTTAACGGAGAAGTTGCTCGAAGGCTCGCCACGGGTCATGCGTATATCTGTATGCCAAGAAACGTTGTAACGTATAGTTGAGGAAGTATTTTGCAGCACGGGTCAGGGCTGTTCACACTTTCACTTTGAAAGATTCGGCTTGTGTCCTGGTTTCGCGAACAGCCTTCGGCGATGGGCTTGCGAGGACTCCGAACCGCGTCAAACCCAACCCGAAACCGAATCGTTTATTGCGAACTGTTACCTGAAAACACCACCACTGATCCGGAAAAGGACTATTCGCGATTAAGAGAATTAGAGCGAGCAATTGATCGGAAGCGATCCGAATTAGTCAACGGAAAAAGCATCGCGTTCCGTCGAGGCAAAATAATAGGACGAACTTTGAAGAATTCAACGCGTGTGTCGAAAAACGAGCCGGCTAATGGACCGTGAAAGAGTAGGAAGCTTGAGAAATCTTGCTCAAGGAAGCCGAAGAAGAGGGATCGAACCGAAAAAGAGTATAAAGACGAGAAAGGACAGAGATCGAGCAAGAAAATGAGAGAATGGACGCTTAGAATGGGTTCTTATCGGGCTGAGAATATTCCCGTGAAAATTGCCAGGGGCACACGAGCACGACCACAAGCACGAACACGAGCACGAGCACGAGCACGCACCCACGCGTGCCGTCTCCAAATGTTTTTTAGGGGAGGCTCGAAATACGCGGGAGCTACTGTCGTAAAACTACACGGTAAAACACTTACAAACTATTGGTCGGTGCGGCATTAAATGCGGCTCACGTACGACATAACCGTCGCGTATACGAGCTCCGGTAAATAACTATTCGCGTTCGCGTGTATTTTCATGCGAACCGAGCCGAAAACGCGGTAACGCGTCGCGCGTTACGTTCCGTTCGGATCGTACGCGAAAGATTCCACATTTTACGCCCGCTCGTTCCCCCCGTAATTCCCGGGAAAGTGTTTTTCGTGACATGGCCGAACATGGAGACGCTCCTTTCTCGAGGAATTTGGGAGCAGATATTTGTTTCGGCGCCCACGATTGCGTCCAACGCGGAATTCTCCGTTGAAACGTTCGGTACGTGTCGACGATCCGAATTTCCATTCGTTTAAAAAATTAATTCCTGGTCATGATTAGTGTCGCACTATACAAGAGCCGAAACCTGACACTTGCAACTTAATATCGAGATCTCGCGACACGATTTATCAGCCGACGCAGGCGGAGCGTTGTATTTTACTCGAGTTTTCATTCTACGACGCGCTCGTACATTAGCCCGCTCGTAATTCACACGCGTACGCATAGCAACACGCTCTCACGAGGCAATATCGCGCAGGACACACCGTGGTAGCAGTATACCGAGCATTCGAGTAAATATGCCCGGAAGTTATTCCCACCCGCGACGTGCTCGAGCGAAACGATAGTTTTGGCATAAGCGTTGTCCACGTGCGCGAAAATCGAGACCGCCGGCTCTCGTTAAGGGTAGGTAGTCGAATAAAATGTAAAATGAAAACGACGTCGAATATAGCGTAGCTTGCCAACCAAATGCACAAATAATTGGCGAAACACGATAAAAGGTCGTACCTAACACCTCGAAAGACCCCATTCCCATCCTTTGGTTGCAGGATAACGCGCCAGTGCCTCTTTCGCGAGAACCGAGTGGAAAGTGCTTCCAGTTACGCGCTCGCGCGCGCTTAACTCGCTCGCGTTACCTTCTGTACGTAACCGTCCATAGAAAGAGCAGAAGGTTGGGCAAGAGGAAGGAAGCTAGCGCGACGGAGATACAACAAGCGAGTTAGAGGGCGAGCAAAGCGAAAGAGGAAGAGAGGAACTCCGAAGGAGTGATCGATGGGGTGGCGTCCAAGCGTGTCTAAATAATTAGCTGTCTCTGTTCCGACCCCACACCGTTTGTAGCAGTCGCCCTATAGATAATACACCGTACACGATGCGTGCATTCACTGACTGTGTCCTCGTTGAAGGAGGACGAGGCACGCCAACGAGGGAGCAAGACCGCCAGAGAGACTCGTTTATAACGGAGAGAGAAAAAGACAGGCGAGGGAGACACAGCGTGATTTGCTGAGCCACCTGGAATCATGAATCATCCGTGTCGCGTATGTAAAATTCACGGAGATTCACAACACGATACAATTTCGTGCAGTTTTCGCAGCTTTATGGGTATATTCGACGCGCGTATATCACGCGTCGCTCGCGCGTAAAACAGAAAACAGAGTAGCGTACGCGCTCCCGTGAACGTGGAACTCTTTCAAAAACCGAATGGTAGAAGAACGACGATTGTGTCATCTTTCACGATAGGGCCGTGACTTCGGTTAAACTGTGTATAGCTTGTTTAGCTCCAATAGGCTTCGTTGCCATTCATTCGTTGTTGATTAATACTCTGCCGGAACTATGAGTGCAAAGCACGGTCAATTACTTCTAATGCATAGTTAGTTCCTCTTGTACGCTCTATCGTTCGGATTCCGGGTGACCCGTACTCGTTGTAAACATCGAGTCATCCGCATCCCGCGTCATCTTGGTCTCGGCGTCTTCCATCGAAACCTTCCCAAACTTTGCCCCAAGTTATTACCCCTGCTCCTAGTCCAAAACCTTTCAATCCGAATGCAATATTGCAGTTGCAGCTCATTCCAGATCTATACCAATCTCTATGCTAGTCGAAACTCTGTACAAATTCGAATTCAGCTGCTAGCCACGTTGGACATCCGAGTTGCGGAGTTTAACAAACTTTGTTACAGACCTCGTAGTTTTTCCCGCAAGAAAATTTCACGCAGGAATCGGGAGAGTTTTCAAAAAATGGTAAAAAGTGTAGCAACCAACGAAACAGGCTGTGTTACAGTATCGGCGGCAGGTCTTGCGGTGTCTGATTAAAGCGTCTGACACGGTACGATCCTCCGTATCTACTTCGAGAACTGATCTTTCTTTCTCTCGGCGATACGTCGCGCGTCCATCGGTAGTTTTTTCTTCCGCGTCTACTCTTGAAACGCATCGGCGTGTTCGGATTACTCGGTTCAGGGACATTTTGTTCAGAGTTGAAATCCGTAAGTGTGGCGTGTCGCGTAACGTGTCGTTCGACTTTTTTCTCGTTCGATCAGTCGGTCTACAGCCTCGATACAATCGTTGCCGGGGGGGCTAGAATCGGTAATGCCCCGACGTTCGCGGCTTATACGTCGCGCGAGTCGTCGGATAATGTGCAAATCAGGCAACATAATGGCCCATTATGCAGGATCGATGCCATGGAAGGGCTGTTGTGCGCCGTGCGAGCGACGCTTCACGGACCGTACACATTCGTGCATCATGCAGATGGTAGGCGTGGGTGTGCCTGCTGCCACACATATTCTTCGTGTACGCACACGTTCGCAGGCCAGGCTTACCACGCGCACACACGTGCGCGTGTACCATATAACGTAGCACGAAGCCAGACGCTTAGACGGTCGTGTTCGCAGCCGTAACCGAAGACTCGCGCCCCGTGAAATTAAAATCAACCACCTTTAACGGTGCAATCTCCGTCTCCCACCTACGGCGGGATTCTCTTTCGTCTGGCTCTTCTTTTCGACGTTACCGACACGTTGCCCCGTGGAAAGTGGAAGATTAATGGAACATTTCTAGACCTCCGACTACGCAACACCGGTTGCGCGAACGCGGATATTTTCGACGTCTTTCTCGCGTATGACCACGTCTCTCGCACCGAATAAATGCACCGCTTTCTATGAAATTATTGGTCTTAAAATGAACAGTACGGATTACGTAAGAGAAACATATTTCATTACTAGTCGGAACATTCTGCAATGTTAAACCCGGTTCACTGTTTCTCAAAGGTAACAACTCGTTGAAAGAAAGACTCTCTGTAGATTCCGAACTTGAACGAGTCTTTCAGTTCGTGCTGCACCCACTTGTCAAGTTCCCGCTCGTTCCCCATCGTCTAAAAATCTTGAAAGACGATTGCGATGCGTACGCCTATGTCTCTATTGTAAATGTCGAACAGTGGTCCAAGCATTAGCTTTTACGATAACTCTCGATCCCTCTTTGTTAACACCGCAACCGTGTCCTTTGCTAGTCTATAGCGAAACGAAACTTCTCAAACTATTGTTAGACAGTTTGTATGTTTATATTCGCCAAACGCTACGGTGATGTTTTTGGCAGCAAGGAGTGTATTTCGTTGTAATTAAACGTTAGAGAAGATTATGCGTAACGCGAGTATTATTTTACCCTAAGATTTGTTTGCCCATCGAACGCGCACTGTCCATGGCTATTGAAAGCGGAACAACGTTTTAATTTGTAATACTTTGAAATTTCACGTTTATAGCCCGCTATAGTAACGGAATAAAGTCTGTTCTTCCGTAGTGTATCCGCAGGTATTAACAGAGTTGCCTTGAATTCTGTTTGCCTTTTCCGTTGCCGGCATCGCGAGTTTCCATTGATTTCACGCAAAACGGATTATGAATAGCAACTAACAAAACACAAAATCTCTGTGTAACCGTTTGCCAAATGATCTGTGTACAGGGATTCGTTTAGTTAGGCTGCTCAAACATCGATGAAGTTAGTTTATATTCCCTTGATCTTCAATTGGAAACACAATCGGTATCCTGTTTAAATACCGCCGGACCAGACGGATGGATACCTCGGGCGAAAGGGAATAGAAACTTTCTGCGAAGTGAGCGCCATTGAAAGAAAACTTTTGCGCTTTGATCAGCGGCCGTTAAACAGCCTGCAATTTCGAACGAACCGCTAGCAGTAATTTATCGCGTTTATTGTTATCCGAGGATTCCATTACTCTTGTTTCAAAATTCCACTAATACTCTTGATATCGACCGTACCGATACTTTAGTTGCATTGGCAGATATTCTTGGTGAATGCTGAGTGAACAAAGCCGTCGAAAAATTTGTTATTCCCGTCGCGTGAGCCGATTTTTGGCGAAAACCACCTTCCAGGAGAATTTCACGCCTGTCCAGGTACGTGGGGACCGCGGTGACCGAGATATTCCGGGTGCGTCCTGGTACCACCGAACTTTCGCGACGAAATCAACTAGAGGCAATTCCCAGAAGAGTCTGCATCAAAGAAAACCAAATTTCAGGAAAGTTTTATCGATGCAAATATTCTTTTTGATTTAGACGTCCCCAAAACACATCACGTCCGGCTTCGATGCTACGTTCGCGAGCAGGAAACAACTGTCCTGAGCGTGACTGGACCCTCGTGGGACTACACCTCTCGTATAACTGAATTCCAAAGTCGTGACTTTAACATTCATATTTTTCCCGGATATCGGCCGCTACGAGAGAGAATTTCGCGAACGGTGCTCTCGAACGATGTCTGAAATATTTGGATACGCGAATAATAGGTGCTTGTTCGTAATTGGAAACAATCGTAACGACGAAACCCGAGGTCTCGACACTTTTCGAGCAGGCTTTGAATATTTTTGTTCAATGAACGTACGTTGGCGATCCGCGCGTCCCACGCTATGTTTCCTTAAAAACGAGCATCGTAGTCGTAAACACTTGTTTCGTCACTCGATCGTGGTAGCAGCACCTGAGAGTCTACCAGGCTGGCCGTATTTCACTGTCGCGAGTCAAAACTCACGACGCGGTTCAAGTGAAATAATGCACGTTCTGAGGTTATTTATGAGATCGCCAGAGAAGCAATGGTGCTGCCAGTACGTCCGGTGAATTGTGGAGGTAACGTCGGAGACGGAGAATTTGCCGGTGCACCGAAAAAGAAAAAGACGAGGGCAAAGAGGAGGACGAAGACGACAACCGCGACGATGGGGACGGGCGACGAGTAAAAGTCCTTACGCTTTCGGAGCACGACTTTTTCACGGCTGAACGTTACAGTTTCCTGGTGCCAATTCCAACGACTATTGGATCTTCTCCGTGACTCGAAAAACGCTCGGCAAGTTCACCCGCGACCGTATGTTATTTTCTCATTATTTCCGGACTTTTCGTTTTAATTCTTTGCTCGGTCCGTGAAGTTTGCGTAACCGTATGTTACCTTCTCGTACCAAGTATTATCATCGTTGAGAATTTGGATTAGGTTGGAACATAGACCTGTTTGTTGAATTTCGAACTTGTGTGTCGTTATCGCTCGAGTATCTGGACTTTGTACGCTCTTTGGATTGCGGCAGATAAACATAGTTACAGTTCGAATAAATAAATCATAGGTTACAGACACCTGCAGTCATCGTAAAATAAATGCTAGCTGAAATGTTTATTTTCCTAGCATCTGCAAGCCTAGTTTTCTTTTTGTTTATTATGCTGTAATGCACGCGCGTAAAAGCGTATTTCCTTCTCGTTCTTTCATTTTTGCGAACCACCGCCAAGTTAGTCTAATCTAGGATCTCTAACGAACAATTCCCACAGTTAGCACAACGGCTCCCTGTCTCTGCTGGATTTCGAAATGAATGTTTAAAACAAACCGACGCAACGTCTTCGATTCTCGGACAGCTGTACGTTTCAAACTAACGCAACTGCATCTGCGAACGAAAGTGGTTGCTTCGTGTATCAGGAGTGTTCGATCCGATGAACGCTAATCCCCTTTCGTTCGCGTTTCGGAACGCGACCGTGATATGCGATTGCCAAATCGGCTTACACGATACGCAATCCCAAGTATCTTCTTGCGCGGCTGCGTCATAGGTGAAATACCCTGAAAACTGGATTTGTGGAAAAGGATCAGTTAAACGAGACGTTCGTTACAGAAGCGCCGTAAGTCCATCTTTTTTTTTGATTCGATACATTCAAAAGATTTACGTTTCGATCGGCGACGGAGCGTGGTCGAAGCTTTTAAAATCAAAGGGCGCGAACAGCGTGGCTTTTGGCGGAGAAAATAAAACGAAATTACGATTCTTTGGACAAACGGGATAGCCGCGGATTCCATCGATCGGGGAAAGATTGTTTACGTAATCTGGCTGTAATCAGGCTCGTACATAGATAGACGCGTTCGGGCGACAATTTTTCTTTCGTACGTGGAAATAGTGTAATCCGTGGGAGGGCCTGCGTCTCACGTACAAACACCGTAACACCGTGCGCAGCGGTACGCATACAAAATAAATGGGGCTGCCGATACGAAATCGCTAGAGGGAGAGAGATAGAGGGAGAAAAGGTTGGATAGTTGGTTGGTAAGCCAACGGGTAAACTGCCGCGGGTGCGAGTCCGACGACGCTTGCCTGCTTCACTCGATAAGAGACGTTTACATACGTCTTAAGACGTCGTTACTTTAACGCTGATCGTACCTACCCACCTATAACGCGGAACGCCCACCGCGTTATGTACGACGACACCGACGCGACGGAACAATCTTTGACGTTTCTGCGTGGGCCTCGACTCTTATCGTCATCCTGACGTACGGTTAGATGTACATTTTATATCGTACAATACGTCCCGCGATAAACCATTGTTTGATTTTGTTTATTAGGAGCCTCAAGAGTGCCGCGACGACAGTTTCTCCTACGCGGTCACTCTAGGTGGCCCCGTGATTCATCCATGTCTTTTTTCCCCTTACATGAAAATTAATAGAGAAACTGTATCTAACGAGGTACGTTCTCACGGTTGAATAAGAAGTCGAAGGATGCGCGTGCTCAACGCTGGTTACGTCTACCGTGTTTCACGGTAACGTGGAAACTTCCGAGGATTAAGCCAGCGGAATTTAGTGGCAGTTGAAAACGTGGTTCCCCCAAAAATGAAAGTTTTGTAAGCGGCAGTCTCTTAAAAGTTTCTCCGTCGGTTTATGGCAGTCGTTTCACCGGATACGTTACTGGATGGTCTCTATCAAGCCCCCGGAGAGAAGTTCTTACTCACGAGGAATAACTAAAGGGTGCAAGGGCGAGCGACATCAGAGGAGGCGAGTCTATGCAGAGGGCAGAAGGTGTCGGTGGGCCAGGCTAACGACTTCCTGATGAGGCAATGTAAACCACAACTTCTTCGTAATGGACTCTCCTGTCCTCCGATATCGTCCTTAAAGTGGCTTTGCAAAGCCGCGCAACCCCATCGCACGGTGGCTGAAACGTTGCACGAAGCTTGTCACAGTTATCAGAGATATCGGTGCAATTTGTAGCGCTCTCTTCCTCTCGCCATCACAGTTTTCAACGCGTTCCAACACCGACGTGTACGTGTACCTTCCTTATTTCGCGAGCGATAAGAAATCCTGGAAAAAAACCATGTCCATTTTTCGATAGGTGGTCTTCATTAAGTAACAAAAAAAATCCGCAATCGACGAGACGGTTGCTCGGTTACCGAGTGGAAGTTTCAGTTCGTATCTGGTTCATGGCGGAATCAATGCTCGGAAAGTTAGTTCCGCACACAGGGAAGTTAATTTCATTTCATTGACAAGCAGAAACAAGATCGAGTACATTCAAAGTTTCGGCACGTAAGAAGCCACTCTTAAGCGCGGGTATCCGCTTACCCAGTCGTCCGTCCAATTGAATATTTTACGACCTTATCTCGTTAAGTGCCTGTCCAAGTACTGGCAAACGTGCACTCGCGAGAAACTTGCGGCGGATTTGCCGGACTTTTTGCGAATGTATAATCTTTCTCGTTTTCAATCGTGACTCGTCGACGGCCGGTGATTTCCTGAAACCGTTCAAACTTATTCCTTTGGCTCTGTTCATTTCGTCGAGACGACGTTCATTATTCGAGCAGCACTTTGCGCTCGTGATCGGAAATATTTATCCAATTAAGAATTTTCCTTTCGCCGAGCGCAGTTGGAAGCAATTTTTCATAATCGGTGTAAAAAAGGCTAGGCTCTCGCGCAAACGGAGATGATTTTGTCCTAGAGAATCTGATCGATAAATTTGTCCGATAGCCTTAAAAATGGTCCAACGACGCGAGCTCGAAGCCTCGGGGAAATTGGGTAAGAGCAGAGGAACGAGACGCGGGTGAAAATCGTGAGAAGGGAAAAAAAGGATCGGCGTACGAGGGTGCGGAACACGCGCGGATATATCGTAGCATGAATGATGAAACAACGTGTTTAATGACGCGCCGGATCCAGCCCACTGTAAATTTTCCACGAGGGGTTGAAGTTTTAAACCCTACTCCATGGCCCCGCGTACCATTGTCATTCCTCTCGTACGACTCTCATTCCTACGCCGTCTCGTCGTTCGCGGGAGCTCCTCATTGACTTTCCCCGCACGTTCTTCTCCGGCCGTCGCTTCCCGGGATACCAGGACACATTTTTCAGTTATTAGATACTCATTCCTAATTTTCCACGATCCCTGTCCCTCTTCCCTCCCGTTTATTTTCCCGTTTCCTCATTTTCTATTGTTCGTCCGGACAGAAAGGACTTGTCGTTCATCCGTCGATCCGTGCCATCCGCGAACCACATTTTACCCCCTGGAAATACAGGGTGATCCTTATAACGTGGGCCGAGTCATGGAAAAAAAAATCGTTGAGGCTGGGAGGACGTTATGTTTTTTTCATGAAACTGTGCGATATCGAAGAGAGAACCGTTTTATCAGGCGCTTTTAACAAGAGTAAAATAGCCTAAAACAGACTCTGTGTAATTCAACCGAAGCGAGAATTGTTCTTTGTAGCTGACTCGATTAAACCATACAAAGCTCCCTTCTTTACGATTATTTTCTCTCTTTGCTTTAAAAGCCGTAGCCCGACTCAGTCAAATAATTTTGCGTAATCCCTCATCGCAGCTTCCTTCGTCGGGCTTGTTAGCGAATTTATTAACCGCCCAATAATACAGTCCGCGATAAAAACGGAACCGGGCTTTTCACCTGTGATTGTCCTCCTCCCTCGGTTCTTTTTTTCTTCTCATAGGAAGTCGGACTCGTTTCGTGCGGCGATAATTAAAATCGTATTAAAATCGCCACGATTCTCAGGCTTTATCCGTGGTAAGGATTTTTATATTAATCGAATCAATTTAAAGCGTATCGAGGATTTAATTAATGGGATCAGTTGCGAGCGGGGTTCCGAGACAAAGCTATTCATCGAGAGATTTTACTTTATCCGTGATGTATTAGCGGAGCTTCTGATCGGCCCGGTTCTACGATGCTTTATTGGTACATAAAATTTCCTATTCAACGGCCAGACTCTTCGCAATATGTTCGATAATGCGATGGCGTCGGTATTATGCAACGAACAGTCGAATAACGCAATCTTTCATCGCGGTTCACCGGTATCGAAGCTCCCAATATTCTTCGCCAAGTCGAACAACTCGAGGTCCTTTGTAACTAAATGCTTTGCCGTGGAATGGTATAAGTTGGTATCGGTACAACGTTAACAAACACTTTTCGCTCGATTGTTCTTAGCTCTCGATGTCACTTTATTGGCTCCGCGTAGAAAGTAAGCGTAGATTCGAAATCGAACGATGGTTCGTCGTTGTGTCTGCGAATCGGAGACAAATTTGAACGAATGCGACGCGACGATGCGAACCTTCGAGTTGCTTATGAAACGAACCATGGAATTCTGACATCTAAATAGGAGCCAACGGCGAGACTGCGTTTACCGAGAAATGAAGTACCTGTTACGTTGTCGCGACTCGTGGCTTAGAGACACGTTGACGTGTCTTAAGGCGCTACGTGTTGGCTGCTTTATTACATGGCTTAAAAGGATAGAAGCCGAAGTCTGCTCGAATAAAACGACGTACGAAATGCGCCATGTTTCATCTTTCTTGCATTCCGCGTTTTGAAACTCGGGAATGCCGAGCTAATTTCTATGTACGTTAAGAGAAATGAAATTAGCGTATCTTGGAGCGATAATTTTAGCGAAATAGTATCCGTCGAGGACAGATTTTTGACGGCAGTCGAACCTTCTTATCGTTGGCGAAGGAACGTCGGCATTAATGGTCCGCGTATGGTTGTCCATGCCAGAAGATATTCCACGTGGACGCATATGGGATATTCATCCAACATGATGAGGCACCTGCACGCCACATCATTTCGTAGCTCGTGCTTAAGGATACGTCTGGCGTATCCTTAAACCGATGGCTCGCTCGTGAGGATTTTCTTGGCATGGCTCGGTGTCGCGGTGGGTTCACTTGATCCTTTCCCCGTCAGATTTGTACTTCGGCGGAGTGACACTTGAAAAATGTGGCGCAAGAAGGAACGGAGGAAAGAAAAAGACGGAACCTCTCGACTGCGGCTTGTCATGCACCAGAAAGGACGACTTCGGGATAATGCAACCGCGAGACAAGTCTGTCGCAATATTTCGCGAGCTGTTGTTAAATTGTCAAACAAAATTGAATTTATGGAGTTTGTACGCCTCGGGTAGAAAAGATTCTTGCAAATGTTTCGTCGGATCAACTTTCAAAGATTGCTAAAGTTCTTTTTCCGAACTCCGTTTCATAGATTTTTGAGCTGTTATAATTTTACACCGCTTCTTTCGAACTTGAGGCAATCAGGTTACCGCAAAAGTTGTATCGAGTAAACGTAAAACTGGAGTAATTGAGCATCATTGTTCGAGGAATACTTAAAAAGGAGCGTACAATGCTTGTTCGTAGTTGAAAAGCATTGCGACTACGGTGGCTTAGCAAATTATTAACGCTTTGAAATTATTTTATAGTTTAAAGTGAATGTGAGACGCAGATATTTAATTTTTATTTATACGCGTATCATTTTGTGCGTTAATTGTCGAGGTACGAAAGTTCCGGGAATTGTATCCAACAAGAAATCAACGGAACCGACGCGACACCAAAGAAAGAGCTTTCTGCATTTCAGATATCGAGTCTGTTCGAAATTTTCAAGCCACCGCCTCTCGAATCTGTAACTTTTCGAGGAGCTTATTACTCTATTCAGGAAGTTTCGTTAAAGTTTTACGGGGGAACTCTAGTTGATTATTTTCGGCACGACGAGCGGTGACGTCTTTGCGAGTCGTCGGAGCTTGGACGCGCGCAGGGGACGTTTGTAGCTGGCCGATACGTCGGCGTCGGCGAGATCGTACAAACGGAACTTGCATCCTCGACGATCTCGTGGAAACTCGTGCAGCAATTACAGGGACTGTTGAGGTATTTTCTTGGAAACTTTTACCGATACGCGTGCCCACCAATTACCGTTAAGATCCTGGCCAGGCTGCGGTCGAGGAGTCGCGAACGCGGCGCTCGATACGTCGAGCTCGCCGCGATTTCCGTGCGTCGGAAAGACGCCTTAAATGCTCTCCGGTGCTCTCGAACCACCGCAAACAGCGTCTTGAAAATTTGTGGTAATGCGCTGCGCGCGTAGTCGCTTTAATGGAATCACGCCGGGTTCCGTATGTTCCGAGTACACCGTAGGGAATTGCAGTTAGACTTTACTGGATTCGAGATGTTTTGCTCATGTTAAGTTTGCGATACACTTCTCAAACTGTTCGCTCGGTAATCGGATTTTCACTCAATGACCAGTGGGTATCGAAACGATAGAAACTTGCACTCGTGGAATTTTCCAACGTTCGGAGCATAAAAATTCTTTGTTTAAACGCTGTGTATACAAACAAAAGTGTGCACGTAAAAGATCCGAAAACTACTTAGAGCTAAATATCTCTAAAACTAATAGTTCACTTTGTAAAAGCATGCTGGTTCATACTTGCAAGGCGCGAGTAACTAAAAAGAAAGTAGAATTGCAATTGCAAACTTTGTGCACGGATATAAATGTGCAATGGTAACGTGGAAACTTAGGGCAACTGAAACCGTGTACTTTTATTTTACGAAATTTCGCAAAGTTTGTTTACGAATTATGTAGTTAGGGTGGTTCTTTCCCAACTGTCCTAGTCAAAACAAAACTCAAACACAGAAAGTGTTAGTAACGACATATTTTCTATAATTATTCTGCCAATTCATCAAAGTTATGAGACGATACGAACTGTTATCATTTTGGACCAAACCACCTTGAGAGAATAACGAACGAAAATCCAGACGGAGAAGCGTTGGTGCGTTATTCGTGTGAAATTCGGAGCATTGAAATATTCAAGCGGAATGTGTACCGTCATGGTCAGCCGTAAATTCAGTAGAATGTGGAACCGTAAAAACGAATACACAGCGTGTGTTCAACTATCTGCGACTGGCGACGCGTAACGGTCTGTCGGTGCATGCAATTGCAATAGTATTTTATCATACACCTAATTAGGTTAATGGAGCGATATCGTGCTCTATGTTCGTTGGACGCTAGTTGTTAAGTATGAGCTACGATATTACTTTCGAGCCAGAGTTTTTCAAACGACTAAGGTCTGTTTTTATAAAAGAATTGAATTCTTCTCCGTTGATTAGGGTTCTTTTTCGAGCTTTTAGGGGTTGGATATCTTCGGGAGGATGCGCGCACACGTCCGAGTACGCAACTATGCCCTCTTGGCCGTCTTCCTCTTCGGTCCTGTTCCTCGCGTTTCCGCCATCGGCGCGGCCATCCTTGGCCTCTGAAATTAGAAAACTTTTTATGTATGCCAATTTTTAACCACCGCGCCCTCTTCAGCGGTAATTACTTTTTAAGCTTCCCTTTTGCATATTATCCGTGCCGTTTCTGGCCGCCGGGCAGAGGGCGGTTGTAATTTCAAATTTGTATCGCTAGCGAAATCACTGCTACGCGATATAATCGTGCTCGTAAAATATTTCTCCGACTGTAAAAGTATTCAACGAGAAATCCTTCTCGAAAAGCGTCTCGATACAAATTTCACCAATACGTTTGTCTGGCAGCCCTAGTCTTTCTCCGTTTCTTCTTTTCTTCCGTTCCCGCATTCTCATCTCCATTCCCGAATTATCGGTTCGCGTAGAAAAACAGTCGGATTAAAGTCTAGCGTGGTTCGTTTCGCGGCCACTTTTTGCGGCAGTCCCGCGGGAGGCGCGTTTCACTCGTGATTACGTAATTATTCTTCGGCGAGGCGGGCGTTCCTTTCGGGCCGCGGAAACGGGTTTTTTTGCCGCGATCTTTCGACGGTATTTTCACCGTCGGAGTAGAAATACAATCTTCTAATTTGCATAGTAAATTTGCCCGCGGCAGCGTAAAGTTTCGAGGACTTCGGACCGCAACCTAAGGACGTCGTTTGCAAGCTGTTTGCGTTCGCGGTTGTTTCCACGGAGTACGAGACGGCAACGGTCACCGGGGAGTGTGTCGTTCCTTCGCTGTTCCTTTTTCAAACGGAAAATCCGAGAGGAGACGTCGTTAAGAAGTACCTTTCCACGACCGGTATTTCGCGTGTCTGCAGCTCGAGCGCGAGCATACGTCTCGTATCAGGTTGCCGACAAATAATTCCCTTTTCTTTCGGAGTAAATGAAAAGCGAATATTCCATGTTCGTGTTTAGATCTAACACATCTTTGTTGTTTCGGATGCAGTCTACCGTTCTAGTATACTATACTTGTACGGAATTTAGAAATCCGTGGCATCCGATGGACTTGACGCGCGAATTTAGCGTGCCGGTCAATGCTAACTGTTAATTTGATCGTTCCAGTTATCCTGGGTTTTTCCTCGATTACCGAACCCATTTCAAAGAACTTTTGCTCCCTTTGAAATTCCTGGGGCCATTGAATCGCCGAATCGTGCCGCGATCGCGATTGGACTATAGGCGCACGGCGGCGATTCGTTTCGAGAACACAACTGCTTCCGTGTCATTTCACGTCGATAACCGCGAGTCGGCTATTGCGAAACCGGAAACGGCTAGTTGCTGGACGTCGCTGCTGTTCTGTCCGTGATTTTTCATTTTCACTAGTCGATATCGCGTCTTCCACGAAGATATTAGTCGAGAAATGGAAGAATGGTGGCGTCGAGGAGCGTTCTTCTATTTTTAGGACACGATTAAAGTCACAATAGTCGCATACCGTTTCGAAGAAATCGTCGAAACATTTGCCGCGCAATTAGTCGGTCAATCCGCCCGAGTGTAATCCAGTAATTACGTCTTTGTGTTTTATGTTTTCTTCTTTCCCGTTTCACTTTCGACTTGGATGTTTCGAATGGCAATTCGTCCAGAGTACTCTGTTCCTCCCCCGCCAGTCCTCTCGTCCGACCGTTGAAATTAGAACGTAGAGCGCAGTGACATTAATAACCCCGATTTCATCACGTGAATTCGACGAAACGGAAAGATATTCTGAGCGTTGACCGACTTCTGGACCGTGAACTTTCTAGGAAAATAGAAATGTAGAAGCAAGTATACTCGTAACGATGTCGAGCAAAGCATAAAGGGTAACTAGAATGATGCATAACAAGACGGAAAACTTGATAAGTAAAATCGAGACTGTGTTTTGATCGTTCGAATATAGCTACGCGTTTCCTTTGGAAAACGTGCAAGGAAGCGTTTGATTTCAATTTACGTTCATTACGATTAACAATTTCGTTACATTTTCACTAAACTAACGAGACTTTGTCGTTTTGTTTCAGGTAAGTCCACCATGCGATTGGTGCAAAACAGTATGGGGAGGGTGAAACAGAACACAACAGGTTTCGTGGCGCATTAATTAACGCGATACGGTATCGGTAGCGTGTCGCGTAGGTCGATCTCGGTAGTCTCGACGATTCGCTCAAGTAGGTATAAAAACAACCATACACACACGCAAAGTAGAAAAAACTGGAACAAAAGTCGGTTACAAGTGACTAGAGCAGTAGCGGGGGCGGTTCGTGTAACAAGGTTACGCGTGAAGCGCGCGAAAAGTCGTTAACGACAGTTTAAGCCCCGCGCGGAATAATGGATCGTGCTGGCAGTTCTATTTAACGATATCCAGCTAATCGCGTCCTAGCAACCGTGTTGCTCTATGGCCTTTGCTATAAATAAAAAAAAATCCAATTTTCTTCCACTTTGCTTCTTAAGAACCATCTGGTGTACAGCCTGCGAAAACAGTAATATATTTCTGTGCTCCTGCTTCGCCACCCGTGGACGGTGTCGGATGATGTATAGGGTGAAAGTAAAAGGAAACAAGTGCATGAAAGTGCAAGAACCAACAACCGAAGCAGTCGATCGAGGAAACGTGCAAACCGTTCTACCAAACGCATCGAAAAATTGTAAAACAATATCTCGAATGGAAACGTTTCCGTTAACAACACCGCCGCTCGCTCCGCTCGGAATTTAGTAAATCTTGTCGCGGCTTTGACGTTTCACTAATTATGTTGACGTTGCGTTTCACAGGGAATTTCGCTGCGTGCTCTGCGTCGCTTGCGCGCACAATTACAGCTGCTTATGATTTTCAATTTTGGTAACGAAGCTGTGGGAGGAAGTGGCGGCGATGGGCGGACGAGGAATGGATTTTAATGTCGAAACTTCGAGAGTTCGTAATAAACGTTTGAAAGGACCCTCTGACAAACGGGGACACGTTCTCGTCTACTTCCGTTGATGAGTGTGTTTCACGCGCGATCGTTATCTCTTGCAAAGTGGTAACGTTTTGTTTCTAAATTTTTCCCAATTACAACTGCCGCGCTTTTCGAGCGTGCTCGACAGTTTGTCGAGTTTTAACGATCCGGCATGGGAAATTAACTTCGTTATTATTATCACCAACTTCGCTGGCTACGCCACGCGTTACTTTGCACTTTAAAGACTGCACTCCGGCGTCGATGTAAATTGTTTACCATTCGATCGATCGTCCGTGTCGCGGCTGATTCTGAATTGCTTTGCCACTCGATGGTTTGGTTTTAATTGCAAAACGTTCCCTGCCGTCGTGGAAATGGTAGCACATAGATCGGGAATGGAAAATCCGTGGTCCATAGGTAGAGAGGGACGTTGAAAATAATACACTAACTTTGTAACGCGTAATAATGTCGTCTGTAAAAGTAAAATATCGAACGGTATACCATTTCTAAGTTAGGTTTTAGTCTGAAAGCCAACGAATGGACTTCGATTTAACCGTAAGGTGCAGTTTCGAGAGTGCAGCTCGTTAGGGCGGTATAATTTTTCGTTTACGGTCGCTGTAGGTCGCGAATTGGAGAACACAACAAATAGTTTTCAATAAGGAAGTTTCCTTGTAAGGGTGCAGGTGCGCGGAACTTTTGCGGCAGGAGTTTAAGACACCGAGGGAATAAAACTTCCCGTCGAGTTTTTAAAACAGTTCCGTGCTTTCCAGGCGCTTAAAGGCCGCCCGGCTCGAATTCCCTTTCTTCCCCTTATTTTCGTCTACAAGGCGAAGGAAGTCGTCCGTTCGACGCGATCGACGTAATCCCGTGTAATTTTGCATGCTCCGTCCAGGCGAAACCGGATAAATGCCAACGCAATTATTCGCCAGGGAAAAGAAAAAGAAAACTCAATTTCGTGTCGAGCGTTGATTAATCCGTGCGGAAACGCCTTATCAGGCTCTTCCGGAACTACAAGTAAAATTTGTAATTAAAAATTAAAGGAGTGTCTCCCATTTGGAAACGCCATTACGCGTTTCCGGAATTGTGAACAAATTCTCGTCTTCGCATGTGCAAATTAAAACATTCATTTATTCCACGACGAGTGACGTTAAACGAAATAGGTTACTCGAATGAAAATAGGATAGGCTCATCCTTTATTAAAGTAACTTTGTTCAGTCTTCGAAGGGCTGTTTTACCCTGTAAATTTGAGATTGGATACATTTAAAATTTATGGAATTTAGTATTCGATGCATATTTAATTTACAGGAGTGGAATTCATTGGTTTCTGGAATTACATTTTTCAATTTTCAAGAATATTTAGCTTTGGATTTGAGATTTCGGTGCTTATCCGTGCATCGTTTAGCATACCCTACAAATTACGTCCAGTTTACGTTCGATTATCGATCGTTCCTTTTGAATTCAGGATTCGTTAACCCTTACTTTTCTTGGTCTCTGTCCGTTTTCCCTCTTACTATGCTATCGATTCGATAGTTTCCTCAGGTTCTAGCACACGGTGCTAAAATTTCAATTCCGTTTCGGAATGGACCGCGATCGTTTCCCCCTCCTGCATTCTTCAATTGTTCACACAGCAGCTAGTTTAGATTCTCCGCAGGTGCTGGATGAAATTAAGGTTAATACCTAGCGGAATACGGGTAAAAGGTATGGCTATTTGTCCCCGAGGTCAATAGGAACGAGAGCTTTGGCGCGTTTCGATGCCATCTAGATATTCCAATACCGTCGGCCGAAATAAAATAATGACGAAATCGCATTCAGCACTTTCTTGCTGCCGCTCGGTACGTGCTGGCAATATCTGACCTACTGGCTGGCTAACTTATGTTGTTTGAAAATTCCGTGGATAGTGCTTTCGCTGGTACCTACATTCCTATTATGTCTCCCACGTGATTTTCTCTTTGTGGGTTCAGCGTAATGCGCGCGATTTTACCACTTCGCCTCGTTTCACCGTCGAACGTGAGATTGTACCCTCGTTCGGGATAAGGGGATCGAAGGCTGCTCGGTTAGAGATTTTAATCCGATGGAAAACTTGTTTCCCCCGATTTCCAACGGTACCGTTGGAAATCGCACCTCTTACGTTTCGTTATTTATCTGTACGAAACTGTTTGCAAATTCGATACGAGTTGCTGCTTCGGGGGAAATAACTTATTAAATGAATCCTCCATTAAACTTTGATGCGGAATTTATCGATCCGCTGCAATCGCTTACCTATTTAAACTACTTGCCAGAGCTTTGACTTTTACTTGACGCTACACGAGTACTTGCAAATACTTTTGCGATATTAACTAAAAGTGAAATTCTAATACGGAAGACCAGAACGAAGAAATAATTCCCTACGTTATTATACGATTAACGAACTCCCGAAATTGTTGCACATTTCAATCGGTGGAAACGGAAAAGTAAATGCTGCTTTCTGGCTTCGATGTTACGAAAATAAATACCGTCTCATCGAATGAAACGTTGCACGGGGAATTTGAGAGAACTTTATATTATTGGCTAAACAAGGTTTCTCTCTCTTTACGGTTCGTTTCGCTTCGATAATTAGAAGTTTTCAACGTTGATCGAAATAGATCGAGTAGCTCTGCAATTTTTATCGCAACGCTGTCAATAGATTTCACGAATAACTGGAATACTTTTCGCGTAAATTTTTCGTACAATCGAGCGAAATGGAATAATTCGCGCGTGAGCTCGCACGGTCCACTCGATAATGATGAACAAATTGAATTATATGTACGCGTGTATACTCGTCGCTCGATTTATTTATTTGCATACCAATGATCGCGGCACGGTGCAGGTCGGCTACTTTTATTAAACAATTTTAATATCCGTGTAAACACGCACCGCGATATATCATCTGGTAATACTTTTATCGCGAGCCGTGAAGTTGGGAGAATTGGATAAAAGAGGAACATTTTTCACTTCCCGAATGATATACCGTTTCTGGCGCGAGGATATCCATTCAGGGGCATCTTGTGCAGAAACTTTGAATTTTTGTTCAAATTATGAAATTCGGCTTTGGCTTTTGGAAGTCATTTTTAATTCAAACCCGCCAAACACTTTCAAACGTCTCGACACTCTCTTACCATATCAGGACAACAGTGACCGTTCGAAACTTTATGGCGTCTTTGAGCGTTACAAAACTTTACGAGCATAAAATGTAACTGCGGTTGGAAACGGTCGCGGGTAAACCGAAAAAGCACTAGCTGTAAACGGTCGCAAACATGTTAGAAACTTGCTTGGGTCAACTGTGATTCGGAATTGGGTATGCCGTCTCGTCAGCCGGAATTCTAAATTGTAGAACTTGGCGAGCGTCCTTCGTAGTTTTCCAAGAATTCCCGAGTTCCTGATTTAGTCATTAAGAAGTTGAGGTAAACCGAAGAATCGACTCATTTTCTCTGAAATGCGTTCGTCCTGAAGTTCTCATGTAAATATTTTTGGGGATTTTATAATGTACAATTCGTCAAGTTGGAGTCGTTTTCAAAAAATTGTAAAAACTAATGTCAACCATCGCTCCATTTTCTATTCGAGTCGTTTACGCGCTTCCGTTTTACCAGAATTCGTTCGTGAACATCGAATCGATTAAAACGTGACTCGAATTCGTTTGCTATTTACAACGAGCAATTTTCTTTTCAACGTTTAAAAGGAAAATTCTCTTAAACGTTGCAAAAGAAATCGCATTTGCATCGTTTATTCTTTTTTATTTGGCGTGGAAGTCGAACGTTCGTGAACAATGGCAAAAATAACGGGGAAATATATACTTCTGGTGTTGTTAAATAACAGGTTTTTCGCTTAACGCTGCTCGTGTTCACGTTCTGTCACTTTATATTCTGTACACAATGGGCCTCGGTAATAACAGATCGTTGAGATAACAACGTCTGACTATCGCTGTGCTCGTGACATAGTAATTCTCGATGACAAGCACGAACTGACTATCACGGGATAATAAGTGCATCTGAAATGCTCGGAAGACTAATGTTGCTCGCATGATTCAGAGAAACGTGTACGAGGCATACGTGTATCTCGGCATCGAGATTATGGGCGTTTCCAGAAAATTGCTTCATTGTTCGACAACTTGGATTACATCGATAACTTTAAAATAGCTTTTGTAACATCCTATAAGCAAATAAAACGCCTATTTATGGTTACAATCGGAATCGATTTATCGTTTTAAGTGGACGTTTGTCTGGCTCGCGTATAAATGTCTGCTTTGGCTATTCGAGTTTCAGTTTGTTTAAAATAATAATAATACAGTTAGGGACTAAAAATATACCTCTATCGAATTATGAACCGCTGAATGGTGAAATGTAAGAAACTCTGTTCGCGGTAGGGAACAATAAATCACGCGCATCGCGTATTATTTATGTTCGTTTCCGTTGATGATGCATTCTCCATCACGGTCCGGCCGCGTTGTATCGTAACGGGATATAACTACAATTCGTCTGTCCATCTCGGTTAATAAAACTTAACCGTACGAACGAATCGTTCCGTAAAGCCAGTCGTAATATTTTTCGCGAGGCGATAGCTTTTGTTCAGTCGGCGGGCTCTCGTCTCGTTTTCGCTTCTGGCATTCGAAACGATCGAGATATCCTGCGGCTTTCGGTCATGTCAACCTTCCGAGGGCGCCCCATTGTCCTGCACCTTTCAGCCTTGGAAATGAAGTAATGGAAGCGCGCCTTGAACTCCCTTTCCATCGCAGCACGAGGATCGTTTTAATCTTTTTTTCCTCTCTCTGCCCCTTTCCTCGCTCCTTTTCTCCCTGTGCCTTCCTTCTCGCCTGACCCTTTTCTTTTCCCTCCGCAATTACATCGGTTCGAGCAACCGCATTAGAACCGCCATTACTTCAACCTCATAACTTCGTATCGCGTGATACCGCGAACGGTGTAACGTTCCCGTTTCATACATGTTCCCTTCTATTAGATGTCTGGCTGAACGCGAATTTTTTCACCGCGTTGCGGCCTGATTCGTTCGCACGACGTTTGCGTTCAATCCATTGTCCTTGGCGAAAAGTTCGTTATGCGGTCGCGTGGTACGCCGCTATAATTTTCTTCTCGTACCTTCGTTATCTCGAAGAATTTTAGTCCTCCCTCCGAGTATTTTCGTTTGATTCGTTTGATCGGATATTCGGGCCAGAAACAATCGTATTAGAGCCGTCACTCCAACTTTTTTCTCGCTCCGCTGTCTTTTTCCACCCCCGTCTCACGATGGACACTTTTCGGTTCATCTGATAACGTGTTTTCCCGGCGAGGGCTTAGATATACAATAAAATTGTTCCTCGCGACTTCTTGATCTCTGGCCGCACGAGACGTGGAGGGTGGGGGTAAAAGGCTTTCTCAGAGATTTCGAGTGGTAATTTATTTCCGGCCGCGAGGACCGTCCGGAGTGTGTGGCGAAGCGCGACAAAAGAAAACTATCTCCCCGAGTTTCGTCCATGTGTGTCGTTTTCTTGGTCCTCCTCCTACCCGTATCACCCCTTTGCAGCCGTCGATCGTCTGGTTCCTCCTCTTTCCCGTACTTTTGCCCCGTTTTCGTTTCCTCGTTGGGGATTCCGAGGGACTTTGTCGCCGCAAATTAGGATGAAAAATCGACCAGCCAAAGTCACGCTGTCCATTAACTGTCCAGGTGGGTTAATTTTGACTCCGTAATATTTCACGTCGGAATTGGGATATACATATTTCGCATGGAATGGCCCCGTTTCGAGAAGAAAGTAATTTAAAAGGGACTAGAAGCGAAGAAACGATACTCGGTGGGCAAATCTCTCCATTGTCGCGTTCATTAATTATTAACATACGAAACGCGCGTGTCGACCGGCGAGCAATTTATTGAGACAATGAACTAATTACTTTCTGCCGTGCGATGACAATAGCAATGCCCATTCGTTGTACATTAAGCGACGTATCTGGTCTATTGTACCGGAGCATAATAGATATTATGTCACGCGGGAAATGCCTCTGCGTCGTTTGTCGGGATACCGTTTCAACGCTCTTTTCCCTGTAAACGTGAATGGTTCTCTCTGGCCTCTTTGTCAAGGACGAGCATAGGACTTGCTGGCGTTTTTGTTTTTATAATCGATATTACGAGGTCCGATAGACGAAGAGGGAAATCATCGGGAAATCTTTATTTCGAAAAGCCTCAACCGATGATATCTTTTTCTATAGGTTTTCAAGCGATTCTTGGGATCGATACTTATACCAGAAGGCGTCTATTCGGGTAAGAATACACAGGGAGAATTTGCGCAGTATATCTCCACCCGACGATCACCTTCCACGACTTCCAAACCGCGTTCTCCGCTTGTCTTTGACCTTCTCCGTCTTTCAACTCCCTTTTGTCTCTGCCATGCCTTGGCTCCCTTTACATGGCCATAAAGAGAGGTACACGCGAACACGAGTGCCAGAATTGACTCTGTAACGAGCGTTGTAATAACAAACGGACAACGACGTAAGTCAAACGAATGGCTCTTTTACGAGCTCTTGGAGAGAGGGGTGCTAAAGCGAAACGGAGAAAGAAAATGAAAGGGCACCGTGAAAATTGCGTGGAACGACGAAGCAGGGGGGTTAGGTATGGTCACGTATTTTGAGCCAACCGTCCCACCGCGAAAAACGTCGTAGAACAAGATTTTCCGCGACCTTATCCTTCGGCAAACCTTCGCCGCAACGTCGGTGGCCGTGCGGGCGTATGCAAAGCATGGAGAGAAAATAACGGTAGGGCGTTATCGACTGCGGGTTAACCCGGTCGAGTATAGGCGGAAGGTGGAGTCACGTAAGGGCGTTATTAAAAACGTGCTAGTAGGGTGGTAGTTTTCGAGGGCAATATGCGGCTGTTTGCTTCCGCGAACCAACCATCCGGCTGACGGTCTCCACGTTCCACGTGGAGCTCGATACTTCCATGGTTCCATGGCGTCGAGGTAGGGGATATTCCTGGTGGTTGGGCCAAAGGAAGGAGAGGAGCACTAATACACCCCCTCCCCGACCACGGTCTTCCTTCTGGCTGCTGTTGCCTCTCGAGAAGACCCTTCGGTCACCTTCCCCCTCTAATTCAACCCTCAACCGCCAACCCCCAATCTCCAGCCGCCACTCGGTTATTACTGGTCGGTCTCCTGGGAAGACGTTATTATCCGTGCGGCTCCTTCGCGATGAGTTTCTCCTGGAAGCTGATTGACGGCGCGGAAAAGTGCACCCGGAGAACGTCTTACGTATCGACTTTCCTCGCGTCGCGGATGTGTCATCTTATTAGCCTATTTGGAACGAGGTGTTTCACTGTTTTCCCAAAATCGCCTTTCCCCGCAGCTCCGATTCTTTTCCCCTGCGAGTCTTTTCGACGTTTTTACGGTCTCCCTTGTCGATCGTGGTCGCGGCTCCCTCGAGGGAAGAGTCCGTGATTCGAGGAAGCAGGATTCTAAGTGGCGAAGATGTAGTTTATTTCGACGCGTATATAGCGTTAGTTAGGTTAGGCTTGCTTCCAAATCATCCTGTATAAGCAGAAAAGTAGTCGAGGAAAAACACTGGTCGAAACATGGTGAAAATAATGAACAATTTTTCAACGGTTAGAGATTGCTCGGATCAACCAAAAAGAGAGGAAGGACTCCTTCTACCAAGTTCGGTTTCCTTTTCGACCTCGAATCGGTGGCAGTGTACGCGGAGATAGGTGAAAAAGTTTTAGTTGAAAAATCGATGCCAAGTTTCCGTGTGTTCGATCATGGCCGCGATAATTTAGCTCGACACGAAAGCCGCTGCCGTTTCTATGATAAAATTTTCCTCGGAACGGACCGACGGCGCGGAAAACTGACGGAAGACATATCGTATCGACTTTCTCGTCGAGTCACCGCATTAGCCTGTTTTCTACTTGCGGTTTTACTTCGTGATTTTACTTTTTTCTTCGCTTGACGGAATATCGCTTTCTCGTTAGTAATCATCTTAAAAGATGTCCCAGGTCGCATTAACGTTGCGCGAATTGGGCCATTTCGGACTACATAATATGTATCTCGAATGATTATTTTTCGATCGCCGATGCTTGCGATCGGATTTTTTTACTCGTCGCGATCGATACGATTCACGGATCGCTGATTTACAACCATCGGAAAAGTTTGTTTTGCGTCGCAACATGTTACACGTGTGCGAACGACAATTTTTCCAAGGCTGCGGTAGTATTTTGTTGTTATTTTATCTGCGGCGAGTAATCGTTTGAAGTGGTTTTCTTTCCGCGATCGTTTCCATGAGTTTTCAAAAATCGACGTAAAAGCCTCGGAAAAATGACGAACACCTGCAACCGGCCGGCTTGATAAATACCTACAATAGAGCGGCACCGTTCCACGGTTGACATTTGTTATCGAATGACAAGCTTCTCCCCGTCGAAACATTTATCTTTCGAGTTAATTTGCACCCGCACATCAAATATCTACTATTATCCTGTACCAAATGATCGCTCTTTCTGTCTCCCCGCTTGGAAAACACTTCTCGTTCGATTCTGTGCTTTCGACGTCGATATTAAACGCGATAGTCGCCTTTAAATTAACCCAATTAGTTGAAAGGTCGATCGATTGAATGCGATTGCTCGATTTTAATTAGTCTTCGATATCGAGCAACCTTATCGCAAATTTCAGGATTGATTCTTTCGTCTCCACGGAGCACATACTCGACTCGATTCAGCCCCTTGATCTTCGAAACGTAAACCTATCGCATATTCAGCGCCACTGTTCGTGAATTTATCCGCGCGGAATTGTCGCAAAAAGTGGTAGCATGTCCGTTGCACCCTGGCACAGATCGATTCAAATATCAATTTCGAAACGGAACAGCATGTACGGACGAAGGAATGAAAGACAGAAAGAGATAGATATAGATATAGATATAGGATAGGTGCATTAGAGTTGGAGAGTGGCAGGTGTGGGAACGAAGAGGAGGAAACGCAAGTGGAGGAATGCGACTGCGAGGGCAAAGGGAGTGACTATCAACAGATGGCGTTTTAATCGCGACACTCTGCGTCCTGGCGGTGGAAAAAAGAGGGCAAGGGGGCGCGGCGGATAGATGGAGAAACATCGAACAGGGGGTGGAATCACTGGGTGGTCAGAGGGTTGGGAAAAGGGTGGAAAAGAGATGGCGAGAGGAAAGTGAGAAAAAGAGGAAGCGACCCGACGGGACACTGGTGCGCAGCCGGATAGTAAATGATTGTCGATTAAAGTGTCCCACGTTCAAGAGCGGGCAGGGCCAGCGGCTCGATTGACAAATGGTTTGCGAAATCTGCATTCGCTGCGAAGTATTCGCTTGCCAATTCGGCTGGAAGTCGCGCGCATACACGTACCCAGCCATTTGTTCGTTGTCCGTTCTACCGTGAACGGATGGAAGAAATAAAAATGCACAGTCTTGCTGGCATCGAGGTTCGTTTGTCTGCCTCGATCCTGATCTACGTCGATTCTTGCTTGACGACGATCGATCGCCACGCTCGCCTCTATCGATTACCAATAAAACGCACTCGAGACTGGATATGTTGCGGAGACGTCCGCAAACCGCAAGATAACGTTGCTCTCCTTCGGAACAAGGGAACGGAATTTCGAATTTCCCGAGTTGACCCCGGGTATCAACGAGAAAGTTTAGGATAAAACTTTCTCGAGAATTATAAAAAAAAAATTACATGATTCGTCCATCACACGGAGGTAAATTTCCTTCCATGATGGGCGCATAATATCGGTGAAAGTTCAACGTTTTACCGTTTGCGCGGAGCACAATTTAGAACGTTCACCTTTCTGACTCATTGCACGCTGGAGAAAAGTAGAAAGCTTCCCCTTCCGATTGGTCTCGAGTACGTGTTACGGTTAAAGACGAACAAACTTCTTATTCGATCAAATATTTCGCAACGAACAATTACGAATTTAATCGTTGAATCAAACTGGTTGATTCGATTGATTTTTGGACTCTTGGGACAATATTTGAAACCGCTGTGGATCGCTGCGAATGAAACGGAGTCGCAAAAAAATTGCTACGTTCGCGATACAATCATTTATAGGCGACAGGTGTACGGAAATGCAAAACCACCGCAATTTTTACAAGGTACATCTGTCCGCAGTTTCAACATGGATTCCTCCAGCTAATATTCAGCGTTCACGGTGGTAAACCGAGACTCGAGCACGGACCAGGGGGGAGGGGAGGGGAACGGTTTCATAGAGAAATCATCGGGCTGGTAGACTGGCCATTCAACGATCCCGATTTCCAATCAGAAGTATTAAAGTTTATTCGCTGTATTACGCTGCCTGTTTCGATCCATTGCTGGTATTATTCATTGCCAAATATTTCACGTTGAAATCGAGAATGTATCTGAAAACTTTTTACATCCACCGAACGTTTTCCTATACAATTGTTCTTTGCTTTATATTTTTCTCTGCATTCGCTTTCGGTGCTGGCTACTTTTAATCATGCGCGCTATTTTTTCATTATAGATACGCATTCCAGCGATGCACGTTTCTATGGATTCAATTAAAACACCGTATTATGTATGTAAATCGGAGAGGGATGATTTAAAATTGGAATCATTATTTGTCGTATTTGGAATTACGAATGGAAGCAGAGAACGGTCCGCGACACGAATCCGATCGAACGACGAGGAATTGGAATCGCATCAGTCGCTGGCATATTGGTTTTGTAAATCGGCGCGTAACTCAGAATCGAGTGGCAGTTTGCTCGACGGTGTAGCAATAAACAAAAACGGGAAAAAGAAAACTAAGGCACACCTTGCAACGATCCGCCCCCGACGCGTCGAGGTGATAAATCCACGAGGCCGTACCCCTGGCTCTGCTTTCAAGTTTTTAACTTGCGCAACTTTCTTATTTATGTGCACCACGTACAGGAATGGATTCTGCCCGTTAAACTTCTTGCACTGTTGAAATAAACGAAAACTCGTCGGGATCGATCGTTGGGGTCGAAGCAACGACACCTTCGTTTTCCTTTTTCGTGGCAAACTTGGTTGGCCACCGCGTGCGAAAATTCAACAACACGCTCTCGCATCGTTCGTTTTTTCGTTAATAAAATGCACGTAGAATTTCCACCGGGCGTCTGTCCACGAGCCGTCTATCGCTTCGATCGTCGATCGTCGGTCGTAGCGAACGATTTACGATTAATTTAATTGTCAATCGTTGAAAGCGACAAACCATTACGTGCCAGAGCTGGCGTAGATAGGACTTTCAGACGCGCATGTCTTCGAAAACCCCTCACATACTTGGGCGATATATCTTCAAAACGCGTCGCGTAGAGAGACAAAATTCTCACCGTGCAATTAAGCGCGCGTTACCCGTTGAGAATTATTTTGGGAGGATTTTACCGAAGCGACGCTCGCGTAATCACGTGCAAATTGTCGGACGCTTCGTGACAACGCGCACAATGTTTTACTACGTGTACAAATCCATACGTAATAAATAAATTTATCGATTATTTATTATATATTTGTCGTACGTAAATGCATTCGCTAAAGTTACGCGGTACGCCTCGATTCGATCGTCGGCGTCGTCGTTGCGTCGATGCTCGGTTCGGTGCTTGATACACGCTACGAGAACGGAATCGGCGTGGAAAGGTAATTTTTTTCTGCACGATATATTATGCATACACGTATCGAATGTATCGCAGGTCATTCGTACACACTGGTATAGTCGCACGTGACCGATAAGAAAGCCGAGAGGCTAGACAGGACGAGGTAGGTGCCAGGAGATCGAGAACGAGACAAGAGGCGAGAACTCTCGCCGAGAAGATCTACTATCGCTGCTGAATTATTGAACAGTGCACTCTGCCTTAGCTCGTTCGCATATTCCAACATCTATACCGACTCAATTCTCCCGGTATTATTGTCTCGGAGCACAGCTAGCGGGCCGAGAAACGGTTCTGCGTACGACGTGTCCCGGTGATCTCCGTTGTAAATTATTTCACGATTCTTTCAGAAGAAAATTCGCGCACGGAATTTGCGTAATGAAATTCCGCGGCGCCTCGGAGCGGGTTAATGTTTTATCGACGGTACATCTGATCCCGTATGCCCTCTTCAGCATCCGAGATTCCGTCGATCTCGTGACAATACCTTCGTCCCACGCGATCCTGGAATATCAAGTCGAGAACGAGTATAACCCTTTCGATACGGCTATGTCGTTGCTCGGTATGCTTCCGTTGTACATACAATGTACTCGAACCCTCGATTAGAATGTCACTGCGACCGAGTTCTTCCGCCAAAGACTTGTAAACCGTGTTTATCCTCGACGAAACTCGGTAGACGAGGCCTTTGATCGTATTCTTCCAACAAGTTGGCCAAAACAAAAGTCTCCGACGGCGTTGTTGCGAGGTGGGCACAAATTGCAAGCCACGACTACCGGAAAGCCTCAAGATTCAGCGGTGTCATTACTTTGCGCTCGCCACGATCTACCCGATGGAGTTCGAGAGAGGGTGGAACCGAACAGAGAGGTAATTCGGGTTACACGCTCGGGTGTATGGTGTAATGGGTGGTCTGACCGGGTTGCCGGGTTGCCAGGTTCACGGTGGCTGGCGGCAAAAGTATGTCGGTGGTTGGCGGTTGGAAAATGGTCGACGTCAGAAGGAATAGGGCGGACCGTCCGAGACGAAGCCCTCGAAGAAAAGGAGACGGAGAAGATAGGGGGATGAATGTATGGGAGGTTCAGTTTGGGTGCTGGCGGGATTCCTCCAGGCCCGTAGGAACTTGCTGCTTGCTCATAAAATGCAAACGGGCAGCAAGTTTAAGTTTAGACAGCCCTCTTGTCCTCGCCGCGCCGCGCCGCGCCGCGTTGCTCTCCTATACTAGTTCCCTTGTCAGTCCCCCCTCTACTTCGCGGAGCGTGTCGGTGAAGCGGTCCTAGTCAACCGGTGTAACCAACCACGGTCGACAATAATGAAATCCATAAATCCGTAAGAGAACGCGGAACAGCCAACGGCGTTGCGCGTTTCGTCCTGGGCCAATGGTTCTTAACCTTTTCAAGGAGAACGATACCGTAACGGTCCGACAAGTACTCTTTACAGAATGTACACGTATCAAAAAGTATGGAAATAATGGAATTTTTCGTCGAAATCATCGATTCGTTTCCGGTAGATTCTTCGTGAAAACACTCGCGGTTACCCCCGTTTTCTTTCGGTTTACTTCCGTTGCTTCAGCTTTTCTGCTTCTTTACCTTCTTTACGTTTTCCGTTGGAGAAGGCTTCCCCCACCATAATTTCCCGCTCCTTTCACCGTTTCTTCTCGGTTGGTTGCCGGTTTTGCCTTCAGCCGAAATCTTATTGCGCTGGAAGCGTCTTTATGACTTTCCGCATGGCTCCAGACGAGATTACACACGTGCACAGGGGGTGTATCGGCGAGCCTCGTGTCCCTATAGGCTGGATAGGTATACACCCGCGACGTTGGTGGAGTGAAATATCGATTGTCACGTGGTTTCGCGGCTGGGTTCTCCAGCGACGTTCGAACGTGCCTCTGATTGATTCGACGCCGTCCGGCGCGCGGCTAGGCATCCAGGGAAGAGAGAATTGTGTCGAGGAGAGTATTGTTATGCTAACCGAATCTCGATGACTTCCCATCGATCGAGGCTACCGATACGGAACACTTGGGAATCACACGAATTTTTCCATTCCGTGGGACTCTGCTCCGATCGCTGACTCTTTGCCCTTTCCTTTGCTTCCAACCCGGCACGCGAATAATGGAATCGTTTCGGTTTACAGACTCGGTTCCGACTTTTTCGTTATTAGTTTCTCTTGTATTATTTTCTCTCTATTCTATTCTATTATATTCCGATAATACGGACCTCCCATTCTCGAGGGCAAAATCTCGGAATACCGATAGAATTTACGTTCTATCCTTTTGCTTCGTAGAAGGGTCAATTTTTTTATACGAACAAAGATCAACCTTGGAATTACTCTATTCGAAAGATCGTTAAAAATCCTAGCAAATTCTGCACATCGTTTCGCGATATTTCACCGCAGGGCAATTCTGTCGATTTTCGACGAGCAAACTTCCCAAAGGAAGTTGAGCCCGCCGTGTCCCCTTCAATTTTGGTTTTCACATAATTTATCCCGACCACGCCACGGTCCCAGCAACTTCCGCGACCCAAGTTTCCCGGCCGACAGAAATTAGTAGGTGGCCCTGGCTCTATTCGCAGTCGTCTGTTGACATTCTCCCCACGAAAGACAACGTTTTAGGAGCGTTCTGCATCCGTGTCACGAAACGAGGACGAACAGCAAAGAAAGTGGTAAACTCACCGATCTTGCCTCTTTCGAGATTAACGTTCTAGTCCCGGCCAACAATTACACCCACCGATGTTCACCAACACTCCCTCGGACATCTACATAGACGATTTTCTCTCGAGTAACCCTCCAGATTACCTTTACACCGGCTGATCCTCGCAAACACTCGTCCGACGCAGTCGAGAGAAGCGGATTCCTCCTAACTTTTCGAATTCCGACCAAGTTTCGCGCTGTTTCCGGTGAATCTTCGACCGTCTTTCCTACCCCGGCTCTCGTGACTTTCGCGGTCTGTATCATCTTATTACGATCGTTGCAATCAAACTTTAATTACGCGAACCTATAGACGAGAATAGAAGTTAACAACGAAAATACAGACATTTGGGAACGCGGGTAAATCGTCGTCAATTTATGGGTCCGAGACTACTAACGCTAAGCTCGACAGCGATGCAGAACTGGGTGCGACTGGTCTGTGATTTAAGAGAACGTTGGAAGCGTAAACCAACGTTAATTGATTTTGACAGGCAGTAGGTGAAGCTAACTTGCGCATATCCATCTATTATTTGTAATATCATGCTGCGATTTCGAGATACGCGAGCACGTTTGGATAAGTTCACGTAGCGTGTTGTTAAGTTTCGCTCATCGCTGCCACTCACCCAGATCGTATATACGTGCAGTATATCTATAGCGCTTCTGGCATTATAGATGGATATACCAGACGATTGTTGAGCAATCGAATGTAGTTGAGAAGGGGCTGCTTTTAATCCTATAAAAATCGATGAAACTCGTCGCGGTGTCGTAGATACTAGCATTATTTGATCTATATTCGCCGTCGGAGGCGTTCCGTTCGGGCAACGAGATCGGCTGGAGACGAGAAAAGAGGTTCGGAGGAATGTTCCAGCGGAAAGAGGATACGTTCGTCGTCGCGTTTCGCGTTTCGCGTTATTCCCGTCCGAAGGAAATATATACGATTTCGTGTGCTCCCTCCGTGTGTATACGTGTACACTTCGACTAGGATACGCGTATAGTTGTACGTAAGAACGAATGGAAGGAGGAGAGCCGGAGAATAGAATGTATATTTGGGAACAAATACAATTTGAATGAATTAGCAGTAAACTGGAAATGGGCAATCCAGGGTTACCTGACCCGAGGGTTGCTTCTCACCCCTCGTTCCCTTTGGTCCTCTTGCTCACTTTCACTCGGGTCCGACCGAAGCATCTCCGTCTTCTTCGTTCGTATTTAGCCAGGGCACGTTCTCTGTTACGCGCGCCGCAGTGACGCTCTCCGCCCGACGTCTCGTCGGCGTCGGCGTCGGCGTCGTTTCCCTTCCGCCAACCCCTCTAGTCGCCAATCCAAACGATATTTTCGGGAAGGCAAATTCCGCCGCAACAGAGGGAAACATTGTACTTGGAGTGGTTTTCTCTCGGTTACTTTTCCCCTCCGGCCCCACCTGCGACAGCTTCGTCCCTTTGTCCTTCTGGTTCCAGCTACTTTTAGTCGGAGTGTTCAGTAAACAGAATTCGGTCTCTCGAAACATCGTCGATATCTACTTTGCCGTGTCTACTTCGCCTTTGCCCGGCGTTCCGCGAACCTTGGAGTCGCGGAACGGCTCTTACTCAGCCTTCGAGAGCTGCACGGCGTCGCGTTTCGCGTATATTGATCAGCTTCGGAAGTGTAATCCTGTTCGCGCCCCCGTGGTTCGTCGCGTTCCCTTCGCCGATAAAAACCGATGCCAGCTGTACAATGGGAACGGAGAGGCATAAAAACGTGACGAAACCCCGGGGAAAATGACGTACCAGACTCTGGGAAGATTAAAATTTCGATAGTCGATCGCAGGATGCGCAGTATCGCGCGTTGGCTCATGTTCTGTCGTCGACGCGTTACGATCATTTACTCCGAATAATTCAACTAAAAATTTTAGTCCGCAGGTTCGATTTTTCGAGTGCCATATGTACATTTCGAAACCATCGAACAGTTTTTTTTGGTATTCCGCGCGACACAGAAATCGTGAGCCCGGATATTCATCGGTGTTAATTACAATAATGGAACGCATTGTTCCCTACAACATTCATCCGTTGAAAATGTTTTCTAGCCCGAAGCCTGATGACCGTTGGAAGCGCGCCGCGTTCAATCGTTTGCTTTTTTTTTCTCCTCGGGGAAACGGTATTCAAAGGGAGAACAATTGTTGTAATTTATCGGACACGGACGAATTTCATGGGAAATCGCGCGGACAACGGTGTTCTGACACCTGACGCAATTATTAGGTTGTTCCGAAAATAGGTGACGTCGCTCCGCTAACAGACATAAACGCGAGTAACCGGTCGATAGAATTTTTTCGTTGCAATAACTCCCGTTACGCTAGCATTTACAACGGTAACAACTTTTTAGCCGTTTAACTGTTGCAGCAAATGATCGACGCGTCTGTTACGAATAACGTCGATATTGTTACGTCACGCACCGATTCTGTACATGGAAAGCCTCTTGGCCGAGACTATGATAACTCGAGGAAGTGGATAATGCGGAGATTGAGTTCAACTTGATTTACGTCCGCCAAAACTATTTGAAAACTACTTCGAACTGTCAGATTAACCAAAAGTATATGACGGCGGGGGATTTTAACGTTGGCTACTGATGCATTATTCATGGAGTAAGCATTACGAATCTTTCCTGAGAATAATGCAAAGACGTCCGCGGAGCAGCTCCATCCATGGCGCTACCAGATTAACGGGAAACTTATTGCGCCGGTGAAAATGAACATTTTGGCGCGAGAATATCCCTTCCGCGCGATTTTTTCGTGTTTTGTCGTCGCTATTTCAATGCAAATCCCTTGAGAAAGCATTCGCGAGATTACTTTATGCAAAGCGATGTTCTTTCTATCGCTGGAAGGAAAACGATCGGAGACTAAGATGTCACCTCGCGTCACCGATTAAACATAAAGCGTAAACACGACATTTGTTTCGGTAGACGCGATCCTACGCTGTGCTCTTGCCCATTTCTTCACGCGTGCTTTAATCATTTCCCCGTAGATCGCGTCGAATCGCAAAATCAACGTGTACGTTGACTCCTTTCGGATGCTCGTGGACCGTTAACGATCGCATATCCGATGATAATTACGCGCGACTGTGAAACGTCATAAATTTCCAGAGCGAAATTTGCCATTTGCGCCTGACCTTATCTCGCCGCGCTTACGTATGTTCGTTCACCTCCATCCCTTTGTACGCACGCCCTCTCTATCCCTCCCCCATATCACGGCTTCCATTTACATGCACACACACAGAAAGAGAGAGAGAGAGAGAGAGAGACACACACACACGTACACGTGTACCACGATGTTTAAACCACGCGGTAAGCCTCGAGGGTAATTAGACTGCACCGTGAATGAGACAGTACGGAAAATTGAGGTATCGAACAATGCGATGATCACGCCCGGACTTGTCAGTATGTCCGTCTATTTGCCTGTTCATCTGTCTGCTTTCTCCGTGCAATTTCTCTATTATCACTCGCGCAGGCTTGCATCTAGCTATCCCGAAGACAGCTTCATTCGGGCGTCGAAACATCGCACCTAATACGTCTGCATTTTACACGAATCGATACGGAACAAGCATCCTCAAGTGCGAGCGTGTTTAGGATAAGGAGCGCATTCGGTTGCCTCGTAAATTACTACGGAGCATTGTTCGATTATTAAATCTTCCGAACGCGTAGCGCGCTACTTCCCTCGAATTCGATGGGATGTCCAAGAATCGAAAGTAATACGGGCTACTCGCAGGAAAATACATACGTTTAGGGTGAGTCGTTCCATCCATTAAGGGTGTATACGAGCACTTACGCGTAGCCCCAGGACGATATTGTGTTTTCTTGCAGCGGCGTGCACCCCATGCGGGTAATCACGACGACTTTGGTATTTCTCTCTTACTCTCGCGAGTAGCCGTTAAAACAGTGGACAAGTCGACGATCACGGGTTTCGATCGGAACGGCATCGAGGATATACGGGTGGAAACTTGCGGTTTACCTTGTACTGAGAATACAGTTTCCTGTTTATCGGAACGAAAGTGTTGTCAGGCACTCCCGCGGTAAACCTTCTTTGGTGATTCTGCTTTCCTACACGGTTAGCAATTATTGCGATCTTTCTTGGTAATACTTAATCTTACGCTTCACAAGTTCGATGCGCATCCATCTTTTCCGATCGAGTTTTTCGCTGCAATATTGCAAGCTCGCGAAGATAGAACCGAGAAGGGGTGAGTTTTGATTACTTCCCCTCGAGCTTTGGTCGAGCTATCGTCGCATGACGACACTTTTAATATTCAGGCTGTAGGGATAGCAGCGGCGCATCCCGATTCAATATAAGCGATATCGTTTGTAATTTAACGATAACAGGGAGGACAAACTAGGAACGGGGAAACTACCGTTTCCTATTAATGAGGGATTTCGGGACACTCGCAATCCTCTTACACGCCACGCATTACAAATTCCATGGCCCGTGTAGATACACGATGCTTCGTTTGCTAGTTGATGCGCCGATTTCGCATAAGTATTTTGGGCGGTGGCGAGCATACCGCGATTCACGCGTTTCTGGTTAACTGGTACAGCGTTGTCGGCGAGGCGTACGTCATGCGAAATGCATTGGATCGTGGGATCGTATGCACCGGCTTTAGCGCTCGCTGCAATAGAGAGAGCTCGAGGAGTAGCCGGAACACACGCGCCGTATCTCGACGCACCTGGGATTTCTACGTGTCCGCGATACGAAACGTAATAACGTTAGGGTAGTTCTCGAAGAACGTAACGGTGTATATTCGGAAGTCGAGTGATTGAAATTGAAACGTTGCACGAATCCATTCCAAGGTTGGGAGTCGTATTAAAGGAAAATGGGCGCGTATCGATAAAGCAATCTAGCGTATTTCACAGGTGTTCGCCTAACCTTATCTTGTCCACCTCCCCGTAAATAGCAGCAGCTTATGTTGTTCTAAATTTTTCCGAGGCTTGTAAATCGCACACCTGGGAGGAAGCAACAACGAGATAAAAGGTGCGGGACGATGCACGAGCATGGAGCGAGAGGTTATCTTTATCGCGTAGATCGCGGTGTGGAACCGCGGCTGACCAGAGCGGGTATTATTTCCAGCGCGAGCGCGGAATTCGAGCGAGCGGCGCGGTAACGTCGTTACCACGGCATTTTTATCGAAACGACCCCGACGCCGACGACCAGAGGCGTCAGAGCCAGCGGCCAGGTAAAGAGGGGCGTGCACGTAGGCGCGCATGGTCGCGCGGAGCGGTCGCTGTAACAGGAGGCGTACGATGTGATTTGTGAGCGGCTGAAGCGTTTCGCCGCGATTCCCGTCATTCCGTGATGCATCGCTGCGGCACGCGTCTGATGACACAGCTACCATGGTCACGCACGCGTCCATTCGTGTGCTTCGTGTCACCGCTGGGAGGAAGCGCAAGCTCGAAACTTCACGCCAGTCCAAGAAGATTGGTCGCTCGAATTTCTCGAAATGTTGGACGAAAATAGCATCGGAGTACAAATGTTGAAATCCCTCGGTTTACGACAGGCCTCTCCGACTCGTCGAGCCTATTAACGTTGTCTTGCGAACAGTTGGCGTTGCGATGGACCAAAAATTGGCCTGCCACGGAACGCGTTAAACGCTCGCTTATTCGGCGAATGCGATAACTCATCGTCGAAATTAATTTACCATCGTTTCGGTCCGGGCGTCTTGCTGGATTTCTTCGAGGCCGCGAGATAGGAAGCAGAAACGAAGAGAACATTGAAAGTCAGTGCGCGGCATCGCGCGAAAAACGATCTTCGTGTATCGCCAGGTGACTCGGCAGTCCCAGCACGCTCGGCCGTGTTCGCTCGAGAAATCACGAAGGCCACGCGGAAAAAAGCAAACAAAGAACGAAATAAGTTTATCGCCCACCGTCGGCTATACGTTCCGCCTCCAAGCCGAGAATGAGGAAAATATCATTCGACTCGACGCAGGGACCATTCGTTCGCCTGGCGTACGTTGACAAAGTTACCGCGCTTCCTGTCCAATTTCAAAATAGATTAGATGAGTAAAAATGAATGTAAACGTCTTCCCCCGAAGACACGCAAGGTTCAGCCTCGGGATCGCGACGCAGTCTTCACGGTTTCTTGTTTCGGGAGGGCAAGACGATAACAGCCGAGGCGTGGGAAGCGTAGGTGGTCTTGGCCAGCGTCTGCTTCTCGATTTCTACGGACGATAACGGGCCGTTGACTCCTCTCCACGTGCACGGGAGCAGAAAGGGCAACCGAGGTGCCGGTCGGGTGAGAATTCGGCGCCTAATTTGGAAAGGTTCGTTTTAAGGGTCTCGCTCGAAGGGACGGCCCCTGCTCGCCGACAGAACGAGATAACACGAATCGTGAGCCCTTTCTCGTTCCTTTTTCCACGACCTTCTTAAAAATCGCGGAGTCATTATCTCAGCCAGGAGAGAGCTTTCGTACTTGGAACATCCTTCGGTTTTTTTCGACTTTTGCTGAAACACCGCTGAAGACTGTTTACTCGAAACCCGGCAAAACCTGCCGCTTCCGTCGTAGTCAACAGTTGTATGAAAAATGTGAGCGGGTAACTTCTTGCTCCTAATGTCGAAGACATATATCAGACTCGAAGGAGACTGTTTCTTTAACCGGAAAGTTGGTCATACCGATTCGGTAGTCAATTAGCGACGACGAACAGTCTAATCTTAAGAATTCCGTTTTAACCGTTTTAAGATAAAAATATCGATTTCCCTGTAGTCCCGCTCCAGACGGTTCGTTAACAGCTATTTACCTGGTTACTCGTTTATTTTTTCATTCTTAGCCGTAGCTACCATCCCTTCTTTATTTAATTAGGCTCCGATTAGCTGCGCAGCTTTGAGCAAATACTTCTCCAGGAGCTCGCTGAGAACGCTCATTAAGGACCGGCTATCGAGTTACCGTTCTGGTAACGAGCCCTTATTGTTTACGATCGTGAAACATTCCGTCGTTTGTTGTGTAACGATAACCTGAATGCCATTATCGATCAGTCTAGACAACGATAGGAACCGTTCATCTCGGGATTGCGTTTTTTTCATCTGTCTGTGTTTTCATTCGATTACTAAGATCGATAATATTAATAGAAAAGCTACTTTACGAATGACGCGTATCGAATGTATACGTCAGATATTACAGAATTTCTTTTCGGTCGAAAAAGTGATTCCTTTCACCGTCCTCGTCCGGTGGCACAACGACCCCGATACGGAATAAAAAAAAAGGTCGATTCATAGAATAGAAAAGCTACCTTCCTTGTTATATGCAATCGAGTGAATCCGATTGTATCCGATATAACCAGGGACTACAGTGCTTGAAATGCTATCTGTTGGCTTTCCGTATATACTTTACTCGGATTATATCTTGTTTCTTATTTTTTATGCATTCGGAATAATATCGATGGGCCTTCGGTATTATATTCGGCATTGAACCGTATCAACGTAGATCGAGCATTCGACCACAAAAGTTTGAGAATCGGAAATTGATAACAAGTACCTGAGATTACCTTTTTATTAAGGGTTTTGGTATCTGATTGCTCGAATCTCATCCATACGTAATTTTTTCATCCGTCTAACGATAAGTCTCGCTTCAAAACCGTCGAGTTTCCCTTTGGACACATATCATTTTTCGAAGGGCACGTTTCCATACATCACTCGACGAGCTGAACTGTAATTTCGCTATTCGATGGCTCGGAAAAGAGAAGTACACCCATCCAATTTCTAAGCGAGTCTCGGATAGCGTTGATAAAGTATTGTTTCGCTAAAACGAAGGAATAAAACGCGAACGGTGGATATAAATGGCGCGCGAACAGGCGAGTTGCGTTGAAATAAGAGATTAAAAATGTAAAATGAATTTTTTCCCAGGAATTAGCAGCCGGCAGAGCTTGAATTTGCTGTCCAGATTAAATGGGCACCCTCGTTTAATTCAAAATCTTGGCCAGCGTCTGATTAAATTGCCAGTCTTTCACTCTGCTTGATTATTTACTCTTCTTAACTGAGATTAGTCGCTGTCTTATTACTATCCACTTTACCACATTTTCTCTTTCCCTCCTCCTTCTTCCCTCGCACTCTCTTTGTCTTACAAGTTGCGAGTTTTAGGTTGCAGGGAAAAGGCGAGAGCGAACTTTCACGAAACTATCGCGTTCGTTCGTTATGTCTTCGTCGAGTTGTCGATTCTTGAGAGGTTCCATTCATTTTACATATGTTCTTTGATCGCCACCTATAAAACAATGTTTATAGAAAATATCGAATACGATTCGATTTAGGCAATCTTCTTCTGCGCGTTGGATCGCGTGCCCGTAAGCGTGTCGCGAAAACTCGACTCGCAAGCTCTCGTGATCGAGCTTTATAGGTTTCGAAGGAGGGTCGAGAGATCGAGACGTCGATACAAAAGTCGGTCGAGCATGGTACGCTTTATTCTTGCTCGCCGCGAGGCAGCCGTTAGACGGCAGATATTAACTTTAGTTTCGCGGCGCACAATTTTGCTTCGATAAAGCGCAAAAATGGAGGTTGGGGGCTTGGAAAATGCGAGGTTACACGCACGCCATGGAATCTTTGCGTTCCTACGACGATGGCCGCCGTTTCGGCGCGTAAAACGATCGTGCGTGTCGAAAGCAAGAAACTTTAGTTGACTATTATACGATAAGATTTTTCTCGATACTGGATAGAAAGTAATAACGAATTTTCTGTCAGGCGAACACGGAAAGAATCGGTTGACAAGTTTTTCGATGGCCGCCCTCTCGTGAAATCGAACGATTCCACCCCTCCTGACCGTTGTAAATTCGCGTTTGATGTCACTCCGCGTCACTTCGCATGATTAATGTCCCGTAGCCTCCCCGAAGGGAGGTGACGACACCGACTTCTCCGTCCACGACCGCCGACCGTCCTCCGTCGGTCGACCGTTTTTCCCTCCACGAGATTTAATCACCATTGATCGAACACTAGAGTGTAGAACGAGGACGGTCATCGTCCCTCGTCGTTTGTCTTTCTTCAACGCGACCGACGCGTCCATCTTCTTTCTCGTTTGCGTGGCCTAAATAAATGATAATTGGATAACTTAGGCTGGAGCGAGTACGTCAACTTTTGATTATCACGTTGAAATAGTTGGGAGAAGATGTAAAGTAAAAACAAAAAGCCTAAAGTCAAAATATGAAACTACCCCACCATTTGTCGGGGCATATTAAACCAAATGTGGTAACATCGTCTTTACTTTCATCTTGAAAATTTAGAAAAACTGAAATTTCACGTAGATTCACCCGCAAGTAATCCGACGCTCGATCGTTGTTTCTTTACCTCGCTCGCTCTCGTCGAGTTCCATTTACTATCCTCGTTGGATGGCACGTGCTGGCCTTGACCTCAACCCGGGAATAAAAAAGGTCGATTCGTGGAATAGAAAAGGTACGCTCACCTGTTATATGCAATCGAGTGAATCGAATTTCATGGAAAGTATCCGAAGCTCCGGTACCGGAAATGCTGCGCGGTGGCTTCCACGATCCACTCTTTCTTAACCACTTTCGTAACTCGACTCGGACCAAACTCAGAACCAAACCTAGCCAACCACAGATAGCTCTGTTCGATGCGACATTTCTTGTCTACGGTTCCTTCTACGACCGTTGTCCTTTTGCGATCGGCAGCTCTTCCCTTCGCGAATTTTAATCGCCGCTGAGCGAGCACACAAGAGGACAGAAAGAGGAGGACTGGGTTTTCGAAGCGACCGATCCGTGCCGCTTTATTTCGTTAACGTTTCAATCGATCATCGCGCACCCTCGGGATTTCGCGTCCCGCTCGATTCGTTCTTCCCTTTCTCTCTTTCGGTCCACGTTTTCATCTACCCCGCTCGGCGAATCGCATCGCCTGCCCGATGACGCAATCCCTACGACTGCAGAACGCATGAAAGTGAAAATTGTTGTCAATAAATTGGTTGTTCGAATAATTATGATACAATTCAATAGCACGTCAACGTTTGCTCGCCGCTGCAAACCTTGGGGGACAATGGAGTTCACGACAAAGGCACGGCCCGTTTAAAAGTTCATACTCCCGGGTTGGCGGCTATGGAGATCGGGCTCCTCGTATCGATTGAATTCAGTTTACGGCCATCAACGAGGAACGTGAATTTGACAGTCATCTCCCCATTCGCGGGACGGGGGCAGGAAGAGTTGATGCACGACGATCGACAATGATCAGCGTATCGGCGCCAGTCGGTCTCTTTGCTGCTCTCCGGTCTCTTTGCGCGTCGCCTCTGACAACTGCTCAAATTAATAACGCTCTCTCGAACCGATGGAATCGAGATCGAAAGAATGCTCAATTGGCCAACGAAACGTAGATTACGACTAACGCTACTTGGAAATACCTAAAACTGGCCAAAATGCTAATCTCGCTGGCCCAAATTTATCTCTACGAATACAGCTTTCGAGTCAAGTCACGCTAATATATCTGTCAGTTTGTTGACCGAAGAAAAATAGAATGAAAATGTGTTCACGAAATTTTCGTCAATTCTTTTTTTTTGAATTTCTAACCACCGCGGCCGCCGTGCACCGTTAACTAGCGTTGCACGCGAATGTTTCGTGTCTGCCGGCACGCATCAGGGAGCAGGAGGAAGTTTGCAATCTGCAGAATTTTCTCTGTCCCCATTGCTGATGAAATAAGTGACGACTGCCTGCCGTCCGACCTTTAGTTGAAATAAGTAGCGAGGGTTCTTACTTGATTATAGCGTGTTTAATGAATGGCGATTAATCAGGTTAACCGTCAAACGGCGTCACGACTGTTTATGAACGTACAACGAGTCGCAGAAGTATTCGTACTTCCTCGACCGTTGACTAGTTTTTTCTGTTGTTTTTGCGCAAGACTCGCTCGAGTGAGTCACGGTTATGCGAATGTTCGGCGAGGAGCGTCATGTTTCAAAAATATCTTCCTCGAGGCCTATGGAATTGCTTGTCAGCGTTCCAAAATCTTCGGCGAAATACCGGCGTCGATTACACAGGCTGCGCGAGCACGCGTCTCGCGTTCAGATTTCCTTAGAGATTACGCAATGAATTTGTACAGTCGAGATTGCAATCCTATAATATTATTTGATAACGTCAGCTCACGGCGCGGCTGGTTAACCCTGAACGTAGACGCAGAGATGCGTAACGAGAGTCATCGTCGAACAACTCGGAAGCCTCTTTGTCTGTAATTTCACTGCACGGGTTGTTTGAAACGAGATTTGGAAGGGTAAACTGATTTTAAGAGAATAACTATTTCTTATTTTTGCAAATGTTCCTTTATCGTGGCTAAATTGTTCTCTCGTCAAAGTCGTAGCAGTATCTTTCGCTAATTCAGGACTCCAGGGTACCCCAGTTAGGTTTCACAGGGCACGGGTTGGCTGTCGAAATTTTCCGCAGTCGGAAGCATCGATAAATTACGAACTCGGGACGCTAATCTCGTATGACGCGGCCAATTAGAAATCGCTAATCCGATTCGTCGTAATTATATGCCATTTTCCCTCGACACGGCGGAGGACAAGTCTCATGCCTCGCGGGGACGGTGCACGACACGGTGCGGGTGAAGCGGATCGCGGCGCTAGGAGTCGGCAACATGGACTGTCACAGAGCGAGACGGCCAGATAACCGTGGAAGGGAGAGGATTGTAAGCGGGAAAGAGAGAAAGAGATTGCGGAAAGCCGTGAGTGGTGCCGGCGAGGCGGTCCGAGAAGCGAGAGGGCAGCGTTATCGAGAGTACCCGGTATTGGCAGACCGTTTCCCAGCAAATAATTGGAAATGCAAACGGGACGAGCCTCTCTGTGATAGTTCGATAATTGAGTCTCTTATCAGTGTTCGAATGCCCTCTCTCTTGCCCTCTTTCTTCGTCTCTCTGTCCCTCCCTCTTGCTGTCTACTCACACCCCTGTCTTCTCGTTTGCGTTCTCCATCTCCCTCTGCGGTACTCTATTTCTCGGTGTACACGCCCTTGCTTCCTTTTGCCCCCGTACCCTCTTTCACCGTTGGCTCTCTGGTTTTACATTCGTTTACCTGGCATCTCATCGAGAAAGAGGCATGTGATCTCGTCGTTGTAAACTCTATATCGTTGGCGATGTTGCGTTGTTGCGCACGTGTTGCTCACCAGGTGACCAGCCATTTTTCACCTTGATTACGATTGTACACGGTGCTGCTAAAATAAGTTCCCAACTTGACGTTAGTCCAGGCAAAATTGTTGTTCCTTGTCGATAATTTTATTTCTTCTTTTTGTTTCAGGTAAGCCGCACAAATATAATATGGACGACTGGTACCCTTGATCTCCAAAGAAATTACTCGTTACAGGTATTTCAATTATTCCTTGTTAACGAAGAAATATTAAGCAATATTAAGACATATTTCTACAGTTTGATCACCCACTTTAGAAACACCCTGTATGTCTCATGCATAGATTCTGATCCTCTGATTTACGTCAAGTGTTCTGCATTCCCCAGCATGGGGTTAGTACAGTCTAAGCTTAGCGCATCGAGTAACCTACATTGATGGCCATTACTTTACTACCGTACTTACTTAGTGATTTATTACACTATTCGCAGCAATTGGTCGAAGAAGCTGTGCAAATTATGGCTTCCAAATATGGCGAGGAATAATTCACGTCTACTATACGCTTCTCGGCGAGTAACTTAGTTATTTTCGCTGAATGATATCCGAGACTCGAGTAACGCGACGGTTCGCCACGATTGCTGATGGGAGTTTCAGTTTCACGCTTTTCGTGTTCAAAGTTATCTAGACATCATCGACATTTTCTCGTGCCTTGAATCCTGACATAGGGACATGTTTAGGTGTCCTGTATCTCGCGACTTATCCTGTTGAAGCTCGTCTATGCCGCGTATGCGGACGTGCGTATATATATATGCGGGTAGGTGTACGTAATGCCGGCCACACGGTTCGTTGTGGCGCCATAAACACGACTGTGACGCCAATTACGCAAAGGGTCGACCGCGATGTTTTGTCGCACGAGAACCGAAATTATCCACTGCCTCTCCAGTTCTCTCTATCCTCCTCTCTCTCGGTAGAAACGTGGACCCCTTTGCCCTGCACTTCCGCCCCCAATTGCATCGAAATTTCAAATAATTTCAGCTACTGTTGTCCTCATCGGGCGGGCCGTCTCTCACCGATTATGAACATAGCTTTCGCGCGTTCCCATTCCTATCGAGGAAAAAAACGTTCCAGAGATGCTGCTCGCGAAACTGTTGTAGCGTTGCCATATCTGTTCTCTTGCAAGTTAAGCAAATTAATCACTGTTTTCATTTATTTTCTTACTACACATTCTGCGAAAGAGAACATTTAATTCTGTATAATTTGATGCAAGTTTGGTTACTTTGCAACTACTTCGCTTTGATCTAGAACAGGTTTTGTTACATACTGTGTATGCACCTTTTGAAGTTGGCACCTATGTTTTGGAAAGCACTCGTCGTTTCCCTTTGCCGCTTGCAACGTAAATCCGGCCGAGTGGCTTTAACAATTATAAGCTCTACAAAAACAGTATAAACTAAAGAGAAAACAACGAGTAGGAATTGTAACTAACTACGAGAAAATCATACGAGATCCGTATTTATTTCCATACGCCGTGGGCTAAGGTGTATTAAATAGCCTTCATGTATTTATTTTTAACCACGCGGACATGGCCATTTAGGATGGAAAAAGTAGCAGGGCTACAGGTTAATACACAGCGAATGAAATTGCCATCGATTTTTTAAAAGCTACGTACCGCCCGCGAGGATCAACTTTAATATTGAATTTTTCAGTCCTCAATTTGACCAAGCTTTCAGCATAAAAACTCTGATACATATAACCCGTGTTTTGAACATTTCATTTAAATAGCAAATATGCAGATTTCATTAGAATAATATTCGTAAAATTCTTCATAATATTCTGCATATTTTGGTGTACGGAATACGTGTCGTATATTCGTGCATGTACCAATTGAATAAAATATGCGAAACGTAAATTGTACGCCGAACAAAGAGTCTACGATGAACCGTTTCGCGTGTCGCTGCGGCTGAAAAAGTTCCCTCGCAGAGGTACGTTGTTCGGAAAGTTAATTTTATATCGGTCAGTCGTTAAGGCGGCAAACTAGAGGGGTAGACTTTCGCTTTATTACGAAACAATGTCGAGCACGGTCAGTTAATTCTGAAACGCGGAGTCTAAGCGGGTTGCAACGTTCCTCGAGAGCGGGAATGCGCACCGAACTTAATCAAATTCAAGATTAAACTTTGGAGTTTCGTAAGTCGTTCCACGCCAATATTTGTCGGGGAGTGGTTTTAATTTCCATAAGTACCTTAATCTCTAAGTTTCCCCTACCAATCGCTCCAGCCCTGTCGGGTATCTATGAGTATTTATTAATATCGTTAACAACGGTTATATACGAACGTTGTACCGCTTTACTTTTTTATCGAGTAAATGAATTTCCAAAAACTAATTTGACGGTGAATGATATTTGGAAAATTTGTTACACAGGGAGAGGTAGCGTATTTTCAAGATTTTGTGACCGGTGTCTGGGGTTAACGATCTACGGAGACCGTTGCTTGGTCGCTCCAGCGGAATCTTTTGGATGCTGAGAAAAAATTTCATGCATCTCGGGCTTGATTAAATTTCTTTCGCGATAGCGCGCATCTGCTTTCCCAGGTGAAATGCCCTCGTAAAGATTTCGAGGGACTTGCGCGTCGCGCGCTAATACTTTTTCGATAGTCCGATCCGTGCCCTGCGTCTGCTAGGAAAACAGAGTCGCAAAGATATTACCGTGCACGAGAAACTCACGGTAACATTTTTATTTAAATAAAACAACAATGATAACGCGAGGAAACGTTATCTTTCCGTTACGTAATTTATTTGTCCATATATCATCGAAGAAAGGTTGTGTACCTCGTATTTTATTCATACTTCGTTCGTACCGTTTATAAGTTTGCCATGCTAGATGACGAACTCGGCACGCACTATTTTAGTTCACGTATCAAACATATGTGTACGATGTAAATTAGGTCACACGCGGCACAGGTTGTTCGCAGACGACAAGGAGGATCGGGTTACGGAACGTGATGTTTTACGATGCGTTTGTAAATTGCTCGTAACAGCACATCTGATTAAACTCCTCGCGCTATAAGGCGCACCTGGTGCCCGATTAAAGATCTCCGTAAAAATGAAATCTCGGAGCAACGAGGAAATTGTTGTCACTTGCACGGATATACGAGATTTATATCCTCGTACAATTAACTCGTATTTTGTTTGCGAACACCTCCATTTTTATGACAAATTTAAAAAATGATTCGCGTTCCTTTCAGAGTGAATAATTTTTACACTTGTGCCCTGTTGAAAACAAACACTCGACATAAAAATACATGTTTACTTGGTTTCACACGTGGGTACGCTTACGCGTCGGCGCCTTTAATCTTTTTTTCCCACGACGCGCAGCGAATCTCAGTCCGCGTACTGGTGAACTCCTTCGTGCGCACTGTCCCATTAAAATCAACCCTCTTCAAGGGTTCAAGTATGTTTTGTAACGGAATGTGTAAACGTGCCGCAAGAGAAATGAACCGTCTATGGTCAGACACATCGAAACTCCTTCGCGCACCTATGCGTCGAAACATTTCTAAAGCGATTTACCAGACACGTGCATGATAAATAAAAATTATTATTCGTACTCCGAACATTGCATTATCTGCCATTTGTTAATTAAATAAAACGTTTCGTTGTTTTTGCCACGTTTAACGATGTTTCCGAATCTGTTTCTCGTGGAACCATTATAAACATTCATTGAAGCTATTCAATTACTCGCGCCGGTGTAAATTCCCGGCGTTGGCAATGAGGAGACTGTTTCAAAGGAGGTTTCGCAATACGCTAATGGAAAAAGAGACGGTCGCTGGACGGAGATGGCAGCAATTAAACGGTCCCGTGGACGTTATAATACGCGCAATTTGCTTGAGAAACGTGCGTACGGAATTAAGCGCAATTCGTGATCGTCGCGTCGTTGCTACGCGAGATAGGAACGGAGAATTAACGAAATTTCATTTACTCGAATTCGCGCGATACAAGGCGTCGGGCGTCGTAGTCGATGAAGCCAGGGGCGCTCGAGAGGCGACTTCTATTTGCCGCTGAAGGCAGTTATTACATCGTTATTTCATCCCCCCGGCCAGCAACGTGGTATTAAATTCTCATATTGTGATGTTTCACGAGCTCGTGGAGGAACTGGAGTTCCCAACGGCGAATGTAGTCACCGCTCGTGTGGATTTTGTAATTTTTATCGATGACTTCGACGCGCGACGCGTACACGAGTCTACCCAAGTCTGTTCGTGTTTTGGCCACGTTTTGAAAACAGTGAGGTAAATATCCAATTATAGACGCATCTTTAATAATGGACTTTGAATATAGTCAACTTTTTACGTCCTTGGCTTTCCATTTTCGATGAACTTTTGCTTTTCCTCGAAACTTGACGAAGCGTAACGTTCGCGAAAAGTTCGTTGCAAAATGAGAGAGGCATCGTGAACAATAATAAGACGAGAAAACGATTACCTTTACGATAACGTTCGTAGCGACGAGGAGTTTCGAAGTTGGAGTTTCGTTTCAACATTTCGGAATACGAATGGAATACAAACTGCTTTTATGAAAACGTGGAAATGGATACAGCGAGCTCGGCGCTGGCCGTACGAAAACTGGGTTATGTAATTTATATCGTCCATTTCGTTAGATGTCTACGTTTGCATCTTGTGTATCTCGGAGTCCCGTTACAGATCGCAAATCTACGTTACTTTGCATCGTCTCATTTTTATTTTCGCGTCGATACTCGACGTTATACGAGAACTTTTTACGGTATGACAAACTTTGCGGTTTCTCTCCCATTTATTTGTACATTCTACGGTTAATGGGGTCTCGTAAATTGCAACATATTTATTTTTTCTCCTCTTTTTCGAAGCCTCCTTCGCGTACGCGAAGCGTACCGGGCGTTTAACAATTATTATAAAGTTTTTAACGGCTAAACAGAAATTAAAATGAACTAAAATCATAATTTCGTTATTCACCTTTCACGGGTGATTAAATTTATTTGCATAATATTTCAATCTTCGCGTTCGTCGACCTCGTTGAAACCGTCAGCGTCGGGAACGAGTCATGCGATTAAAACGTATTTGTGACGTGCATGGATCGGCCATAGAGGTGCGACCATGTTTCCAGGTCCGATTAATACGATTTCTTCGAACGGCGTTATTCGAGGTCGTGATTTATCGTCTCGCGAAGCTTACGCTAAATAAGCAAGGATATCGGGGCGCTGGCAACACGCGATTTTCTTGTAACACCTTGATATTCTTAAAGTCCCGAAGTTTCGTGGAAGTTTCGCGCGAGAAACGGGGCGTAACTTGGAACGATGTTCGTAACCCATGTTTGGCCGAGCCCTTCCGTGATCAAGTTTATCCTACGGAATCGATGCAGACGTTGCGTCAGAAAAGAGGAAGCACCGCTGAAGGGGGGCCCAGGTTCGTTGGAATTAATTGGATCGCAACGAGAACTTTCGTGAACGAATGCGTGGCACGCACGGCACTGCTCATGACGAACAATTTGTCCAATTACCGGTGGTCGTGCAATTCCGGGTTTAACACCGACGCGCGATATATGATCTCTCTCTCCTCTCTCTCTCTCTCTCTCTCTCTCTCTCTCTCTCTCTCCCTCTCTCTCTCTTTCTTTCTTTCTTTCTTTCGTTGCTTTGGTGCAACGCAGAATTAGAAAGTTTCTGGAATTAGAATGCAACCTTTCGGGTGAACTGAATGTATCGGTTAACCTCGCTTTCAAGCGATAATTTTAATAGTTTGTTTAAAAATGTCTTCGCGAAAGGTTCGGCATGTTCATTCTAACGTATTACCGAATAGAGTCAAGGTACGTTAATTATCATTCAATTATCTTCCACGTATAATTTATTACCGAATTGGATTCCATTTAATTTTCCACAAATTTATTCCTTCAATTTAAATTAGGAATCGTCGACTCGGTCAACGTTGACTGTTACCGCAGGAAATGAAGAACAGGTTAAATCCCAGATCCACCGACGACCAGTGGTGCTTTGAAAATTAGCCGTGTTGATTATGTGGTTTCAACCCTTCCGTGCTTTATTCAACATCAAGTAACTCGACCCCTTCCCAGCAGCCACTCGAGCTCCACGCTTTTTCTCCCTTTGCGTGGCTTCTGTCGCATTCGTTTGCTCGTTCCGTCTTCGTTCCTGTTTATCGTGTGTACCTAGCTAGCTCACGTAGGTAATCGCGTACGTTTACATGCGTCCTGCGGATCACAGGTCCTGATTCGTGATCGCGTTGCCTCGTGATTACGGCGTTTAACCGAGCAATTCATTTGCTTCGTGCACACCGTGCGACCAGGCATTTTCTGCTCGATTCTGCCGCCCCATCGGCATCGATTTCTCTCGATACGTGGCGCAACGGTGACCATTCGCTGCGCCACTAGATACTCGATATTTTTGTCCGGTTAGATCGAGGCTCGATGCTTGAAAAAACAAAACGTCCCAGTCAAAGTTCTCGGCTGTTCGATATGTCACTGAAACAAACCTAAAAGCATCAAAGTACCAATTACAACTTCACTTCCGTTAAATTATTACGGCCAAAATGTGGTATCGATTCGCGGTGTTTGACCAAAGTATAGATGTTTGCTCGAAAGAAATGTCGGTACAGTTCGTAACGCAACGGCGCGGCGGGTAGAGCAAATATGGATATGACAGTGTAAATATGTTTACCGAAACACTCGCCTGCGATCCATCACGAGTCAACGTGACTCCGCTAATTAATCAAAGCAGTATCGTTGGCAATAATCAGGCAATGTAATTTCAGTCATGATTAGCGCAAAGCGGCGTCGATTAACGACCACAAATATATTCATACCGTCTGGGTGGGAAGCAAACACATTCGAACGATTAGAAATATCAGTATCGAAGAAGAGAATTCTGCTTGCGAAAGGTAGTTTATTTTAGCTAAATAATTTCATATAAAATGATGCGTTGCCGAGTGTCTCGATTTCGACACGTTGTAGTACTCGATTTACCCGTTCGATCATGTAACATTACGTCTTTCAGAAAATAACTTTGCTTTTTCGAAATTAGAGGACAGCCTCGAGGAACAATCATCTCATTCTTACTTAGCGGTCGCTGTACAAATCTGTCAAGTATCGCCAAAATCGGTGTAGGACAATTCGCGAGAATTCCTTCCGAGAACCAGCTCCATTTCGGTTGCATTACGAAATTCGTCTCATCGTATATTTGCAGTAGGAAACTTAGAAGCGCATATCGGCCGAGTGACAAGAGAAGCGGCGTAATTTCAATTAAACACATTCCGGAGGATACCCTTCACCGTGAACCGAATTCTGGACCGCGGAATATCGACGTCGTCGACCCGAGTGGTTTCACTTGCTCTGCGGATCCACCGCGATCGATAGGCCCAGTATGTTAATCAGACGGAAATAACTCGACTAGAATCGGACCTGGGATGAAATCACGACTGACATCGTTTATTTCAGCGTCGATATCTGGGCAGTTTCGCCTCAATGGAACACAAGTTTATTCTTTATTCGTTCGCTCGTGATCATTGCGCACCTCGGGGCAATGGACGCGCATCCGTCGAGTTTATAAACATTCTTCGAAGACACGATCCACGATCCATGACTTTGGGCAAAGTAGAGTTAAAGCAGCCGTGGGAACTTCTTTCCATCCGATAGTCGTTCTATGCACCGACATTCCGACTTCCCGTGAAACCATAGTACACTTATAATAGTGCTTCCTATATGAGAAAATGTTGGTTCAGCACCGGGAACTTATCTAAGGATTCTTCGCTGTTGAATTACTGTACTTTCCGGAGCCACGAATTACCTCCTCGTTGCGCTTTCGCTCCGTTCTGACTTTGCGGAACTATTACCGCCAATTATATCAAATTTACTCAACAGAGAGAATTCTTCTCTCGAAGACTACCTTTGAAAATGTGTAATCTATTTGGAGGAAGAGCATCGTAGTCTTGGGAAAAATCTCGACGAACGCTCGAAACTTTTCTAACGAAAACTCGACTCGAACGAGAACGAAGGCAGTTTAACGCGATAGTCGCTCGAGATGACATACTTTGGATGAATCTGAGGCTGCGGTATTCGAACCGATGCTACCATTGTCATTGTAATTTCACGCTTGAGCGCGCAGACTGGGCAGAGATCCAACGTATTTCGAGTTGTGATCGATGATATGCGTACCTGAAACTCCCGATGGAACGGCTGATCTTATAACGCGCATATGGCGTTGCGGAAAAATCTCGATAGTAATTTATAAAATGCTTATGCTTGTCGACACACCCGAGTCTGAGTCATTCCTTTCGCTGTTCATTTTCCAGAGTTGTTTCAAGCTTTTGTAAGTTTGTACGCGCGTTTGTTGCTCGCGGACTGAAACGTTGCAAGGGTTTCTGATGCTCTCAATCCACGCTTCCGTCAGCAAAGAGCTAATAAATTCGTGTTCGAAAAAGGTAATACCAGGGGTAATCTAACGTATGCTGACTCATCGTTCCGCAAAAATAATTTGATTTTGCGATTTTGAAGTAGCGTGTTACCAAATGGTACTATACCGTATTTGTTATTTAAATTATACGCAGCCATTGTGTTCTTCTATTCGAACGATCCAAGATTTGATTCACCGAACAGAAAAACGAGGCGACGTTCACGCGAAAAATGTAATCTGCAGGAAAGTTATCCTTGCCGCCTTATGCCTAACGCGACCTGGCCCTCCATTGTGAAGCCCGGTGCTAGGTTTCTCACTTAAAGATAGCCACCCAAGGCTGTATATAGCGTGTAATATGGTACGAAGGAGATAAGGACGACATGTATGTCGACGAGTCACCCAAGATAAGCCGAAGAACCGGGACGGTTACCGAGGGGGAACTTCCTCATTTCTCAACCCCTTTCGCACTTATCGTCCGGGTTATGCGCCACATTTCCATACACCTAATGGTGCACCGCGAATAGCGAAACAGCATTTCGTTTTAATGGGGAACGGTGTACACAACCCTCTTACAAGAGGGTTTTGGCAAGTTCCTGTCGTCGTCGTCGTCGTCGTCGTCGTCGTCGTCTTTGTCGACGTACCAAAGTTCCTCTTCGTTAAGTACTTTGGCAACACGTCCTTGAGCGTTTTTGCCGTCAATGAAGTCGAATTTTCTCGCGTTCGCCTTTAAAAGTTTGCCATCCGGTAGCGGGTGAGACTCTCGTCGTTCCCGTCGCTGATTAGCGAGAAGGGGATTCCACCCCTCGCGGGTGGAAACTTTCGAGGGTCGAGCTTTTCTCGACCTTTCGCAAGGAAATTAAGATACTTCGAAAAACCGTATTTAAAAAGTACCGTATTCAAAATCTGGCGAATGCATAGCTATGCAAAAATAATACCGGAAGACATCGCGGCCCAAATAATTTTCACGTCGCGTCGGGTGGAATATTTTTCTAGCAACTCGGTGGCTTGGAATTTCTCGCGGTGGTGGAAAAGCGACGGTGTGTTTTTCAATTAAGAATTCATTGAAACGCATTCGCTAGTCCACAAACGCAGACACTCTCGAGGGCTGTTCCTCCTGGGAAATCCGCATGTCGGGATAAGTACGCGAGGGCGACGATGGTAACGGTTGATATCCCACCTTTGAGAAAGTAAATAACGCCGGAATCAATGGACGTCGACGCGTTGTACCTAAATATACACGCGTACCCACGAAACGTCTGTGCGTCGCGGTTAGTAATTTTCCTTCCTGATGTTTGCGCGTTGTATTGTTTCGCGTTGTATTTTTACGCGTTCTGTAGCACTTACTTTCGTTGTTATTCCTTGGCTTCTTGCAAATTGAATGTTACGTAGTTTTTGAACAAATGTATGTCTTCGATGACGCGTAGCGTTCGTTTGGATAGTTTGCCGACAGTGAGCATCCTTCTCAGGAGAGCGAACGGATAGAAGCTCGCCACGTTGCATCCTCCAGCCGCGGTGGATAGCTCCGAACGTCCGTTATTTTGGCCGGATCTCGCAACTCTACAGGGTAGCCTCATTTTAGGAAGAGTCATCGAGCTGAATTCGTGCTCCGGCGTTTATCAACGCAATTGCGGTAATCTCGAAAGACGTAATAATGATGCGAGCGTGTGCGGCCCGTAACACCGACCGCAGACATTCACGGTTACACACTCTCCTCGCTCGTGTGCGTTTGCAGGAGTGGCTGCTGCGCTCTGCCCACGGATGCACGCTTCGTTGACTGCCTTAAGCCACGTCCGCGTGCACCGAGACATCGTCGGTGGCCGCGTTTTAACCCTTTTTCCTCTGTCCGTGATACGTATACAGCGCGCGCAGGTTCGAGCTCTGTTTAGGATTTTCACCCAAATACTCAGCCTGCTAGTCTGGATCCTGTAGCGCTAGACCTTTTAATTAACCAAGGAAAATAAATTTGTAGAGATCGCGTTGCAGTCTCTTCTTACTCCGCAGATGTGTTCCGTCGAGAGCCAACAGGTCCAGCCGCCGCATCCTTCGGCTTCGATTGCGATCGACGATCCACGATATCGTTGTCGGTTAATTACCATCCTTCCGCTAATTGCGCGTACAACGAATCGCGTTCTCGAGGCCGCGTAATTTCCCATTCGTCCTTGGACCGCCTTTAAAATGTTTCAACGAGCACGGGAACCAACCAGGGGATCGGAAACAGCCGGAAATTGCACGGTCTAAATCTCAACCGGACGATTTATCGTTTATAGAATTAGAGACGCGCAGCTCGTACGGATTTAATGGTCGTTTAATTCGCCGGTCGATGTCTGTTTTATAGAGTCTCGGAGAAGCTGACCGCGCGGCTGCCGAGATATTTTTTTCATCTTTCATTTCGCAGTTTATTTCGTTTAATTGTCGTACGGTGCAGAATTAACTATGTAACTTCTCGAGCACGACGAATTAATTTTGTCGGAATTTGCCAAAGCGATGGCGCGGAGTGCAATTCGTTTTCGTATTATTATATGCTGGTCGAGAGCACGGCGCTATCTACAAAGGAAATACAGTTTGAAAGTAAAAATTGTTTTACAGTTCCCGTTATACCAGGTTTTTGGGGTTTATTTTCTAAGGCAGGGACGCACAACGTTCCGTTGCTACATGCGGGATATTCAAAGTAGAAAGCGGCATTCATAATTTCTGTTGTATGAAAAAATGTTCAGGTTTAATTTGCAGCAAATTTTGTTGTATAGCGTACTTGCAACTCCTATTCATACGCATTTTACGATTCTAATTTTCTACGTGCTCCGTAAGTTGCTCCCCTATCGAGTTTTCATCGAGAACGTACGTATGCATATCCTGGAATCTCGTTCTATTGTAACGCACGACCAATTAATCAAATGAGGCGAAATAAAAGGGCCGTGAACGGGAATATTCAGCAAATAACGTCGACGCGACCGCATAACCGTGGCGAAGCGTGACGTTGACCGAACCATCTAGTCCACTTGACTCGAATAATTGAATGGAGTAAACTCATCCTGTGTTTCGACTCCCTTTTCTCTCGTGCTCTCGCCTCTGTCGCTCCCCTTGCGCGGCGTTTCTCTCATCCTTGTCGCGATCCCTTTCTCCCCCTACCCCTTCCCATCTCGTTTAACGTCAATTTTAATCGAGCACGGTTAATTGACGTCTACCGTCGAAAGAAATGTATTCGATGGCGGCTAAATGAATTCCGTTTCATGCCTCCCACCCATCCAGCAATCCTCCCCTTCGTCGCCAAACGCAGCGCGAGAACGCAAGAGCGACAAAGAGCCTAGGGAGTAAACCGACGAGAGGGTATCGGTATTTTATTCCATCGCGAGATATTTAAAGACTAGGGACGGTTCAGCTGTATGCATATAAACGACAGGTCGTTGCTTTGAATACGCTTTGTTGCCCGCCGTGGAAAGGGAATTTCGTTAACGATAGGTGCGCCCGTCGAGACAGCCAGAAGCGGCGTGACTACTGTATGCACAGGAAATTAGCGATACCAGTTGCCTTTGACGATTGAACCAACTATGCTCGATTATATTTTATCGTTACATCTTTTTCTCTCGCTTTTCATGTCCTTGTGCTTTAAGGACAATTAGTTGTCATTAACGCTTTGCACGTATTCACAAGGAGAACTTTAAAATACCGTGACCGATATACGAAACGCGTAGGAAGGATCGTTTAAATTCCAGCAGATCGCACCGGTTACGCAACGAGAAAAAGAGCGCGAGTCTCGTTCGATTACGCGTTCGGTAGCGAGGTATCGGGGAGTCGCGAGGGGTCGTTTCTTCGTCGCGGGACGAAATAAATTTGGTTCGTCCGCCCTCGGCCGCAATGAAATCGAAACGAAGGAACGAGCGGAGAATGGGAAGGACAGAGACAATCAGAGTGTTTTATACCGCATCGTGAGACACTCGAGGACCCGGCGAAGGGTGTAGCGGGTATGCATATAGACGAAGGCTGGTTCGGCGGTTGAATACGCTTTGTTTTTCGTCGAAAGACAATTCAGACGTCTATGCGAGTGTAGAAGAGGCGGAACGATGAATTTAAACGGACGCGAGCCGAAACCAGAAGAGAGGGCACCGCGAAGATGGAAGGAAAGAGTGTCATAGACAAAAACGCGCATGGAAGAGAGAAATACGCGAGAAGGAGAGAGAGAGAGAGTGGGCGAGGAAGATGGTGAAAACAGAGGGGATGAGATTCGAGACGAAAGGGAAGCATAAGAACACGTTGGCTTTGGTGGAACGATGTTCTCAGGCGCATCCTCGAAGGGCGCTGCTATTGGATGGAATCCGGGTTCCCTTAATTACAACGACCCTCTTCTCTCCCATTAATAAGCGGCCTAAACAAACTGCCGTCATATAAATACTTGAATTTCTACCTCGTCCACTCTTTCGCGCAAGCGGCACCGGCTTCGTTCTCGTTGTCTTCTCCCTTCGGGCCCTCTTCCCTATAATTAAATTTCCACTGCGCTTCGCGAGTTTGGCTCCTCCGTTCATTTAATCGGACACCGGGCGTTAGTATAATTAAAAGCACATCTCTTTCGGAATTCGCCTCGTCCAAAGTCTCGCTCTGTCTTTGGAACACACGCGCGTTTCTCTCCCTCTATCCCCTAACGGCAGCCAACACACACCCCACTTCGTGCCCTCTCTTTTCTGGAACGAGCATCCTCTTGTTCTCTAATTGCGAGCCACTCCGCTGTCTGTACGTGTTTTTGGCGTTTCTATGCACGGAATGCTCCCCGGTTCTCTTCTGTAAAACGATCCGCGAGCAAAGTAGACGCATGCAAGCCGCTCGACGGTTCAGTAGCGAGCGACCGGGTTAGGTGGCTTGTGTATCCGTTCAGAGAGACACCTCGCTACGGCTACTATACCTGTTCTCGCCGCATGAAAAGAGACCGATTATTCATACTGCGACGCAACATGGATAACGATATTCCAAATGTACGCGTTCGTGTCTTTCGTTCCGTTTCAAGTCCGAATCTCTACTCGTGAATTATTTCTGCCGGACAGTTTGTAATTCTTAGTACACTTTATACGAGGCGTATAAGCCTCGCGCGTACAGGAATTAAGCCCAACCATTTATCTTAACACGGGTGATTCGGTCAGGTAATCGCTACATATACACCTATATTTTGTAGTGTCCGCGCCTCCCATACCCAACAATAAGGAGTCAAATAAGAACACGAAACGTAGGCTACGGGATTGGTCGCGTAGGTAAAGCGGTCGACTGTGGATCCGAGGATCGTGGCTTCGAATCCCCGTGCCTTATTTTTCGTTTAGACTCCTACATATGGGGGCTCGTCCGGGGTGGGGGGTTACAGCGGCAACTACACCGAAGAGGACCGGCCAGTGACGATGAGTCACGATGAACAACAATGCCACGCGAAGGACGGTGTCGTGTTGACGGTGGAGCGGGCAACAATGAGGCGTCGAGAGAGAACAACGTTCCAGAAAGAGAGAGGGGAGTACACTCGCGAAAGAGGGTGCGGCGCGCACTGTTGTTGAGACGCGAAACCCGAGAAAACGGCCTCGATTATCGACGTATATATATATATATAATTTGTTTTCAGCCATTTCGACATAATCAGACCTGCACCACCTATCAAAAATCGCCATAGACTTTCCAGACAACCCAATATGTTACATTACTGAATTGTGCACGCTTCATTTTGCGACATCGAGCTGTCCGTCGAAAGTCGTTATCGGTATATCGGTTACCAGTATTATTTTCTACGGGATTCGTGAAAAGAATTAACAGATTTCACGCTTCCGTATTCCAGTATCTCATATCTATCAGTTTGTCCCTGTCTCTATCCATGCTTCATCGTATGCCACAAACGTTACATTTCCCCGTTAGGCACACCCTCCCCTTGTTTCAAAAATAAAATGATTTTCAATCATAAAAATCTCGCAAATGTATAAGACCCATCTGGTAATCACTTCGAAGTGTTTTATGAAAGACAAACGTTGTTGTTACGAAAATTTATTAGGTTGTCCCAAAAGTTTCTTTCGCTTGATTAACAAGTAATACATGCGCAATATTTTATCTTTTATTAGGCTGTCCAGAAAGTTCGTGCCAATTTTTAAGAGAACTTCAAAGGCACGTTTTCATTGTAATATACATTTATTGAATTACATAGGTACCATTTCGTTCCACAACCTTTCCACCTTTTAAGAGATGTACATATATATATATATACTATATCTACATATTCTCTTTCTCTCTCTCTCTCTCTCTCTCTCTCTCTATATATATATATATATATATATATATATATATATCGTGTTGACGGTGGAGCGGGCAACAATGAGGCGTCGAGAGAGAACAACGTTCCAGAAAGAGAGAGGGGAGTACACTCGCGAAAGAGAGCGCACTGCTGTCGAGACGCAAAACCCGTGAGAGAAAGAGAGAGGGGAGTACACTCGCGAAAGAAGGTGCGGCGCGCACTGTTGTTGAGACGCGAAACCCGAGAAAACGGACATTCGAGGGCGAATGAATGTCAATTCAGGATAGCCAAGTGTAGTATCCGCGCCTCCCATACCCAACAATGAGTCAAATAAGAACACGAAACGTAGGCTACGGGATTGTTCGCGTAGGTAAAGCGGTCGACTGTGGATCCGAGGATCGTGGCTTCGAATCCCCGTGCCTTATTTTTCGGTTAGACTCCTACAATTTCAAACTTTTCTACAAAATTTATCCATTTATTTTCATTCCATCCACCACGCGAAACGAAAACCAACCTCTCTCTCGCTCTCTCAACTATCTTTTAAAGCAATTATGTTTCTAATCCCGATGCTCCTCACGACCGCGTTGTTTTATCCAGCAAAGGTCTTTGCAGAGAACTACGTGACACGTGTACTACTTGTTACGAGTGTCTACTTAATCTTCGCCCTCTTTTTATTGCGACCAACTCCTTCTAACGGCAACTTGTGTCGGAAACTTTCATCCAGGATTTCGGAAAGCTTCTTTATTTCTTTTGCCGCGTAAAATCAACGTTTCAGGTAACGCTTTTGCGTTTTCAACACACGACCGCACTTGGACCAAGTCGCTCGGGTTTAAACCGATACTTGGACACAGAGAAATAGCGTTCCTCAATATTTAATAGCGTCTGGATACGAGTGCTGTCTCGACACTTCTGAAATTGCAAGGCGAGAAGGATTCGAGTGCATAGGTACGGCAAATAGACGAAGGAAGCGAATCCAGCATTGCGGGGGGTGCGGCACGCTAGAGTCGCGGCAGTTAAGCAGCCTTGAGAGGATGAAGGATTGAAAGATCAGAAGGGAGGTTCGATGAAATATTCAGACGGAAACATCGTCTTTCCGCGATGATTAAGGCGCGTTGCTTGGCGTTACATTCTAGCTAAATCGAGGGAAAGTATTAAGGGTTGGAACGAATGAGAACGTCGGGTAAAATATAAACGAGCATGAATGATTCAGCAGCGAAAATATGCCAAAAGAGATGGCGTACACATGATGCAGGTTAAGGCAGCTAGCTGAGAACGAAGGTTCCAGTTTCAGATTGTTGTTATTATTATTATAAAATGCCACCGTTTAATGTATTTCTCTGGACTACGAGTAACAATGTAGAGAAATCTAAACCACGATCGATAACTTGCAATATTTTGTTCTCAAAGGTGGAAAGATTAGATTAGGCTTCCGTCGCGTTGTACGAATTAATTGGTTCGTCCTGGAATCGAAAGATTTCAATCTCTTTCGATTTCTGTCGGACGGGAAGCAGTTGATTCGAACTGATGGATCAGTGGGGTTGACGGCGGGTTCGACTTTCAGACGTGGAAACAATCGGCTGGTGAAAAAGCGAAGATGTCGGGCACAGATTTAAAGAGAAGGAGGACGCCGTAGAGTATCGCGGAGACTTGGCAGTAGAAGGACGCGGAAAAAAGAAGAGGCGTGGCGAGGAAACCTAGGGGACGGGAACATAGGGAGATTGGAATACCTATCTACGAAGAAGCCAGAGAGATGGAAAGGGAGAAAGGATAACGATCCGAGAAAGAACAGACGGAGCAAAGAGGAGAACGGGAGACCGAGGGCCACGGTAGAAAGACACTTTCATGAGATTGAGCTCGAATTCAATAAGGGATGAATAAAATATAAACCAACCGGCATTGCGATCCCATGTCAGGGCTAAGGGTACCCGACCCTTGTGTAAATAAATAAAAACTATATCCGAGCCGAATCGTAGACAACTGGACGCGATCCTCTCTCCAGATTTTTCCAGGTAGACGATTTTTCCATGAATCGAAACTTTGCGCTATTAAAGTCGTTCTTTATCGAGGTTCCCGAAATTAAGAAACGTGAGTTTTCGTTTAATCGACCAAACATCGAATCTTCCTCTTCTCTCTCCCTCTCTCTCTCTCTCTCTCTCTCTCTTTAAATATTTCATTCTTTAATCGTAAAACGATGTTTGATGTAAGAATTTTGCACATCCCCGCTGTGGATCTTTGACTGGACGAATAAACGGAGGGAAAGGGAGAAAGGGTCGTGTCGAAGATCCGAGTAAACGGCCCAAAGACGGATAAGTTTTCGTACTTAAAATTATCAGGCCGATTACAACAAGCGTCGGAAATAATTGGATCGTCGAGTCAAAGGGTGTGTATCATTTGAATTTAATCGAATCAGTTGTAGAACTTTCTCAAAGAAATTGTACTACGCGCGGAAACTCTCGATGCTCCTCGTCGTTTCCCTTTGATCTCGATCCGGCGTCAAACATTATTCTCTCGGTGAATGACTTCTTAATTAAGACCAAAGGACAACGTTGTTCCGAGAGCGGGTCAAGATTGAGAGTAGGAAATTGCAGGGAAGAAAACGTTCGAGTAAAACGAAGTTTGGCTCTCGAGCAAACGCTGCGCGACTCCACGGGACGTTTAGTATTTATTTAATCTCTGCTGCTGGAATACGAGCAGAAACGTTATCCCCGCGCGATAATGAATTTTTTGTTCGATGCAATCCTCGATTCGCACCAAGATGTAAAGGTTGTTAAAAGAATAGAAATTAACATTATTACTGCGACGCATGTGGTGTAAATGCGTTAGGTAAATTATTGACGCGAGTGGTCACCAGTGGTAACCACTGTGCACGAATAATGAATTAACAGATGCAAGCGTTTCTATAGTTTCGCGAGCAATTGCAAGCACCGTGGTTGCATCGAAATCAGCGCGTAGCATTTTACGCATCTATCGCCACGAATTCCCTCAGTCGATGAAGGGAGATTACACGGAATAAGACGGTAATTCGTTTACATGGTACACAGGCGGGGAAATCAATTATCGAAATGTCGAAGTTGCGGGCATCGTGCGGCAATATTTCGGTATTAAGCGTTCACGGAACACAGACAACTACAGGTTGCAGAGAGGATAGACTAGGAAAGGTGGGAGGCGAGCAGCGAAGACAGCAATATTTCGCGTTCATAGCGTTGCTGCTAAGCCGCAACTAACCGCCTTGTTAGGAAGTTACTCCTCCTCTCGACCTCTCTCATCCTCTACCCAGTCTTCCTCTTCCGGTTTCTGTTCTCGTTCTCTCTACCTATCCCTCTGTTCTCTCCTCTCTGACAACTTATCCTCTTTCTCTCTCTCTTTCTCCTCATTCTTCAGTCCAGCGCTGAACATACACGCGCGTACACGTCCTATCCTGCGCTCCTTGCCTACTGCATATTAGATTTTTTCATTACCTTTGTCCTCTCATTCGTACCTTTTTCCTGACTACCTTTTTTCACCCTTCCTTGTCTTCCCCAAACGTTTATTATTTTTCTCGTCCATTTCCGTTGTCGTTCCGTTGTTTCCGTACGTCACCGTTGCATTTTTAACATGTTTTCCTTCCGCATTCTCTGTGTTTTCCTTCGGTTAACCCCTCTACACCGGATTTATGCTTTCATCCGCTTTGTATCCATCGAACGGCAAATGGAGGCTAAGAAATGTAACCATGTATGTGAACAAAAAAAGAAATATATAATAATACGTTTTATTCGGCATTGTAGCAACTTTTTCCGAACGCAACCTCCGGAACAAGACGTTCAATGGTATCCTACGTCTGACACGTAGCGTTAAGATTCTCGGCCGATCCATTGCTTCGGAATCCTCTGCTCGCTGTTTCTAGTTTTTGTTCCATCTCTATCCAGTTTCTTTCGTTCTTTCCCGTCACCTGTCCGATTTACTATCGGTCTCTATTCCACCCTCAGCCTCGTCCATCTTGTTACCCGTTGGAAATCTGTCCTTTCATGCTTTCGAGGTTTATCTCCGAGATAAAAATCACCTGCTCGAAACTTTACGGACCAACGTTGACGCGCACTTTCAGACTCTATATTCATCCTAAATACAAACTCGGAACAGTTACAAGTAGTTTCTTTGGAAACTGTTTATCTTGGCGCTATCCGAAACAGAGTTTGCATCCCCTTTATTTCAGTTCGCAATTTTGTTCCTTTTCGTTTTAGTTTCTTTCGTTCCCTCATCACCTCACCGATTTGCCTTCGGTCTGTATTTCACCTGTGCCCTCATCCATCTTCCTCTCCGTTGCCAGCTTCTCCTTTCATGTTTCGACGTTAAAGTACCACTCTGCGGTGCCTCCGTTCCCTCTTTCACCTCGAACCATCCACCGGATACTAAATCATAACTTGAGAAACTCACGTGCTACGCACGGAACATCCTTAAGGCCTCCGAGGAAGCTCAACGCGAGGGATACCGCTGGCCTTGCACACCTTTGATAACTAAGTACCCATGGCTTCTGACCCACGCTCTCAGGATCCTCTTGATACGCGTCAGTTTCGCAACTTATTAAAAATTACCGGATTAAACCAACAGCGAACGGAACGATCACATTTGACTACCGCACAAACGAGTGCAATTGCTCGAGCGCGTTGCGCGGCACGCACCAGCTGCGGATAAATTACTTGGTTTCATAATAAGATTACAGTGAAATACATGCTACCCCATTTAATATCGTTTTACGTCAGGCTTACGTGGCTTTAAATGTCACCGGTTAACGTCGAGAGTTAAAAGAAACTGTCGTAAAAGCCACGCACCCGTGTTCAACGGGCACCGAAACAATGCGTGTGTATTTATCGAGTCGAATTACTGGTACGGAAAGTACACGCGTTATTTCGTCGTCGATCAAACGTTCCACTCCGCGCGGTGGTCTCGGCTAAGCGTATAAATCTTGATACGTGTCTTATCCAATTTATCTAGACCGATATAAAGCGTATGACATTATTGAATACGTGACCTTACCAGTGACGTGGCGTTGTAATTTTGCCACAATTTCTCGCTGGACGGCGAGAAATTCCCCAAATAATGGAACCGATGGATAAAAAAAGGGCTCGATGTTTATATTTCGTAACTATTTTTATTCGTTTCTCTTCGATAGTTTTTCGTTTAATTTTGTATTCCTGTATGGTTTCGACAAGCAATTATTATACGTTATCGGTTTAATGTTCGAAACCATCTTGCACGCGAAAACCTTGGTAAATCGTGGATTTTACTTGAAATGGAAGCACACTGCGTCATTTGCGTTACTATTATAATCTACGGCTAGTAAATTGTTTAATCGACGGACGATTAACGGTGCCGTGTTCTGTTTCAAGGTATGTAACTCGAATGGATTTTCGGTGTCCTTCCTGTTCATCGATCGGCGCGTGAGTAAACGGTTGTTGTTAATTAATTAAAACGTCGAAAGTTGGCAGCCAGGCGGAAAGAAAACGACTAGGCACGCTGGCATTTTCGATTTTACGTCGATCGTTCGCAAATCGTTGGTTCGCTTGTTTGGCAAACGCTCGGTGCGATCCCTCGGCCATTATCCCGCGCCGTGAAACCTGCAAACATCGCGATCGATTAGTTTCAATTACAAAAATATCTATCCACGGTTACTTTGTACGGTCCGCAAAGGTCGCGTGCATCGTAGCCACTAGACACGACGTCGCCCACGTATTTCTAAATTTGCATCTCCGAGTCGATAAGACATGCAACCGTGAACGAGGGTTGAATTCGCTGGTCGAGGCTCCAGGGGCCTCGCACGGCAGACTAATCGGCGACACATCGCCACAAAAAATATTTCCACGCGATACACGCCGCCGCTCCGGTGCCCTGTCGTTAACGATACTTTTCTTCCCATGAGGATTTCCAGTAATTTCGTCGCTAACCAAACAAGCTAATTAAAATCGGCCGTAAAAAGAGGACGAATGTCGATGTCTCGTTCGCGTCTAGTCGTCGACAGAAATATTTCCATCGACGGGTTAAGTATTCCTTGTTCCGATCATTAACGCGAGCATGTTTCGTCGTTAGCTGTCATCCTAATTATAAACTCGTGTTCGTACGAGGCCTGAGAGCATGGACAGTGAAATTCGATAGTCCGTCGAATGCAAACCTAGTCTGTCTCACCCTTTTCCTCCGGCCTCTTTTCCACGGGCTGCGTTCTCTTCGGGCAAACAAAAGAACGTCTATACGGCAGCGTTATACACGCCCTTGGCAAGCAAAGGGCTGCCCGGCACCGTAAGTACCCTCGACGCGTATAATCCAACCTGGTGAGGCTAGGTCCTCGTCACGGTCTGTAACGCGAATGCAAGAACTCGATGCGCCCGCGTGTGTGCTCGCGCGGCATATACGATTGTTAATCGGGAGCATACAAAGGAGTGGCCACCGTAGTGACGTCACGGCGAACAATGACGATGATTACCTGCCTGGCAACACGAGGCACACCGCGATGTTATCTATCGTTTCTTGGTGCTTAATGATCGCGTATATCGAGTGCACGTGCACGTACGACCCGTTGTCATACCGCCTCGGTAAATTATTCCGTTATCGCGGGACTTGTCTGTTCTTCTAATCACTTTTTTCTCGCCAAGCGTCGATTTTTAATGGCATCAAAGTGCCGCTTTTCGTGGAAACGTTCTTACGATAACATGGATTTTCGACGTCCACCGGCTTAACGAGACACGCAAAAGCATGCTTCGGGAGTTCGGCGGCTCATGCGAGACGTAACCTGTGCTTGATAAATGAAAGTACGCGGTTTCCAAGGCCTCGATTAAACGTTCCCTGCTGAACCGCGTACTTTAATTCTAATACGAGGACATTGCGTCGTCCGAGTAACAAATGGAAGTTTCTTCGTTTAAAAAGATTAACACGAGGTAGGAAAAATTGGAAAAAATAGGTCGCGACGTTGGCAAAATTGCGATAAAAAATTTTCGCGTAGGTCTCGGTGGAGCCATGTAAAAAGTGCGTCTCGATTACATTCGGTAATATCGTGGCTGCCTGTACGATATCGAGTTTCACTTGCGGGGAATTGCGGCTGGGTATTTTAATACATCCTTTACCTACTCGTGCCGGCGAAATGGTGATCGTCTGTTCGTGATAAAGTACTCCGCAAATGTCCCCGTACGCCAGCGGTTCCACGAGCGTTTCAGTCAGTATGGAAAACCGAGGAAACGTCTACCCCTGTGCAAATATGACACGCCAATATCAATATCTGTTTACGACATTGGGCGACGCCAATGTCCGGGGTTAACGTTCCCCCATACGCCACCATTATTTTATATGGATACTGTACGTTCTGCGGCCGCGTCTTTTTCCGCGTATCGGGCACGTTTGTCAAGAACAGTCCTCCAGTTGTATTTTCATGGAATACAACCCTCTCCTCCCATTTCGGCGTCGCTCGAAATATCAGACACAGTCGCTGCTATTTCCATCCCCGCGGATCTAATATATTATTATCGTCCCGCGCGGAGTATATACCCATTGGGACGTTCACGGTCTCGTGACGGTTATTCGAAGAAATCCGGCAATTTGAAACAACCCTGTCGCCGCAAGAAGCTGACATATCACGTTCGATCGCGTTCGCGATTATCGCATCTTTGCGAGATCGAGTTCCACCGTGGTGCAAGATATTATGTTCAGCTGTACGAAAACACGGTAAATCGTTTGGTGGATCGTCTAGGAGTTACCCACTTCGAGATAGCTTTTTCTCCAGCTTCGAGTAGACGAGCAAAACCATCGGACTCGGTGCAGATGAAGAAAATGGTCCTCGGCGTTAGTTGAGCGCAGCTGGCGTTTAACCGGTTCGCGGAACGTAAGAGAATATCATTGTGTTCTTTTTTTTTCATGCGACGACGAGAAGGAAGAGATACGGGGGACCGATTCTCTTGAGGAATCTCGTCAGAGATAAAGGAAGATTTCAGGAAATTTTCGCGAGTCGAAAAAGGGCCGGAAAGAAAGGTTGTCGATAAGAAACAGGGACTGCGGAGAGGGAGAGACGACCGCAAACGATGGACAGGGCGAGCAATGAGACGAAGAAGAAGCAGGCGAGTTAGGCAAGCATCGGATGGCCAAAGGGATGGTAGGCTGGATTCAATTACTTGGAGAACAATACTCGCCTCGTCGTCATTGTTTACCCCGAGCACTCGGTCGAGTTTTCCTGGTTTGGGACCTTGAGCACCGTATCCCATGTCCCGTTACGCCACGATATTTTGTTTGCCTGCCATAATACCGGCAACGTCGACGTTCGAAGTCGTCCACTGTTATTCCGTTCAGCTTCCATCGCGTCGATCTTAGCACCGTCATCGAAACGTTCCATCCGCTTCGACGGCTTTCTTGTGCCTCGAGTCTGCCCGTCATCCGACACTTTGATACTAATGAACGCGAATTTTCGATTTCCGAATCTACGGACTAGTTGGACTTGGATCGCGTCGACGACAAACGGTGTCGGTGTACGTTACGGGTACATTTTGACAAGTGTCGTAATCGCATACTCGAACGACGCCGTAATTTCGCAAGAGATTAGAATTTTCCTACAAATTATGCAAACGTGACGATAATTGGACCAGTGTCGGAATTAGGTGCACTTAGCTTGCACACCGCTCAGATTTCCCCGCACAGCAGCTTTTCGTTAAGTGTTCTGTGATCCGATTTAAAAAGCTGCCAAGCCCGACGTATCCCCGGAGTGCCGCAAACTCCTTGGCGGATTTTTAATGAATTTTTAACTATTCAATTTTTGCCACGGACTCGTCTCTTCCCGTCGGTAGATGTAACTTTCAGTAGCCGCGTCGGTTTAGAGATGAAGTTGAAAAGTGAGCGTCGCAAAACGAGTAAAAGGGGGGAATCTGCGGGGATGAAAAGTGCCGCGAATGAAACGGTCGTCCGCGGGGTGGGGCGAGGGCCGTAATGAATAATTCCGAAAGAGGCTCGTCTTATAGTCGGCTACTTTGCCGATACAGGGAACCGAATCTCTCGGGCTCGTTGACTGAAGAGGTTGAAAGCGAATCTGGATTCGCGTCTCCTCTCGCGGGGCAATGTCAGTTTCAATTTTTCACCAAGGAAATTGCGGCGTGTCTCGATGATTACCATTCGTCTACTTTCCAATTAGAGTTGGAAGAATTTTATTTCTCGTCGAAGGGATTTTATTCGATGGTTCTCGGTCGTTGTTGCGTCACAGTTTTTTTGATTTCTTTTGTCGTACCGCTTCGAGGCTGGATGGTGCAATCTGGTGCATAGCGATCGTCTTGGGCAAAAATTAGTACACAGCGTGGAATGAAATTTTTTCACTTAGTTTGCGAAATAATTGATTCTGAAAATTCAAACAATACGCGTATTTGACCATTGCTGGTTATTTCTACTAGTAGTGCCTTTTGAGATCTTTCACGTCGACGTGATATCATCTGTCTTAGTTGATCGTAATCCATGTAAAGAAGCAACACCATGTCGAATTTGTCCATTTTGATATTCGTTATCAAGGTGCTGTGCGCGTATATAACGAGGCTTTTTTTAACGCGAGAGCAAAACTTGCACGGTACACGCTTGGGTATACATTACGCAAGGTATATATTTAACAAGTTTCTTCGCAGTAAAATGTGAATAATGGCCACGTAATTTCTCCAGCAATATAATCCTAATCTCCCGAACAAACAGACGAATCTGATTCTTCGTGCCACGCTTGTGCCAGCTTCCCGGAACGCCAGTTGTGAATCTTTGATTTAACTCAATGATCCTCGCGTTACTTCGCTCCGAAACTTTGTCGACGTTCGCCGGAAATTTTCGTGCTCGATTAAAGCCAATTGCGGGAACTTTCTTGTACCCACGCGGTGGCCACTTTCAAATATTATACCTAGGGAGAAATAATTTATCGATGAAGTGGATCGCTCAATTAGTGGAATTCAGTTCCCCGGAATTCTGTTTGAAGAAAATATCGACGGTCTTCAAATTCCTCGGTGGAGTTCGATTAAAAAGAAATGTTGTCCATTTAATCGAGTTCGTTGAAACGTTTTCTACGGCTTCTACATGGAATCGTTTACCACGGCAATCGCGAATCTACCTTAAGATTAGACGATATCACTCGTGCGTATAGCAACGTCGGCGAACTGCGAGCCAGACGCATCACATAAAATATTCAAGTCGAGCAGTATCAATCACCAAATCCTTGCATAAAATATCCCCAATACCTCATCGACTGCACCGTTCTTACGGCTGTGCAATCACGATCTTCGTCTCAGTCCCTCCGTGTCCCCGACTCTCTGTCTTCGTGCTCGGGTCGTGAAAGATGATAGCGGTGAGAACGGAATGCCATTAGCATTTCTCATTTCTGCTTTTTGCCACTCCTTATCTACCGTCAGCATTGCCTTCGTCGGGCGGCCGGCACGGCACGTTCGGGATGGAAAATTTGCCGAAAAGGGAACGCTGTTTTTACCGCTCGTGGTCCCAAACGAACCTAATTATATGTCACGCGACAGGAATTAACGATCGAATGAAATAATGGTGTACGTTCATAGTCTCCCTGCCGCTCATCGTTACTTCTACCCGCGTTCACATTTGTAAACACATTCGATAATTCCATTCTACGGTCTATGCTTGGAAGCGCCAACACTCGAGTAGAGGTGATCGGTAATTATCAGACACGTAGCCAAGATGTACTCTACGCGTGAGTCGTGAATTTTCAAAACATCTTAGCGAGTTAATTTTGTAAATCTATTCCTTATGATTACGATACTTTGATCAAATTAGTTCTCGTGTCCTTACGTACAAGACTCTCCGTTAAAAATTCGAATAATTTCTTGGCTCTCGCGAGCGACGGGATCCTCCAACATCCCAGGCGAGTCGTTTCGGCGAAAAAGCGACCGCGTAATGCTGGAGAGGAGATGGGGCAACAATGGAAAGCTACCTGTTAATTACATATAGTTAGGAAGACATTATCTGCCTTCTGCGTTACACACAGTCGCGAGATTTCGACTGGAAGAGCCTGTATGAAGTATTAGAAGGGATGAGAGCGGCGGAAAGACAATGCAGTGGATACGAACTAATTGCCGGATTCTGGTGCCGTCTAGTGGACCGGGAAGATTAACTGCACGCTCGCCCCTCTTCTACGCCCACACTCCTATATTCTCTGTTGCTCTGCGCGCGCTGGAAGCGGCTCTCGCCCTCGAATCGGACGGTATATATAAATTAGTCGAGTTTACCCGCTTTAACGCGCGTTACTTTCTTGTAACGCGTTCGACGAGATTTGTTGCTCGAACCTTTGAACCGGTTCCACGAAAACGAGCCATTCCACGTGAAATCGATCATCTTTGTACTCGATGTAGGAGATTATTTCAAATTGAAATATAAGTCATTCGTTGCGAAAGTTTTTCACGAGCATCGTCTCGATCTAATCGCTAAACTCGAGCGCTGAAGCTCGACGAATCGAACTCGACGTTCTAACCCCTAACCAAAACGGATAAAACGAAAAGAATAAACGCGGTCGGTGTTCGCTTACACCATAGACCGAGGTTACTGCAGCAAAACACCGCAAAGGGCTACCTTGTTAAATGCTGCAGGCTAAAACGACTTACGCCCGTTTAATCTTGAACGCGAATTCTGCGGTATCTCGCAAGGGGTTGTAATTCAGCGTTCCCGCTGGTTCTCCATTCTCGACCCGACCAGCCCTGTTTCTCCTGGCATAAAGGATGAAATGAAGTCGAAATACCATGCCTTGGCTGCCGTCTATTCTCTCCGGCATCGTCACCGGCCAGTTAGACCGCGTAAATACCCTACATATAGAAAGTATCCTATAGTCAACAGCTGATCCATCGCAAACACTTCCGTGGCTCGTCGTAGGTACAAATAAATAAATAACGCGTCACGGCTGCAGAGTCAGATTGGACTCAAAATGGATCCCACTTGTCGGTACTTTGTGTACATCCAAGGATCCGTATCTCTGCTACGCCAGCATCGCTTCCGCCTTAACCTCGAGCACCGCAAATTCCGTCAGTGTTTGTCCCTCTCTTTTCACCTTCACGAGCACACCGACCACCCCGTAAACCGGCAAAGAATTCACCCGTTATTGAATCAATATTGCGCAAACCTATCAACGGCACGCTCCTCTTTTTCGCCCGTCATACTCCTGCAATGTTCTCGCTCTCTCTTTCTCTATTTTTTTTGTTTTATCCCTCTTTCACTCTGTCGCTCGCGCGTGTTCGTGCTCCTGTCGGCGTCTATGGAGTCCGATATGACGCCGGTGAAAAGTATTGTCTACTCGTCGAGCCATCGATCCGTGTGTAAATATTGAACGGCACCGGAAGATTCGCGGGCAAAGTGGGAAAAATGCGCGGGACGATTGGATGGAAAGAAAAGGACTGGATTGTCTTCGTTACCGGGTAAACCCTCGGCCCGTGTAGTCTTTCGAATGCAGATGGATTTAATGCGACGATGTTCGGCCTGGCTCCGACGAGCCGGACGAGAGGACACTTAGGATCAATTAAAGGAAATCTCTTTGGCGTCGACGAGGCGTTTTTATCGATTTTTTTTTAAGCACAGACGCTGATCGCTGGAAACACTCCGCGCTGTTACTCCTTTCCGAGTGTTCCTTCTTTCTCCAGCTCATCTCTTTACGCGAGAACGAATCGCGAGGCGAACGAACAGAGTCATTTTTAACTGTCATCCGAGTTGGACAGCGAAACGCGAGGTCGAGGCGATTAATCATCCTCCTTTCCGTGGGAATCTATTTGCATCGATAAAATCTCTTCCCCAGGACCGATTATCCGTTTTTAGGGACTTTGTCCAGACGCGAAGTCGGAAGATTTATATTTAATCGTTGTCGTAAGACGCGCGCGTTTATCGAGTACACGTGCAGATATATACATGTATGTAAATAGAAAGCACAACGACTCGATACAATATTTTTGCGTAATTTCTCTTTGGCGAGAATTTGATCGTTCTCTGACTTCCCTTTGCTTCGTTGACAAACCAGGAGCACATCTTACGCTCGAGTCGGCTCTGATGCAATCCCTGGAGATCTAGTCGAAGATACGGTGCATTGTGTTAAACTCGTGTATACGGTACAATTGCTAGATATCGACAATGAATTGTAAACTGTGGAACTGGGCTTAAATTATGGTACAACGACTCACTTTGAATTCTCATCGGAGCGCTAACTATATCTTTCTCGACTCGACGTCGCGTGTAATTTGGACGTTTCGCTAAAGAGGACCCCAGATGATGCTGCGATATAATTCATGTCTGAAATTGTTGTTTACCGTGCATACGAATTAGCGCGAAAGGATGGAGGAATTTTCCTTATCGTAAAATTTGACAACGTTTCGTGACGGAGACGCGATTATTTCCAAAAATGACGGGGTGCAGTGTTGGATTGAACCGCGGTCCGCGACGCGTTACCTGTTTGCGTAGCGTAGCGGGCCGAAGAGCAGCGCTCGATTGGAAAAAAATCGTGCGTGAATGATTCGAGCGGCTCATTCGGCACGGGAAAGTTGATTTTTCGCTCGACCCGCGAACATCCAATACCAACATTGTCGTTTTTTCCCTTCCCTTCCTACCCTTCCACTGTTGATTCTTTTCAAACGACACAATTTGCCGACGTTTCGCCGCATGCGCGCACACCAGCCGCCCATCGCCATTATAAAACGCGGTTCTGTTTATCTTTCGCACACTTAGCGTCGGTATTTTTCATATTTTCACCTTTATTCGCTACCTCTTGATTACGAATTACGTCCTCCTCTATCCGCGATGTAAGCAATAGCGAAGTGTTTGTGTTTTTCTTTGGTTTTGAATTTGGATACGTTGCAGTTCGCTGCCACTATTTATCCTCAATTTATTTATTTGCTAGATGCGCACAACTGCTATTGGCTGACGATAGATGAAAGTTATATCTATGTATTCGACTATTCGTTATTTAAAAATTCTAAAGAATTTTCGTTTTCTCGAAATACTATTATCATCCGTTTCGAATTGAATTTATCGTTCGATCGAATTCACGTAGGATTTAAAGACAGACCAAAGACAACTTGGATGCTCGTGAAACGTTACGTCGTGCCGACGCGTCTATTGATCTCCCTCGCGTTTCAATGCGGAAAAAGCACTTTTTATCCGTGGGTATTGTTCGCGGCTCGCGTTTTGTTCCGTGCTTTTCCATTAGGCTCGGTGCTGCGGCCACAGTCGCGAACGATATCTCGATGAACGATGATCTCTGTTTTCCACTTGTCCATCTCCCTTTCTTTTTTCTTCTCTCTGTTTCTCGTTATGCTGTACATCGTGTCACGCCTGATCGGCCACTGTTTGATCAATTGGTCATGTTATTTCTATTAAAAGTAAGCGCCGAGCGACAGGAAGCGGGTGGCGCATCGATTCGAGAGCGCCACGTGAGCCGTCGTCGTCGCATTGAAATTTTTCGGGTTTTTTTCTCTCCTTTTGCTCCATGTTTTGTTCGCACGTCCACGGTTCGTTCGATGTTGGTGAATTTGTATTTTCCATTCGGTTGATCGTATTACACGCTGAAACGTAGAGCGTGATGTCGACTGTTGTAAATGGGGAATTAACGTAATGGCGTTTTTCTCGGCGATCCATTACAATTATCGCGAAAAAAAATAGTCGCGACGGAGCCGGTATTTTTGCGACAGTCTTATGGAAGGGTGACATCGATATCGTTTTCTGATTTTTTTTCGTTTTGTTTAAATATGAATTTAACGCAGGATCGACTGTATGTGGTTATTTGCGAGAAACTAGACGAATGTTACGAGTAGAGAAACTTTAACTTGTACTGCCACGGCACGACAACCATTTTCGAACGCGTCGCATACCGCTTAATCGTTTAAGTTCTTACCTCGTCCCGTCGAGCAGAGTTAGTATTTAATTTGTTTTTGCAACTTGGAAAATTACTTGATTCTGTATCGAAATGCCGGACACGGAATTCGTCCAAGACCACGTTCCACGCGTTTGGAAGTTAAAGAAGGGCTCCTTAATGCAGTTGGGAAGGACAAGGGAACGCGAGTCCGAAATGAAGTTTAAAAGAGGGACCGTGGATGGGAATTTTCTCTTCCTTTGTTCCGTTGAGAACTGAAGCACGCGTGTTCTACGTGACTCTCGACGTCTCCGTGGGAGAAGAAAATTCGTCTTTCTCGGGATGAGGTCGTCTCTTCGTCGCGAACGGGTCGAGGGGGTAATTAAATTCGTGCAATTTAGATTCGCGCATTGACGGCGTGTTTCATCGAGCAGCGTCCTTTAGCTGATCGTTTTAATGGCTCCAGAAATTGCTCGTTATAATTTCGACACGAGAGTGTTAATCAGTTGACGAAAGTTCGGACCGCGGATCCTCCCGTCTCGGTGTTCTTATTTCTTCTAGGAAACTTTGTCGAAGACGGTTGTTCAAATTCTCCGAGAAGTTTCTGCGAAGGATCTGGTTGGCACGTTGCACGTCAATGCGTACCTCTGTCGAAGATTTAACCACGTTCCGGCTGCAATACTACGTGACTTTATCTGGCGATATTTCTTCGATGTATCGGTACAAAAGAAATGGTCACTGCGATTATCGATGGATGGTTTCGAAATAAATATTTTTAAATATTTGATTGTAAAAGTAGAGAAGTTTTATCAGGGCATTCTTCGGGTCACTCGTATCTTTATAAAGAGACTTACGGAATACGTTTTCCAGCTCGGACTGTAATTATAGTCGAGGAGATTCAAATCTGGGCTACCAGAGGGCCAATCTTTGGCCGAAATGAACTCTAGGACATTGTTCCATAGCCACTCTTAAGTTGTTCTTTTGCGAGCTCGAGCAAAGTCTTGTTTGAAAAGCCATCTATGGAAGAGAGCCATACTGGGAGGTTTACTACCCCCTTTCAGCAAATCTTTTTCGTGAACTTTGGCCCTGGTTTTAATACCTCTTTCGCTGAAACGAAGGCACGTCGCCCTATCGCGGTCATTCGAGCGTGTAGTTGCGTAATTTTTGTTCAAAAGTCACGCATCGTTTGGGTTATAGAGTGTTAACGCTTCGCGCAAAAAGGGTGGACGAGAAAAATGTAAAGAACGCGTCGGAGTGTTTTCATTTTCAGCGGCGGACGCTGGAAGCCGGTTGCGTTAACATTCCCCGGCAAGTTTCGACGAAGAGACGTGGTCGTGCGTCGAGACGACGACGTTGTTCGCGCTAGGCGTTGTTCGTGAGTGAGAATTGAAGCACGTTTCGGCTGCAGCGCTACGTGACGAGCCCGTCCTGCCTTTGCTCGAGTACACGACGAAATAGGAGACGCGAGGTACAAATCAACCGAAACGTATTCATATTTCACGTGTCTCGGCCTTCCCAGAGAGTTCGCTCTCCTTTCGCCTTCTCCCTGGTTCGAACCAACCTTTTCGTTTCTCTTCTCTCTTCCGTCGCGAATCTAATAAACCGACGTGTAAAACTCCTTATATTGCGACACGTGCGCGTCCCCGCGGCGCACGTTTTCATGGAAATTCTTTTTTATGCGTTAAAACGCGAAACCCACCCTACTAGGAATTACGGGTTTCTTCGCTTTTCTCTTCTGGTTGTATTCGCGGTCGTAACATTCTGACCTTTTCTCTAGACTCGAGGAACTGTTCGATCCGCGAAACTTTCCGTTTCTCGACTCTTTTAATTTCGTAAGAAGAAACTGCCGCAGCTCTACCGTAGACTTTATTTATAACGAAACACATAAATTTGATATCATTGGAATTCATACGAATCTCGTATTCTCAGTTTATTTCCTCGCGGCGAACTTTATTTCGCGCCGCGTCGACTGCGAATTTAATAAACTAACTCGAAACTCTTTATACCGTTGCACGCATACTTCGCGTCACATTTTACAGAAACTTTTTGCAACTTGTCGGTGAACACGCGAAATTACCCTCGTTTTTTTCACGTCGGCCTTGCGTTATCGCGATTCTTGAAGGAATAAGATCGCCTCTGACCGCGAACGCACGAGATGGGCGATAGTGTGCGGTAAAACCGCGACAGAGATGATACGTCGTGTAAAAATATAGCGAAAATATCGAGTAGAAGTTTTACGCGTGCAGTTTTTCGTTTGAGAAAATCGCTTCTAAATATTTGGGGCACGCGGGCGTTTAGTTATACATAGTTCCCTTATAGAAAGTGTCTGACCATTCCTCGCTGTTTCTATTTGCAACGTTTCGTATTAACCGAATCGACGTCGACGCAACAAAAAAGGGCGAATGACGAGAATAGAAGAAATCGACCAAACTTTACCGCCGATGGAGTTTTATTTTTAACCCTCTGGCTTGGCCCTTTTCGAAAAATCACTCGAGAAGCGAGCGCTGAATGTGAACGTGACAAAAATAAGTATATCACCGATTCGTCACGCTAACCTTAGTTCTATTTTTTGAACGTCCTCGAATATTCTCGTGTACCGTGATCTATTCGACGTATACGAGAAAAAAAGACTTGGAGACGCGGAGGCTCGTTTTCTTTTTTATTAGTCTCGATTAGGAAAAGTCCACAGTGCTTAAGGAACCGCGATAAAGATGAGGGTGTCTAAAGGCGACATCGAGTAGACTTACAAACCGCGCTCGGGCCACTTAATCTTCTTTAGTTGCTGATCGACGGCTTCATAATCCACCCTTAGCTCTGAGTTTTTTGGACTTAGCACCGGCAGAATGACTGGTCGATTTATCGCGCGCCTAATAGAAAGGTGTTCGGGAAGAGAGCGAACGGACGGAGAGGAACCGACGAATACGAGGCTCGCTCGATCCTCGGGACTTTACTTTTTAAAAAATGAACCGGTACCTTTCGACGAAAGGACATCGCTGAAACGACGACGATAATGTCGATGATGAATCGCCGATGTAGAGGTCGTAGATGTAACGATTTATCGTACATCGATTGTCTTACGTCGAGTTGGAACGACAGACGTAAGGCAGTGACGTATCGCCAACACGAACTTTCAGAGGTTATAAACATCTTTAGATATCTCGGTATTTAAAATTTTCATTCGATCGTATAACACATTAAAAAATATTCCTATGAAAACGTCGCGTTTATGGTTCCATATATATTTTCGCAACGGATTGACCCTATACTCCGTGTTTCGAGGCTATCGATAATTATAAAATTTTATCGTATCGCGTGGTGTTTATATGCAAATAATATTCTCGTATCGTGCGATTCGGCGCGCCAATATTTAATCAAAAATATTTCCATCCCGCCCATATATGCTTTCTCTGTTTTACCTCGATACCAAAAACGTTGTTTGCGTTGCATGTTTGGCTTCTGGTGTTTCTTTTTAATTTTTGAATCGCCTCGCTATTGAAATTAATCTCGCGTTTCCAGTTCTACCGACATCAACGTTTCGCAAAATGATTCGTGCACCTAGAATTGTTTCGACGCGAGTAATTCGATATTATCGAACGAGTTTATCGCGAAGCACGTTCGTATATTAAACCAATTTGTAATAAAACGATACTTCTTACGTTATCGGTACTACCGCGTCGATATTACATCCATCAACAATTTCAAACAATTTCCACTGATTTACGAGACGGAAAGTTACTCAACCGCAATTTAAAGTTGTCGTTTAGGGAACACGTTTCCCGGTAGGTCGCAAAAACCTATCGAGAACTTTATCAATTCCATCGGGCGTCTGTATCAGTTTTCCTCGATACTTGGATGTCCCGACGGTAATGACGCGTCTTCCTGGTGCCATATGGCGTCTGCACTGCAACCGAAGACTAAGAGAATATAACCGTCTCTGAAGATTTCAATATAATCTCGAACGAGATGTCCATTTATCAATCTTCCGGAAGACTGTCCATACGAGCGTTTTTCTAAGTACCTCGAGGCATTCCATAATCCATTCCGCATTTATCCACTTTCCTTCGCTCCCTCCTACGAACCTTCGTATGTAGAACCTCGTCGCTGACCTGGCAAAACAAAGTGTTTGAGTTTTCGAGAACAAAATAAAAAATACACCATTTATTTGTATGCGTCAAGAAACGAAACGCGTCAATGATCTACGCGTATCGATAAACCTTGCCAGTCCAACGCTGTCAAAGGAAACGAGAAGGAAATCACGGTCGATTTGTCGAATCTGAAAATTCCCCGACAAACCGAACTCCGATTCCTCTTCGTTCGTTCCGTGTCCCTTCTGTTCGCAATTTCCATGAACGTCTGCAGGGATATTCGCGGTGAATTACGTCGCGGCCCGTTGAAAAGTCTCCGAAGCTCTGCTCGCCAACGCCGTCAAGTTTCGCAAGTGCGATAAGAAAAGCGAAGAAGGGAAAAAAAAGGAAACGACGATGGCGGATAGAGCATGGACGAGATAGTTGAGAGAGAGGGAGAGAGAATCGGTACGTCGGCTATTAGACGGCACTAGCTTGCCGCGAAACTTGGGAAAACTTATGAAAGTGGGATTGGGTTCGACTACCATGGCGGACGAACCACCCTACATCTTTTCCTCCTCTTCCTTCCTTACCCACTTTCTCTTTCCCTCTTTCCTTTTCTCTGTCTCTGTTTTTTTTTCCGCTGAAAAAGAAAATACACGAGACGAGAAGGCGGTAAAACGGGATACACGAAGCTAATTTGTACTTGTTGGAAGCCACGAAAGAAAGATGTAAACAGAAAATAAACGAAAAATATTTGCGATGGATGGAGGGCGTATAGATAATTAAAACTAATTAGCGGACCATGAGCCCCAAAATATTTTGCGAATCCTCTGGACTTTCCCGCGAGAAAAAGGGTGGTGCTGCCAGCAGCAAAACAGAAAAGTGGACGAATAAGCGGGCGAACGTAGAAGGAGGGGAATGGGGAGTCGCAAAGTTTCCACGCTGACGAAATTGAGCCATCAAAAAAGTTTGGAAATCGTGCGTTGAATTCACCCTACCCTGCCTCATCGAAGATACTGTCCGCGTGGTATTAATTTACGGCGACCTGAGAGAATTATTCGAGTGGTCGTTAGGTTCTTTCAAAGTTCGCTTTCGCTCCTTATGGCTGTGCTCGACCTTCTTCGCTTCGATCGCGACGAACATTTCTCGCAAAACGCAATCTTTCCGTCGTATTTAATTAATTTTATATTTAATGGTAAAAGTATCTCACCTGTCCGAATATAAATAATACAGCAACTGGAAAAAAGCTCGCAACCACCGAGTTCTCACAGTTAAACGAATTCGCGTTCGCCGATCGTGTACGCCGACGGAAGAAAATATTTCTCTTCCGTAAGGGATGTAGCTTTTTAAGGATACGAGTTATGCAAACCACGTTACGTCCGCATCAATTCTCCATCGGATCAGAGGAAATTTTATTTCCGTCTTTCTCACTTATCTGTCTCACCCTCCTTCGTTTCCATCTCTTATTTTCGCGCAGCCTAGAGAGGGTGGAATGGCGGGAGGGGTAACGAGGTACGAACGCGGCACGAACCGGGAATATCTTCGACCAACGTTAGCGATACCAAGAATTGGAACTATCCCGCCCTTGGCCTGGCAAAAGGCACGCGAGTGACAATCCTATTAGCGAGTAGGCAGCCGGCGAAATAGCTTTCGAGATAATAAAGCGATGGAGAAGGGGTTGCCACGGGGTTGGTTGGCTGCTACGGAACTTCGGTACTGCATTGCTGCTACCGAGCGGCCTCTGCTCTCCTAGAGAAATGGAAATGAATTTACTTTATTACTCGCAACTCGGTCCGACGCCGACGTCCGGCATCTCCGCGAAATTAATATTAATGAAAAAGTGAGACTGTCTTGCCGACCGATTCTCACGAATTTCTGTCGCATACTCTTTACAATTAGACCGCGGTTCCTCCTGGTGACCGGACCAAAAGGAACGTCTTTTTTCTTTTTACTGATACCCGTGCCAAGTAAATGTTCTCCTGTATTTATAATGGCTCGGTTAATAATACAAACGTCCACGCGAGGCCTGACCATCTTGATCGTAAATATCAAACGTTGGCGAGACTTTTAATAAATCCTCGCAGCAGAGGGGCGGGCAAGGGTTGGTATTTCGGGCACACCCGTTCGACGCAGCGTAGCGCAGGACGAGCAATAAAATCTAAAGATATATATCTTTCGAAATAAAATAAAATGGTAAACGTAGCGTGAAACGGCCTGCTCGCCATATAACCGGCGCACTGCAACGGCAGCAGTACAGAGAGATCTGGGGAGTTCTCTGTCTTTCGTGAAATACATTTTCCGTATTGCTCCCTCCATCCCTCGTTCGGTCCTCGTACGTGGTCGAATTTACCCTCTCCCCTCCTCGTCTGCTCTTCTCTTACACCCACGTGCTCCTTTCATATCATATATATACGATACAGCCTGTATCTATCATTTTCCGTCGTCCTTTGTCTTCTATTTGACTTTACTTCCGTCGCAGTGACTGTGCTTTTCGTGCGTTCATCCGTTTCGACGAAGTTGCGCGCCTCCGGAGTCTCTTCTTCTCCTTTCCCTTCTATTTCGCCTTCGTTGAGCGCATTACGATTCATCCCTCTAACTGCCCCACTTCCCATTCGCGTGCGCTGTTATGGCAGTTCACGTCTCATTTTCAATTCCGATACAATGTACTTCTTGCTCGCCTCGCTGCTCGCCCTTACTCTCCGCTCTCTCGTTTCACGAGTATCTTCGCATTCGCATGGAACTTGCTTTCCGTTAAACCATTCGACACGGAAGGGGAGACTTCCGGCTCTGTTTAAATACTTAAAAACCTAGTATTATTACATCATCTCGTATATGCGTTCCATTGTATATTTTTCGCGGTAAATAAAGCGTATATTCGCATCGACATTTGCTGACTCGAAACACAATTTACATACTTGGTTTTTCCCGTATTCGCTTCTTGGAATATACGGAGAAACCTGCAGCGCGTATCCTTTCAAGGAAAATTTGAAGTCTTCTACCGAAGGTGATCATGAAAGGGATGAGCTCAGGGTCGCCCCGAGGCAACAAACAATATTCAAATTATTTTGAAATTTATGTCTCCGCTCGGAGCCGTAGATTTTTCAGTAACGAAGAGAAAAGGAAGTAAAACGGGGAAACGGAGCGGAGAGGGTCGAAGGATGGAGGTTAGGTTTGCTACGCCGTTAACGGACCGGGAAACAAGTCGAGGGCCCTAACTTTCGTTACCGCGCCGCTGAGAATTTATTATTCTGCGTACGAAAAGGGTGGCCCTTGTGTAACCCACGTCCACTTTAACGCAATTACTGCCTCCGTGCTGCTGGCTCGCAAAGGACGGAAAGACCATAAGGAAGAAGACGCGAAACGAAATTCTCTCAACCTTTCTTATGTTTCCGTTTGACTCTCTTCGAGAATAAAACATAGAAATACCTTTGCGAAGTTATAGGATGTACACATATACGAGGCACGCGAGGGTTACAACTATTACGACAGTTCTTATCGGTGTTACTGTAACTGCGTTACAAAAACATGAAGCGATGAAACTTATTACGTGTCAGTCATGCAGGCCGAAATCTCTGTCGTCTTTGTTCATCTAGGTCCGAAAATCTCGTTTCTCTGATCTTGTTCAAATTCCAGCCAGGTGTGATGAAATGAAAAAAGAAAGAACAAGCGGTCGAAAAAGATGGTGCGAGCCAGAAAGAGCAGAAGGGGACGCGGCAAGGTCCGGCAACGTTGGTCAGTCAGGAAGAAAATTCAAATAAGATTTTATAAGAGAAGGCGACATCTTAAGGAAATAAAGTAAAAAAGAAGGACATCGCGGAGAAATCCAAAGATAGGATCAGTCTGCGGAGAGAAATTGGAAGGGTGGCGTGGGATGATGAGAACAAAAAGTCAACCGATTCCGTTTGCGTCGTAGACGATGTCGTCGTCGTCCTACCGCTACTGCCGTCTGCTGGCGACTGGTGGCTGCCGGCGACTGCATTGCGCCGTCACGTCTCACGGGACTTCGGGGGTCCGTTCCAAGATGGTTCATTAGTTGTCGCAATGCAGGACCTTTCCCGTGCCTTCCCTTCTTTCTCGGTCACCGTCCTCCTTCGTTCTCGGTCGCCCTCTACACCCTTCGATTCTCGCGAGCGCTCCTTTTCCCGACAAATCCGCCGCTCCTACGCGTCGGCCTCGGCTGTCGAGTTCTCGAAACCCGGCAAATGCCACCGAAGGATATTTTACTCGGTCAACCGTGCTCTTGGATTTCCACGAAATCCCTGTTTTGGATGCGTTCGTTCTCTTGCCTCTGCCCATCTTGCTCTAGAGCCTAGACTACAGCCACCGTTGTCCCGATGGAATTTCCAATTTAGACGCTCCCTACTAACTCGTATCTCAAGTTCGTACCTTCGCTTTGGGTGTCTACTCTTTGCTATTCGTCGTCGGATTTTTCGTTCAGCTATACGTGGCAATTGCGGTGGTTCCACAAACGCGGATCGTGATCTCGTCATCGAAGAGAAGGTTATTCATTAACTGTCCGTGACGCGCAGCCTCGTAAAGATTGTAACGCATTGCTCATTCCGCAGCGTAATCCCCAGCTTTTAGTTTGTGGAGTATTCTGCAGAGAATGAGAGTCCTTCCCCGAGAACATGACAAAGCTATGCCATGTTCTCGAGAGATACTCCACAAACTGGAAACTTAGGATTATATTGTATGCACAACATGGTGCGCACAATGTACGCACCAGGTGTGCGTTCTTGGCTTGGTAGGTGTTTCGCAAAGCAGTCAAAGCAGAAGTGTTCTGCGAGCTGTAAGATTGTAAGACGCGACGCATCGGAAAAGACCGAGGGAAATTTTCCTAATAAGGGAATAGGTTAATTTTTTCAGTTAGAAAACTGTTATATCCCAAGCTCGTCTTGGGACTCTGTGGTCGTCCTGTATCGTTGCGCAAATTACTGTCAAGCGAGAGCATAGTCTCTTCGAAGATTCACTCTCCTCGGTCGTTAATCATCTTTTCAGACCCTGCTTTATCAGGTAGTAGAGAAAGAACGGTGTTCGGGTACCATAATTTTGTTTTCTTTATTAATCGAAGTACCTTTAACCTTTTGTCGTTCTCGTCGAAGGGTTCGCAACAAGATCCTCGATGGGTATATCGTTTACCTCCGCGTAAGCCGGCCCTGGCCTGCTCCCATTCCTCGGGCTCTTCCACCTTCGTCTCCGTCTCCCTGTTCGTGCCACTTCGCCCCCATCCAAATTTCGATTCGACTGTTCGTTCCACCCGGACGACCAGAGTCGCGCGTTCCTCCGGATTCGCGTCGCAGCCGTAGCGCGTATATGCCAGCGAGATTCTCGAAGGATTTCCCTTATCCGGGCCGTAGAGGCGACGCCGAACACACAGTATTCTTGCCCTCACTTCGGGGGATTACGAATTGCCGCAGCGTCGCGGTGGCTCCGCGAGCTTTTGTAGACGCGATGCCGAAACAATGGCGCCGCGCTGTGGCAAGTCGCGTGGAAGGACGCTCAAAGGACTCTATGATCGAGGGGTAAACCGGTAGGAAGAGGAGTTTTCTAGTGCGCGTTGGCTGAAGAGACGGACGCACGACGAGAATATGCCCCGCGGTCCCTTTTACGATGCAGTGCCTTGTAATATCAACTCTCGTAAAACTCATGCGAACCGTGAAACGATTGTTCCTTTGACGATGACTTCTTGGACCAGGTTCAGCGCAAACATATCCACTGCGTCTTCAAATGTACTCTCCGGTTCGATAGGAACGGTTATTGGGTTCGAGTCTGTTAATCGTCAAGGTTTTACGTAAGACTTAGACGTACGAAGAAATTCGTATCTCTCTCGAGGATTTAAAATCTAATTCTCATTTCTATCAAAGTTTTCCCTTTATTCCTTCTTATCGCGCGATATACGACTAACTTCGCATTCGCCTCAAATTCTTCTCCGCTCGACCCTTAACGTCCTCCCGCGTCGAGCAATATGTCGCTAAACTTTAAGAGTCGACTCGCGTGTTTTACTGCTGACAACTTTAAGCGTCCGTGCATCGAGTACGTGGAAAGGGGTTAGGTGCATTGTTACTTTGTTGCCAGTGAACGCAACACGACCGACCTATTCGACGACGATGGCGGTTTACGCGTCGCAGTATCAGCTCGTAAACTTTCCAAGAAGGGGTTTCGCGCGTTTATTGTCATGCATGGAGTTCGATTTTTCAGACGCTTTAGAGCCCCTGTTTCGCTGACCCATCTTTTCGTTTACTACCTTCGATCCGCTGTCGCTGCATCGCGGGGAATTGCAAAGTTCATTTTTCGTCAAATATATTTCGATAAATACGTTACTTCTCTCTTTACGTGTACCATCGATACACGTTTCGATCCATAGAAATTACTGTAAATGTGTCACATAGATTCGAAATAGATCCCGAGATCCCTGCGACTTAAGGAAGAGCTTGTAAAAATAGAGAAATCACGAATAATTGTATTCGCGTCGCGTATCGCAGCGGAGAAGCAATTTTTATCTCGTTCGATCGCGGTATAGTACGCCTTCTCACGATTCAACGCGCGGTGCCCAATAATAATATCGAGTCGGAGCGTAGTCAACGACGGACTAGGAACCTCTGCAAACGCGTAACTACCTGTCACGTCACTGTATCCAAATCAACCAGACTACGAAACGTGATAAGTCGCGTCTCTTTCCCTCTACGGCTCCACCCGCTACCTGATGCTCTTCTCGCCACCCCCTTCGCTTTCACGTCCCGCGTGAGTGTCGGCGCAGAAGCGACGAGTTTTCAGCGAAACTCGATCTCGAATTCAAGTCGACCTTCGAGTTAATCAAAACTCAAACCCGGCGAGGAGAGAGATTCGCAAACTCCGCGCGTCTCCTCCCTGTCCCTTCAGCGACGGAAGTGCTGCCTGGAGAGATAGAATGGGAACTGATTCTTCCGTGCGTCGTTTTCTGCGTCTTTGTCGAGACATTTTTCTCGCGTTCCCTCCCTTTGTTCTACGCGTCGAACAAATTCCGCAATACCTTCGCCGATCTTCCATTCCTCTGCCACCAATCTCAGTGTCGCTCAATCGGTGCGCATTCGTCCCTCGGGAGTTTCCAAACGAGGTGGCGCGGATCCGCGAAACTTTTCGACGAGAAATGTAAAAAAGAAACATCCTTTGTTTAGCAGAATTGTTCGTCCCGTTAAATTTAAGCTGGTTCCGTTGTTTGTATTTTCTCGACGACGCCGACGATTAGCTTAGCTTTAATGCCAAGAACACCTTACTATATTTAATCGATGAAACGTACGATTAACATTCGATAAGAATGAATGTTTGAAAAAGGAGCAAAATCATGATAATTTAAGAAGTTTGAGAGACGCTGCTCTACCCACCTCCCTCTTTTGCTCCTTTGCTCCGTCTTGCCCTTTCCTTTCCGCAGAGTGAATTCCCTGTCCATTTGTTTCACCCTGTTTCTTTGCTACTCTCCACCCTGGTCGCGCCTTCGCGACCCCCTTTCGTCCCTCCCCCGTTGAGTGGATTTTCCGTGTTTCCTTATTTCTTTCTCCGGCTGTGAATCGTAGTCAAGTTAAACCGAGCGCAACAACCGGCGCTGCAGACGAAAAATGGATTCGGTCGTTGTTCCTTTCTCCGACCCCCGGTTTTCTAACCCCTTCCGATTCCAGCGTTCTCGCTCGCTCCAGCAACGACGATTGCGCTTGCTTGTTCGAAGAAGAAACGCCTGTGAGGCGCCCGCCGGCAGCTGAGAGGACTCCTTTCTTAATCTTTCCTGAGACAATCGTCTCGGCGTGATAATTTAATCCGGGAGTTACGGAATTAAAAGTTTCCCGCTGAGCGGCGCACGACCAAGGACGTTCCTGTCTCCTTCGCCCTTCCCTTTGCCGCGACCACCTTGCCTCGTCTTCTTCCCTAAATTCCGTTTCCCTTGCGTCCCTCTACTCTGTTTGTTCTTCCTTCTCTTTACCCGACACCCTCTTTACCTCACTCCCTCTTCTCCATGCTTCTTGAGCTTAACTATCTATTTTTCGAACGGTCTTCTACTTTTTTCTTTCTTCTCTCATTACGCCCTGCTCTAACCGTATCTTTTGGTTTATGTATCTTTTCCGTTGTTTCGTACGTCTGTCCCTTTGCACGACACCAAAGAGCCCCTCGTCGTGCTCGCCACTAGACTTTGTTAACCAATTTGTCTTGCCACCGTTGAAACCAGACTCTGAAATGTCCTTGCAAGCGTATTGGAACTCCTGTTTATTTTTAAAGATAACAAGGTATGCGAGACTAGTTGTAAAACATTTCTGGATTTTATTTCTGGACTTGAATTATACAGTAGTAGCGAGAGGAGACTCGATACGTTTAATACGTAATGTTTAATCTTACTTGGAGCGTTCCTCGTTTCTCATAGCGTTGTTTGGATAAGCTTTGGTCTTCGAGTTCCATTCGCTCCGACGACTCCTCGCAATCTCGCTAGGAACCGACACGATTAATCAACGGATACCGAAATCTCTACAGAGATCGATGTTTCTTCATCCCCCGTCGTACACTTTGTGTTTTTCTATAGCATACGAACGAAGCTCCGAAGCTCCGAGGCGATTGTAAGAGGATAACATCGAAAGTAGTTTCCTAAGCGATTATTGCCTGTAATGAATGAACTTACCGCGAAATATCATCGCAGTGGTAACAGCCAGCGAAAGTTCTTTGAAATTCCGCTGGCTCTCCGTCCGTTCCCTTCCACGGAGGATTTCATTCGCGAGCGCCTCTCGTTTCCTGGATTCGGTCTTCGCTGATTACTCGCTGAAAGGCAAAGTCGCAATTAATTGAGAGATTTGAAATTTCATCGAGGTACGATCCCCCACCTTCCGCAATGTCTTTCGACCAACTGGGCGAACAACGGGAGGGCATAAATATTTTCGTAACGAATTCACGAAAAGAAGAAGGGGGGTGCCACTAATTATGCGACGCAGACGTCCGCCTACGCCGTCGACTCGGATTATTAATATTTACGACAATTCGCGGTGTTCTGGCCGGCACCTAACTGCGCGATATACCAGAAACTCGACGACTCTCGTTTCACCCCCCCGTGTATTTACTGGCCCTGCCGGTTGGCTCGTTTTCGACCTCGGTGCGGCGCACTTGTTAAAATGCGGAAAGAAAAGAAAACACGAGGGGAAAGAGGGGGAGAAAAACAGCGCGATAAATAAGAATGAAGCGCGGGTTATTAAAATAACAAATGCGTTCGCGTGCATGGATGGGAAAAAAGGCCGCCGTTTTCATGCATTTGCACGGTTCCACGAATACGCGATGGCCTCTTAAACGTAGTACATGTGTCGACGAAAAAATTGCGTTTCGGTGAACGAAATGAAATTTTTACGCGACATTTTTATATCATCGCATGGCCATTCGGCAGACGTGAACGAGCGGAAAATGATTCTTCGTTTGAAAACACGTGAAAACCCGTCGAACGAGCTTCTCTTTGGCCGGTACTTTGGTTTCGACAAAAATTGAATTAAAAACAAAAACATGCTAGGTGCGCGTGTACTCTCGACAGGAGCGTTACTTTCGCTTCGGTGTAAGCGACTATTGAATTTCGCTGCGGTGTATCGAATATTGTACTTTTCGCAACGATTTAACGTGCTTTTATTTGAAAATAATGGATGTACTCAATTTATCGCGTATACAAAAGATCCGTCCGTACTCTGCTTGGTTCTTTTCAAAAATAAGTACTCGACCGAAGGATACTTATTCTGCATATTAATTTCATTTTATCGCGAATAATCCTTTTCTTTGCGTTTGGCTCACGAATTACATCAGCCTTCCTGTTTTCAGCGTCCCGCGGTTGGAATATGCTTCCAAGAATACATTTTTTTATCGGAGTTTTATTTTAATACTTTAAGCTACATTTTTCTATAGCTGTTTTTCTGAAACAGAATTGCACGAGACTTGCAACCTATTGTTCCGAAAAAGGAGTCGAGAAAGGAGTCGAGAAAACTTTGAAATTGTCAAGTGTTTCGATATTGCTGAGCGTTAATTGCAGATAATTTCTGCTTCCGTTTCCGTGGACAGCAAGTTTTCGGTAAAGGATCCGGTATAAGATCAACTCGGAGCGATGCTGTGTTAATGAGCTCTGCGAGCCTCTAATCAGACGTACCTTCTGATTGGTTGTGACGCGGAACCTCCGCTTCGCGAGGTCGTGTAAACACGAATCTAATTTGAACGTGTCGAGGGTGGCTCATACAACGTGCTAATTATTATGGAAACAGAGTAGCTTTACCAGTCGAAACGCATAGACTCGGTCGGTTTTGGGTAATCATTTTCAAAATAATTAACACAATTACACACCTATGCAAAGGATACTGTTTTCCGCGCGTGCAACTGAAATTTAGCGAAACAGAGTGAAACGATTCATCGCGCCTGTTTTAGAAAATGATTTCCCCTAAGCGTAGCATAATTGCACCGCGCGTATCGTAATCAAATTATTCTACGATCGTTCCAACGGAAGCGGTCGATACTTTCTGCTCGTCGAACAATGACATTGAATCGATAAACTGTACTAATCGTTCATCGTTGCGATCTCCTATTATTTGTGAATTTTACTAAATCTCGTTCAAACTTTCATTCGTTCCGTAACGATCACGCTTTTATTTCGAAAAATGCCAGACCACGCGTGACTTTCCCCGTAAGAGGAACACACGTTCCCGAAATTTCGCTTGCAACGTACAAGGGATGGCGTGGAACAGCCAGAAAGGGACAGCGAGTCCAACCGGAAAGTTGGATGCTGCGTCGAATTGCAGCATGGAGGTGCACGATAGGTGCACAGCACGATACCGTGCTTTCCTAGGTGCTTCTGAATGCACCACGCGCGTAATAATCGGCCCCACGTTGGACTCGCGTGCGAACCGTAAAGGGAGTGCTACGAACTGAGTCACCGAACCTACCACCGTATGACTCACGCTTGTAATTTGCCAATTACCAGACTCGAGTTAATCAGATTGACTCGTCCGACACCAAGCGTGCTTCCGCCAAACTACGGAATTGTCCCGGGGTCAGGAGAGTTGCGACCTGGTTGTCTTGAATTCCCGTGCTTCCTCCCCCATGTGTGCAACTTTTCCTTTTAACGAATGAACATAGATACGTAAAAGCGGCTTTTGTACCTCTAATAACGCCTTCGATAAAAAATCGTCTCGAAAAGTTTCTTCCAGAGTTTGCCCAAGACCAAGTTTTTGAAAATTAAATTATAAAGAAAAATTACTCCATACTTTTGACGAGGAAAACGCACCTTCTAGCTTCTGTGCAAATATGAAAGTATTAAAAATGAACCAGATATTACAGCGGACTCTGTGTATTAAGTAACCAACGTAGCAGAATTTTAAAGTCGAAGCTGGCTGGCTGGCTGGCTGGCTGGCTGAAAAACACTCGATGTACGGTGAAACTACAATTCTTAGTTTGCTATTCAGTTCATTTCATTCATTTTTTCTGCCCGTCTCGTCTCCTATTATCGCGGAAAAGAATTTGCGAGAACATTTCAAGACGAGCACAGCTGAATAGAAAAAACCCATTCGCACCTGCGCAAATATTCACCAAGTAATTGCCGGATGAAGAAGTTCCGGATAAGGAATTCTGCAGAGAGCTGGGAATATCACATTAGCATCGCGAAACCGAGAAACGTGAATAATGAGATAATAGAATCCCGTTTCCTGTATCACATTTATCATATTTACGACCGTATTATTGTCTTCCTTCTGCGGCCGATTAAGTTGCGCGTTTCTCGAATTTCAGCGGGTTTCAACGAAGCGAGTTTAACAATTAAAATTCGTTACATATTTTACATATTGTTTAGGTGTGCAATCAAATTGAATATCTAGGATATAGAGAGGATAATAAGGATAATTTTTAATTTCCTTTCCAATGACGATAAAATACAAATAAACCAATCTCCGTTAATGGTTTTGAATGTTTGATAGCGACATTCGATTAAAATTGTTATCGTTGCCGATCGAGGTAAAGATTATTTGGTTGCTTAGGAGGAGAAGGATAACAACGAGGGAACGTAACCATACGAATATAGTTTAATGGAACCATCCATTATCTCGCGTTGTTTCTCCGCTGAGTTGCCATTATTATATCCTCATGATTTAGTTATTAGGTCGGACTACTATGTATTCTCCCTCTTCGAAGCACACAGGAGAGCACTTCAGCCGGTCCGGAATACAGCTTCTGGTTGGAAGGTCGAAAGTTTGGATGGCTCGAAATTGATCGGAGGGTTTCGGGTATGTTCCAAAACGTGCTCTGCAATTTCTGTCGAGGTTTACGTAAGGCATAAATTGACCCAATTAAATTTTGCGAAAAAGCAACCGGCAGCGTATCTGTGAGCATCCACTCGAATCGCAGAGGATGTTCGCGTTATCGGTATTCGGTGATTTTTCTGCGAGAGCCAAACTTAAAAGTATGAAATTAAAAATTTCACTCGCCAACCTCGCTAAATCTTGGCGAAACGATGTTTCGCATTTCCGCTAAAACCCGGCGAGATCTTGGCGAGTTAAGCATCAACGCGGATTCATTCACGAGCATTCTCAAAGCGGAAGTGGACCGCGACGATTCGCTCTCGTGTCATTTTTCATCGTTGATTAATGCTCAACGCAAGAAGGTAATTACAACCGGAGGAATAAGTATTGTCGTATTGTTATTAGAATCAGCTTTCGTAATCCCACGATAAATGCCTATTCCACGTAATCTGTTCGTTGTATTTCTGCGCCAATTTGAATACAAAGAACCGTGATAACTGGCCCCGGTTCCATTGTCGAGAATATATGTAACGACCGGCTCGGCGGCATGATACATGCGCCTGAAACCGTGACACGCGGGAATTAGCTGCTCGGTCGAAGCATTTTAGCGAGGTTTTCGGAAGTTTCATTGGGTTTTATTATCTATTTCTCGGTAGATTTATCCTCACCAGCAGTTACACTTTGATACTAAAATTGAACCAACATTTCGGTGGACTGTTTTCCTGTTTTCTAGTCTCGATTATCCCTTGGCTATCTATCTCTGTCGCTACAACTGCTAGAATGCAGCGTAATTTTGATGCGGTTCCAAAGTGACGCTCGTCATTCTCGTTCGTCAAGCCCAGGCGGAAGAAGGGCTTTTTAATCGTCCCCTAGGAGACTAGACGCTCAAAAACGTGCCCGTCAAAGGATTCCTGGTGCGAAAATTGTCGCGTGCTCCACGCACCGCGCGAACGAGCAGCAACTTGTAATAGAGTTCCGCGTGCTTTGTTAAGCTCACAGGATAGACAGGAGGACACGGTCTGAGGCTCGCTAGGTGGGCGGGCAAAGTTACGCCAGCAGGTAACTGTTGATCTGAAAAGCGGTGGCAGTTTGGTAGGGGATAGCCATGGACTTGAATGGCGAAGTGCCTCGAGGGCCGTCAGATGCATTTTTCATGTCTCGTCCAAGATATATACACAAAGAAGGGAGGGAAAGAGCGAACGGATCCCGTCGAGGTGCTCGCAGTCCTTCTTTCCTCCTTCTCTATCTCTCCTCCGGCGCGTCGCCGTCGCCGTCTCCGTCGCCGCCGCGTCGTTTCGATTCCCATTCTCTCGCGATTCGATTCTCTCGGTCCGCGAAAGTGGACTATACCAGTCGCTGCTTCTGGTCCGTTGCGTCGCACGAAAAGTCCTTTGGCGAGATAGACTCGTATATTCGAACGGCATAATTTCGTCTCTTCACCTTTTTCTTCCGCCACTTCTTTATCGCGCCTCTTCCTGCTTTATTCGGATTTCTAGCGGTCATTTTTTCGGCTGGAGTCGTTCCTTGGGTACACCTTTCGAGACGGGTAGATTGCTCGCACTTTTTCAATCCAAACTAGTGACGATGGGTAAAATGAGATACATCCAAACCATATACTTGGTCCTGGCAACTTCTTTATCGCGACTTCTTTATGCGTTTTATTCCGATTCCTGGCGGCCGTTCCCTCAGACGGAAGCGTTCCCAGGGTCCAAGTTTGGAGACCGATGGATTTTGTCTCGATCCGTCCCACCGTGGAATTTATTATTCCCGATAACTTTTCCTTTACACGGATTGCCCGGGCTGCTGGGACGCTTCTCTGCGCCCTGGGATATCCTAGTCTCGCAGCTCGCGGCGCGAGTTGGACTTTTTGCCTCGTTCCTTATTCGACGGGTATAGGTACGCGCGTTTGGCCCCGCGTACCATGGCTGATCGATCGCCGTGCTTATCTTAAATTCAATGGGGCATCGGGCGATTGAATAAAATCGAGACTCGCCGGCAAATCGACGTTAATAATGTTTAAAGTTCGCAGACCGAGATAAGGGAACCTCTCGATAATGCTGAGTGTAAGCGAACGCTGTCTCGATAACTTTTTTATTGCGTTCCGCTCCCCTTTCGTCTCACATTTTTCCTTGCCATCCACTTTCTCGCTAATATCGTTGGGTGGCTGTTGTTGACACATTCGCCGCCGTTAACGTAATTTAACGTCATTTTTAAATTCGTATCTAGTTTTCAATTCACTGTATTTATGGAAATTTATCTTTTTCTGTTGCAGGTAAGCACTTTCAAAGTATCAACCGTACGTTTGGATATTTACTTGCAGTCTAAGAAAATTCGAGATCGATTCTTCGTAAGTAATTCGGATTATTTATATCTAGTCTCGTGTTATTTCCATAACAAGCTATAAAATAAACGCGTTGTTTAGCGAACCGATGCTCAGACAGCAACGATATCACGACGATTGGATAATCCACGAGTTACAGCGTTTACAATATAAAACTGCGCCTGTCCGTTTATCGCGCTAGCATTCGTCGATAAGCAGAAAGCGTTTAATCCGACGATATATTCTCGCGGTGTAACCTGGACTACGGGTGGTAACAAACACGCGAACGATACCGACCATATCGCGAGCAAGCCGAACGCGAAATTCTTGTCCGACCGTGTCGAATCGCGAGAACCAAACAACGCCAAGACTCTCGTATCGCGTTTACTTTTGCTTACATTTTTTCTCCTATAAGTTAGGTTTCACGTTCGACAAATACAAGGGTGTGTACAGTGTATTTACCGATCGTCTGCTATTCGATTAAAATTCTGCTCGTTTCTGGAATCCACGTATGAACTAAAAATCAAGAATCATCGATGGTTGCATCGGTGAGAACCGTAGGAACGGTGGAAGCGAGCGGATGGGAAAAGGTTAGAAAGCCGGGGAGCTAAAAGAAAGCAAAAGAGAGTAGCGACGATCGAGGATGGAGGCTACTTAAGATTTCGGCCGCGTGCTGGCTCTTCTTAACCTCTGTTCGTCCGCGTTTTTTAACCGGGAATCTCTATCCCTTCTTCGCCAGAATCTCCTCCTCTCTTTCGCGCCATCCCCTCCTCGCAGAGGATCCTTCGAAGTCCTTTCAAGTTCTCTCTCGGGTCGCATCGAGCTACATCGTGGAGCACTTGGTTGCAAATCCAATCGGATCCAAGCTCGAATCGCGCTACGGTGTGATTTTTGGACTTTTCATCGTCGCTTGACCCTTGAACTCTCGTTCCCCCCGTTACCTCTCCGAAGCAAACGACGAAACGAGTTTCCATCGAGCGAGTGTACGTCCCTTAATATTTGTTAGAATTTCTCGTTCCTTTTTAATAAAAAAGACCAATTCGACAACCTCAAGCATCTTTACCCTTTATAATCATCGACCGATCGTCACTTTTTAGGTCAATCTAGTTTGGACGTTTTCTCAGAGGATTGGGAATCTATATCAATGGGCACCATCGATATCCTTCCGAATTTATCTAGTTTTCCAATTTCCATACGCGCTTCGTCTTGCTCGTTGCGTATCCCTTCGTCTTTATTCCTTTGTTCGAAAATGGAATCGCGCGAATCAAAGACGGACCTCCTTCTTCCAGGGTATCCCCGACTTTTTATCGGTGCCCGAACAACCAAGTCCCTGACCGAAGGGAACCCTGGAATCGGCAAAGACGAAGTGCTGGAACGTCGACATTAAGAATCCAACTTCTTTCTGGATGTTCTCTCGGACACGTAGCATAAGACCCACCCATTCGCCTGGTTGTCGTTTTTCTTCCAGGAAACTTTCCAACCCCTCTCGATTCCACGAGCGCACACGCCTCCGCGTATCCTCAAGAACGCGTACGTATATATAGATGCCACTGGGTCGCCACCTTTCGGATGATGAACGCCGATCGCCGTCGAGCAATGAAAGTTTTACCGAATGTTCGAGAATCCGACAGTTTCCCCTATGAACGAAAACGGCGGAAAAGAATGGTAGATTTACAATCGTAAGAATAGTATTAAAATAACGAGCCGTTGCCTATTCTGGTTAAAAATGTTTTCGACGTAAAAATATTTCTTTCGCATCGGCTGTGTAACGAATTCGTTCCGTTCATTTAGATTAAACATTATTCAGAGACGAGTCCTGCCGGCAGTTGAATCGCGCGAACGAAAAATTGAAAAGGTTTTTGGTAAACAACGCGATAAATATCGCAGGCTCTTTCGCAGCCAGAGCGATCCCTTGGGCGGGGAGTTTGTTATTCGCGATCGGAATTGGGTCAGAAAAAGGCGAAAACAGCGGTGATTTTCTTCTTGATTCTGTTTTTCCGCCTCGGTCGTTCAGGATTGGGAGACATATTGAATTATTTGGAATGTTACGAATGCGATATAGTATTTTTCGATACGATCTTTTGTACGCGAATTCTGTGCTTGCACCGCGTGAAGTAGGTTGGGGGTCTTAAATTATGTTCCGTTGTAAATTTCTAGCCATTCGTGTTAAAAATGAATCAAACAATATATGTATAATCATGCTCGAGCTCTGGATAAAGTTCTCCGGGTCAAGGAAATCGTTTTTATCACCCGACGCGATCTCCATTATTCACCAAAGAAATGGTCTTGCGATGTAAAAGCATGGGACAGGAAGGAAACCAAGAAAGATGCACCTTGTTTCATGTTGTGTGTCTCTCGCAAAACTGGCGACCGTAGTTTTCGAAAATCGCGCAACACATTTTCTCCCGTTTTTCCGAAGCGATATTAAAGTCAGGGAATTGAAAGTCAAAGGGAGACGAATAATATTTCGAAATAAGGGTCATGCAAAGTTACGGTATCAAAATACACGGATATTTTCGAGACAAGCTAACGTAATAGATTCGTTCGAGCAGCCAGGGTGGATTTATGCGTCGCCGTCCCAGGGAAAGAGGACTTTCCAGAATTACCTCTGGCCCGTTCGGAGAAGTCAGGGTGGTGCGATCTCAAGGTTCAGATGTCGCGGTCCGCGATAAGGAGATCGCGGTGGAGGTTGGGTGGGGGTGTACGAAGAGGGGGCGGAAGAGCGTGTCGAGGCAGAGCTCGTTGGGGGACGAAGGCACCCGGTTTCTATCTATGTTAATTACCGAGGCGGACGTAAATCACGATCGTCCAGGTGCTCGGTCGGCAAACTAGCTACCTTACCTCGGGCTTCCACGAACCGACGTGGGCCGCGGGATAAAAGCTGTAATTAATTACGCAATTATCCAGCCCCCCCTCCCGCCCCCCCATTTTAAAGATAAAAACCGTATTTTTCGCTTCGATGCGGCTTACGGGTAGCCACCTCCTTCTCTCTCCATCGCGCTACGTCTTCGTTCCTCCGCTTCTTCTTCGCTCCACTTTGAAACTCTTTTCCTTGGTCTCTCGAAACTGTGTGGCTTTCTACGGATTTCGCTGGGTGCAGAAGCCACCCATCGTTATCCTCCGTAGCTCCTTCCAGCTTCTTTTCCTTTGGACTCATCGTACTTCTCCACTTCTACCGATACTTCTTCTTGTTCGCTTCTACTATCAGCTCGAGCGGTACCTTCTCTCCCGCTGGTCTTTTTCTTACACCCGTTTGCCCAGGCATCCCTGATTTAGAGCTCATTTTCGTCGGCCGAAAGCTGTGCCGTTCTCACTCCTGAATCAACTTTGCACCCTCCACAAATCACCGTCGAGCCATTACGCCGCTCTCTTTCTTTCACGGGATTGTTCGCCGATGGTGGCGGCAAATTCTTCGGGTCACAAGCTGATCCCAAGGTGTCCCTCCGCGTAACAGTTTTCTTCTCAAGAGTTGCTCTAGATGCTTCGCGCGATACAACAAAGATATTTTTTGGTTTTCCGATAGTCGAACCAAGCGGTATACGTTCAACTTGATCTTACGTCAATTCGAAGGAACCGGCTAGGCTGGGCGGTTATTGCTTCTCGTGTCTGGTTCCCAATCCAGGCTTCGCGTTACGACGTAATATATCGTCGCCTTGGGATCACCGTCGTAATTATCCTCTAATACCAATTCATAAGAGCGTCGGCCATTTTCGAACCCCCTCACGTAATTCTAAGAGAAGCACGAGGATGTACGTTCCAACGCACACGTAGCCGACAGTTGGTGCGCGTGCGCGCACACCAACTCGCTTCCCTCTCTCTCTCCCTCTCTCGAGACCGATATACGTGTATCGTTTTCCACGATAAGAGGCCACCAGGCACAGAGAAAAGACGTCTCGATTCCTCTCGCCACATTTCTTCTTTCCCGGTTTCTCCACTTTTCCTCCGTTCTTCTCTCTCTTTTCTTCTCCGCGACTGCTGCCTCTTCTCGTCACTTCCAATCTCACCGGTTTGCCTCCTCCTCCCCGCCTTGTTTTTCGTCCTATTGTTGTTGTTCTTTTTTCCTTTCTCTTCGCGTTCGTTAGAGGAGAACCTCGACGATTTTCCTTTCCGGACAGCTAATCAGCTAAGAAGGACGCGCCGAGATTACAGAGATGGACTTAACGGGCCCCGAAACGTTTAAGCGAGGTAGAGCAACAGCGAGCGGGCAGCTGAAGCAGCAACGGTAATTCGAGATACCTTTCGGGACTCGGAGAAAAGGAGAATCGAGTCGAGACTCGCCCTACGGCATTTCTGATGTGGCCATCGGTGCAGGCCATGAATCTTTCATGCGTCAATCGCTCTCTTCCCTCTTCTTCGTTCCTTCCGTGATCTCCTTTCGAACCTCGTGCCTCTCGTCCCTTCTCTGTTTCTATCTTGGAGGGTCGCAGTGTCCCTTTCGAGAAATCCCAGCGAGTCGACGCTTCGAGTTATCAGTCAGCAAAATCTGTCAATCGGTTGGGTAACGTATTCCAGTCGGCTGTCCCGTCACCCACCCATTGCTGTTACCCCGCCACCGGGCAACGCCGTCGTATTACCGTCTCTCTGCCATCGGGACGATCCTCGTGATCCATTTCTTATTCTTTCCGACCTCGATCTCCCGATATATCCTCCCGAGCACCGGATTTGGTCGCGAACTCTCGTCAGGGGTCGGTTATTAAGGCGAATCCTTTCCAAGACTTCACAGATTGGAACGACGCGCGCCGATCAATTTTAACCGAGGATGCCGATCCTTTGACGTTCAAAGGCTGGGTGACATAACGTTTCGACATAATTAGAAAGACGTTCTTCCTAAATGTATTCGTTTCTCGACGTTCGACTTTGTCCAGGACCAATTACGATTTCGAAAGAGTGCGAAATTTAATTTGTTTCGAATGAAACGCTTCGTAACATTCGATGCAATTAAACAGAGTGCAACGATTAAAAAACTTTACCTTCTACTGTACAGGTGGTCAACAAAAGGTGGTACGTCAGAGGTTTTCGAATACAATTTCAATTAAAGTAAAAGTGGGAGCAAAGCCCTCGATATAAAATAGTTATGCAGCCAAATCCTTTTTTGAGACTCTGTGAATCGAGATTGCTTCAAAGTTTGAAAGCTTTATTTTGTTTACGTAGAGTTGTTTCGATTCTGTTGATTTTACATTTTCGCACTTTACGTTATTGCGAAACCAGTTCGTTGTTGCATCGAAATGCAAAGGTTCGGGTTTATGGATTTTTTGTAACTATATTAGGAGACTTCATTTGGTTCGATCCTCTTGTTTCGCGTTTCCCTTTGGATTCAAATGTAATAATTTCATCGGTGAAAATACGTTATCGAAGAACGTAACTCTGGTTCGAATCGAAGAGGGAAAAGCAGTTTCAGCGATTGAATTAATACTCGATTAATTCCGCGTGCCATCTGTTCGCAGTCGACTACAAAACTACGTTAAACCTCATTGGCTTGCTACAAAACGCAACATTCGGTTAGACAGCGTAATCGTGTTCATCATCGACTGCATTCGACGATACACGCATTAATTAGACAGACGATACGCACAATAAAGCAATTACACGGCGATTTAATATAACGCTGGTGAAAACGATACAAAAGGTGTTAATAAATCCTATTAATAAGTCGTCCCTGGTCAATAATAAGACATTAAATTACCGCGATTCCGGTGCACAATCGAATAATTGAATCGAGATCGACGATTCGCTGGTACAGAAAGCGCGTTCTCAAATAAAGTTCGATCATCGGAAAACGGTTTATCAGATCTCGCGGAAAGTTCTTGCGTTTCCTAACAGAGGATAACAAGGTAATACATTTCTTAATCCGTGGAATTGTATACATCGTAACGGGGGATCCGTTGCATTCGACAATCATTGGTCAGCTTGGCGCGAAGTGGTTCGAAGCTGGAGTGGTTCGTTAGTTGGTCTCGTTTCATCAGCGGATACCTAATCTTTCTTTGGCTGGTGTGTTCGTTTTCACGTAGACGGTGTCGTTTCTGCGAGAACGTAATATGGATCTGGACCAGAGAGTCTAATCGTAATTCCGCGGAGGCCACGAGATGGAGACCGAGTTGAAATCCGATTCGAATTCGCAGGGAGGGCTGAGCCAACGGCGCGGCTGGTCCTGCAGAAGGAGGCAGAAACGAAGGGGTGGAGGCGGCGGTGGAGGATCGTCGGCCCCGAGGCTCATCGTTCATTCATGGGGCATTTACTCGGTATCCCCGTAAAGCCAACCTCCTCCTTAGACTCCTATCCTCCTTCAGACCCGGGCCGCTGGCAACCCCTTGTGCCTCCTTACATCATTCTCTTGTCCTCCGGAATGGATCGGGATCAGGCGGATATAATATCTTCCTCAAGGATTCATTTTCGAGCGCGGCTGACCACGCTGTGTGTGCTCCTCTTCAGAATTTTCAAGCTGCAATTCGTCTTGCGTGAAACATTGTCCCCTGTCGCGTCTACGTACTTTGGAATTATTCATTCCACCGATGTACTTCTCGTAATTGCTTCGACCTTTCACTTTACAGCTCGCGGAGAGCTCCTTTGCCTACGTTTTTATTAGCGTAAAACTACCGGTCATATTTGCTTCATAGACTTCGATGTTATCGTACATAAACGTCTCAACTTTTTAAAGACTCAATTGTGAGACATTCATACCACGGAGTTTTATTAGCTACCAGACAGAAAAGAAAACTTCTTCGACCAAAAAATGGTTGTTTTAGTCGAGAAAATGCACGCCTCGGAAAGTTCTGAAACGATCCCAGGATACGGAGTGTCCTGGAGCGCTTAACCCGCACGAGACTAATCTTTATCCAATTATGAGGCGCTGTGCTTAGAACGTTTTGGTCATGTTGCATCTTCCCACGCGCTGAGCCATCTCACACCCGTACTCTCAACAAGTTGTTTCAAATTTTTGTAACGACAAGGACATTGAAAGTCGATTGACCAAATTCTTCTGCAAAGTATTTTTCGTCGTGACGTGACTTGTATCGCGTGTTTACGAAAAGACAGTTGAACCTCTTAATCCTCGGTCTGGGAATTCATCGATTACCGCCCCTACAGTCGATACATAGAGAATAAAATTGTTCGCGAAACGATGTGGTTTACTGCTATGGAATAAATTCTCGCAATCATTACGTGGGAAGATGTTGGCTGCATTGTTCTCGCAAGTATGTTCAGTCGAGTACTCGTCGAATGAATTGTTCTAAAGAATTTCAACGATTCTAAGAGTTGGCAAGAAAAATTAAATTAGCATTGCAGCCAAGTACACGGTGTCTTTGCAAGTGTTCTTGGCATCGACTTCGTAGTTGCCAGTAATACAATCAAGAAATGTCTCGGGTGTCTGTTCCAGAGAAACGTTTCGCACAATTTCTTCGCGGTACTTAGCAAAGGTTCGAGTCGAGTCGTCGACATAGCCAATCGTTGGACGAATCGCATCGCCGGATTACCATCCGTCTCGAAACACTTGCGAGTCGTTACATGCGACGTGTTCGTCGAAACTGATTTCACCTAACGTCGCGTACGAAGCTCGTAGACGACGTTTATCGGTAAACGTCGCGGCGTCGGAGTTTCCGGAGAGGAGACACTAACGGTAATTGCCAGTCTTTCTTCCGGGGTATCGACTGAAACGCACAAAGACCGTCCAAGTAGGAACTAAATCTTTGTGACTCCATTATTGGATCCTCATACCTCCGCGCAGGGTAGCACTGGCCCGATATGAAATCCGGAAAGTGCAGCCTCTCTCGATTCTCCGGTGCAAGCGAGACCATCGTGCGGTGAAACGGCACCCGGATCGAAAGTTATTACAAATTCCAATCATAAGGCCCAATCGATAAGCCACGAAGCTTCAAAGAAAATTATAAGTTGAGCATCATGGATCCGCGGGATAGGGGTGCTGGCGGACGGGGGTAGCAACGAGTTGGTCGACGGAGGTTGGGAACAGGGTAGCGGGAGGGGTGGGTTAGCCAGGTCGTAAAGCCATGAAAGCGCCTCCAACAAGGCGGCATTGCAGGCAGCTTTTAAAGTTAATAAATTCGTCGGCTTGGTTTACTCTTCCACCGGTTTTCCCTTCCGCTTTCTCTACTGTCTCTGTTCCTCTTCCCTTCCGTGCTTCTTTTTTTCATCAGCGACGAAGAGGCAACCGGGGAAAAGAGATTTAAACTTAGTTTGAACGAGAGAACGAGGCAAACGGATTTAATAATATCCTATACCAATAATAAATCAAGTTTATATTTAGCGATATCGCGGTGGCGCGATTCCCTGCTCCCTGGCGGAGGCGCGTGCGACCGATCGCGGAACGTTGGAAACTTTCTACTTGGTTTCGAGATCCCCGGGGCTCCTCGATTCTGCCCGTGATCTGTAATTGGCTACCGTCCTTCTGATTTTATTTCAGTCGGGAGCACTTGGTTGACATAATGTACTTGGGATTGTTTGGTTTGTTTCTCGAGTCGGGTAGCTCGCAACGAGTCGCGACTGGTAATTCCATCGGACGGCGAATAACTTACTAGAATCGCGCAGCAGACTCTTTTCTCTTTCGGTTATCGATCGCCATTCGCGATTCATCGTCTAGACTTCATTAGCTCGCGAGGATCCTCCGGATGTAGCAATTTGGAGAACGACCTTGAGGCCCGTGTCATTTTCACGGTTCCGACGGAGGGGATTCAACAAATTTTCTCCTAACAAAGCGCATCCATATTCCAGCCGGAAGGACAATCGGCTGACCGCCCTTTGTTATACGATTATTGCCCTAATACCCAGGTGGACCTACCCTTGGTAATCGTAGCCGCGTCCGATCCAGCTACTCTCGCTGGTAAATGGTGTACGTTCACCGCGTTATATTTCCCGTGTGAAAACCACTGTTCAAGGTAAATTATTTTAATACGCGGCCCTAGGGAGATGCTCGATCGACAATTCTGCAAAAATATTTTCCGTACCGGATACTTTGGTCTTATGAAATATTTAACAAGCATCGAGGACCAACCCCTACTGGAATTCGATGGTTTATCGCGAACGAAACTAAATTTCAGCGTTGGTAAACGTGTACTTTCGGTTGCCGGTAACGAATAACTTACGGCGATACGTTGATAATTTTCCTCTAAAATTATGTTTCCCCCGAGGAAGAAGCCAGAAACGACGAATTAAATATTAACTTTCCGAAGTTTCCTTCCGCGGAAAAAAGGACCAAATCCTCTTAGGAAAATGTGCAGACGTTTGAGTGGTTAGAGTTCTTTAATTTCCAAAGTAAAGTGTGCCCCTTCGGCGCGTAAATTTTATTTCGCGGCTATTTCGGCAGAAAGTATCACTGTTGGGTACGCACATATACACGCATAAATGTATATACATCCGCATTTTAATAACTCTAAAGGAACCGTAAGGTACTCCGACCGTACTACATCAAACGTCATACGAGGCCGTACCAACGTCAAAGGTTAATCGTAAGAAAGTACCGTGTCGTATAATATGTCTTGGTATCGGACATTGGTGTAAAGAAATATTCGAGGTTATATTTCAATCCATCGTAGTACCTGCTTTATGTATCTGCGTCCTATTCGTCGAGGGACTACGGATGGATAACTGATAGGGGGAAGAAACGCCGGTGACAATATTTTATGGGATCTGGGGCTTTTATTGCGCGAGACTTTTAGGACGTCTCTTAAGGGCGTCCAGTTTACAATAACGAGCGGTATACCGATCGTGTCCCAACCTTTCCTTTTCAAATATTATTAAGCAACAATTTCGTTGTAATCATCTCCTTCCTTTCTGGCATTTTTCTTCATTATTAGCTTATTTCCTATTACTTAACGTTCGTCTCGAAGAAGCAATAACTCGATTGGCCGAACGAATCATCGTCTTTCATCGATTCCAATAAATTAATTTCCGTTTACCGCTCCGAAGACCAAATAATTTTTCCTTTCCTCGCTACCCCTGATAATTTGGTACCCGAGTAACATACATTATACTAGTTCGTTCGTATTAAGACATATTACAATTCGTTACACACACACACACACCCCCCTTGGGAAATTCCATTACTCTACGGGACGAAGCGACATCGAATTCTCGATATCATTCTTTGGTTATAAAAAATTAGACAAATTCGTATAAAAGATGGGAAAATAGTTTTCCAAGTTAACGTAAAAAGGAAAACCAAGAAAAGAGTGATATCCCGGAGACAAGAGAAATTCTGAAAAAGGTCTGTAACCTTGTTTGTCTAGGACGGGGTGCGTTGCTTGGGCGGGGAAATAACTGTACGAAGTAGAAAGCGTCGGAAAAATAGCGAAAGATACAAGAGTAATATAAATTAAGAGAAAAAGAAAAGACGAGAAGGAGAAAAAAGAGCTAAAGGAGATCGAGGAAATGAGAAAAGCGAGAGAGACGGCGCGGCGCGGCGCGGCGCGGCGAGAAGGAAACGAGGGTGGCGAGTGGGGCAACGAGGGAAACGAAAAGGATTGGGGAAGGAAAAAGAAGGGAAGAACAAGAAAGAGAAGTTTCGAACTCTTCCGCTGATGCATTAACCGCAGCTGGCGTAACGAGTATTATCCGGGACGTGCGGTCGTTCGCGAACTTTGAATCAGATTTTAATTAAACGAAATTGCGGAATGATATTTCACGGCCAGTTACGTGGGTAGGGCGGAGACCTGCGATTCGGATGGGAACGCGGAGAAGATACTCGCACGGCCTACGGCGGTCAGGTGTCTGAGCGAAATTAAGTTTGATTCCGCTTCTTTACTAGCAGCTGTACCGGTGGAATCGTTCAGCCGCCATAATTTCCTAGCCAACTCGTTGCCAACCTCGAAAACCCTTGAAAACTTTCGAACCGATTCGAAAGGCGAGATTACGTGATATTTCAATGGTCTGGCTGGCGTAATTGAATCTCTTCCCGCGATACTCGTTGGCCTCGCGCAAAGTAAACACACCGAAGATTTGCGAGACGATATCGCAATAACTGCTCGTGGCTCTGATATGGCAACCGTGATTTTACAGACTAATCGAGGGACACGTTTACGATACACGATATTGCCTTCATAAAGAGAATAACGTGTAGAAGGAAATAACGTGTGCAATTTTAGTGGTTTTGTACGTGCTTTGCTATAGTTCCTCCATCCTCTGGAACAGCCACTTCGTGTATCTTCTTCGTTATGTCCTGGACGAGCGAGGGCGAGTGGTTTACCCAATTACAAGACGATTCCTCGTTCAGAAATGTTTCGAAATTCTTATGTGTTCGACGTAAATAGAATTCTCGCTTGCTCGTAATTGCGTAGATTCTCCCCTTGGTTCTCATGAATCACTTGAAAGATATTCGATTAACCGCCTGTTAGTCGATACGTCGAATTGACACTACTTGACCTTGTCACCCTCGAGACATGTTTGATTATGCCTGTGAAAACTGTTACGGATGCTGACGAATCGATCCGATTACTTGTAAAATTCGGAATTAAACACGCAGCGAAATTGGTTTCCAAGATGATTGAGAGACAGGTATTCGTTTACGGTTAGGTAAATCGGAAGCGTTGGAGTTTAATAAAATGAAGTCACTTAATAACGTTTTACGAGCGAATCCGTCACGTCGAGCCAAACGAAAGACCAGGGAAGCGTAGACCGGCCAAACAGGTGTTTCGGCGGCATTATTAAGTTTGATTCACCGTGTTTCCCTTGCAGCTGCCGCGGTGAAGCGTGCAGCGGCCATAATTTCCATTGTAACTTCTCGTTTCGAGTTTCCACGAAAACTTTGAATCGGAATCAGAATCGGATTTGCCGAACGATATTACCGAATCGTTATCTGCTCGAATAGCGGCACTTGGTTCATCGTTGTACATAGTTGCAGCTCGACGTTCGTTACCTTGTCTCCGCTATCGATCCCCTTGGTTCGAAGCCATGGTATTATATTTTTTTCAAGCAATTTTCTCGTCGCCGAGACGAACTGATCAAGCTTGAAAATTTTGATCAACTATTTCAGCTACACCCCGTGCGACGCAATCTCGATGTCTCCATTAATAAAAGGTAATTGCCCTGGAACGTTTTACGAGGGAGTTTATTATACGTGAACGAACGAAATCCGGACGGAAAACAGGTGCTCCCACGGCACTGAGCTCGATTATCCCCCTCTTCCCGGGCTGCTGGGCGCACTGCTTTCCGTAATTTCCATTGTAACTCTTGGTTGAAACCGTGGGTCCACACGGACGTTGGTCCGCGCTGTCATACTAATGGTCTCGCGACTCCGCGAGCGAAAGCGACGCCGCAACCCTTCGGAAGAAAAAAGAACCGGGTAAAAAAAGAAGAAAAGAAGAAGGAAACGGTTTTACGAGCCTGAAAATGTTTTATTCATGTCGCGTACAGAGTCCCACCGTTTCACTAAACGCGCATACCGTCAACGTCGTATCAAACTTCAACTATAAGCCCGGCTGAACTCGAGTTTTCCGAAATGCGCCGGGCATGTGAAACTAAGGGGTTTCAGACCCTTCGGTGGGTGGCTTCTGACCCCTTGGCGTGTATCTATCTCACGTTTCCCCGTCTTTGCTGTCTTACGAGCTTGCAGTCGTTTCGACGTCCACCGAATACGCTACTCTTCTATCTGCATTGATCGCGTTTGCTGCCCCAATAACGAGAATCCCGTGACATTTTCTTATACTGTTCTTATACTGTCTTTCGATGCGATATTCGATGCGTTCGCTGTTCAACGTCTAATCCTTCGATTTGTTTCCGTTACGTTTGAGAAATATACCTCCGACTCGTCTGCGTCGTTCGTGTTATTCAACCAAACGAAACGAATCCTGTTTTGTCTTATCTTTGAACAAATCTTGGAAACTTGGTTAACGTCGATGAGAACGCGTTCAACTCGGTTTTCCATTTTCATCCGAGACGTTTCGAATGTCTTACTTTGAAACAAGCAATCTTTCCCCAGTTTCAACACGGTTCCGAGTACCAGTCTCGAACGTCGAGTAATTTCCGAAAGTGCAGTGGAATTATGCGGCGGGGGGACCAGCTCTCGAGATCTAAGCGAACGCTGCTACGTTGCAACGTTTTGAGCAATGGCTTTTCCAAGTTCACCGTACACACGACGCTGATCCTATCTGTAAATATGTATGTCTTTATCTATCATTTATGGCTCGAGCACGGAAATGTTTCAGCATTTCCATCCGACGCCCGACGAGGGAAAAGCTCGTTACTTTTCATTTAATATTACGGTCTGTTAACTGTGCGGCGAGTTCTCTCGTCGATCATTCTGTCTGGATCATTTTATGCGTTCGAGCTTTCGCGCGATTCCTCGCACAGTTGTCTATTCGAGAAACTTTCGCGACAAAGTACGCTGTACGAATATTTTGTTCGTTGTTGCAGTATCGCGCTTCCGCTTCGCAAAGGATTAACTATCGCCACGTGGAAATAAGTTAAATTAAATTTTATATAGTTCAAGGTCTGGCATTAACGCGGCGCAATAATTATTTCCCCGAGTATAACGGCGTTTGGTCGCGTGTACTCGTTGGGAACTCGGTCGAGCGAATTCCGGCGTCTTTAAGAACGTATCGCGACCGTGTATCAGCGCGACTTTCCTTACTTCCTTAACGACCGCCGCGACGTAACGATGATTTATACCTGCCGGACGCTACCAAATGTGACTTGGGCTTAATATAATGTGCCGTTGGGGGATTTAAATAATTAGTATAATGAGGTGAGCGAGGATACCTAACCGGCGACACCTCGCGTGCCTCATCCCGAAGACGGCGAGGCATACACTGAATGAGAAGGTGCGAGAGAGGCGTGCGAGGAGCGAGGACGAAGGTTACTCCAATTTCAAACCCTGGTATCAAGGCACGGGTGGCGCGGCCGCCCGGCACAGAGAACGTCGGAGCTAACCGGCCGCCAGCGTACCTTTCTCCTATTACTAATTAATTATTTGCGGCTTCACGCCAGCCTGTAAAGAGATTTATATCGCTCTATCCGAGAATTTCATTTCTTGCATCTTGAATTCCATTTTAAATTTCATTTTAGAACGTTAAGTTTCGGTGTTAAAAAAATTAACAATGCTTGACTATTTGTTTTTTTTTTGTTTGTTTCAGGTAAGACCGTGTTTCCAATAATTTGCAACGGTCTTCGTGGTCGACGGAGAAGGTCCCCCCTCGTCGAAGAAGGTAACGCGTATCGATATGTATTCTTCGGCACGGCATCGTCGCACTCGTTTCCGAGGTTCGCGATAGATGAAGTTCTGGATAAACCGGTGTGGATTCCAAAAAGTTAGAAAATTAAATTACTTTAATTTTCCTGCTCCTTCCACACGGAGTACCTCACGCGTTAAACATTAATTTCTCGGAATGAGGTAAAATTCGCTCGCGCCGCTCTCCTACTCAGTGGCTCGCATATCATACGTGATATGGCACGGTAGCCTACTAAATTAGGGTACGTTTGCCAAGGCAGTCGAAGGCAAAGAACGAAATGGCGATGCCATTCCCCTACCGCTGTCAGATATTCGAACTCTGTTCGTTAATTGCCGCCAAGTAACGGGTGGCGTGAGTAATAATAGTTTTCCGACTACGCGGATAGAGGGCAACAATGGCCGAGTTAATTAGCTCGGCTGTCATTCTCGTGTAAAATACCTAAAAACTCCTAGGTGATAAATCATTTCGAGCGTCATAGTAGAAAAAAGTTACCAATTCGTCCGTTTCCCCGCACAACAAGTCGCGTCGATTCCGTTTAATCGACTGGTCATTATTTCGCGTATGTCTTACGTTACGCGATTCTGGAAGAAAAGTTAGAAAATTAAATTACTTTAATTTTCCTAAATGTTAGCACAATAAGTATGCGCAAACCACGGAATGAAAAATAGACGTTTCGTGACGTAATTTTTCCAAGACACGGTCGACGTTGTTTACGTGGGTTTCGTAAAGTTGCCTTGCAACACGGCAAACGCGTGACTGTGGCCTATTTAATCGTATCCAGTACTCAGCTTACCGTAAATTAGATAAAATTGCCCGTAAAGTTCCGGCCTATCTACCTACTTACGTTCGGAACACTCCTCTGAATATCGTTCCGTGACGGTGACCGTAAAATGCGAAATTGAACGAAAACATATCATGTTATGACAACGTTAGTTGAGCCCGACTCTCGTTCTTGCTGTGTTCGTCACTTGGTTTCGAAAATGACGCGACTGCTAAAATCCAAATAACGAAAGTGAACCGATGCCCTTTAGTTAGTAGAGCTCCCTGCTTGGATACAAAACTCGAGAGATGTTTTGAAAGCCGCCAATAATGTTGGCGTGTAACGCGACACCGCGTCTGAGAATTTCCACAATAAATTCCAGATATTACGTCCACTAAATGTCAGCCACTCGAGACGGTCACTTAGCAGGAAATAGAACAAAAGACTCGCTTCGGAGCTCGCTTCATTCTAACCATCCCCTGCAGGAACATAAATTCTTTCTTTCCACTTAGACTGATTGCAGTCATTGTACTGTCCATCAAAATTCCGTCCAGTAAAATCACAATTCCGAGCGAACAGATGCACCGTTATCCGCCAATCGGTGTTATCGATGAAAACTCGTTAGTTTGCATAGAGGAACGAGCTTATTTTGAGTGGTTCGCAAGATCGCAAATTCTCGTCGCTGAAATTCAAGTGTACTTTCGATACACCGCCGCGTATAGCACGATACATAATATCGCCGAACATTCGTAAAATTACGTTAAAACAACGTGTCTCTGTTTCATTAATACAGAGCCGAGAAATGTCAACTTCACGACGGTGGAATTCGATCTTTCCGATTCTCTGCGTTTGTAGCGAGCAGCTAACACCGCCACGCTGCATTTGCCAACACGTAACGTTATGAAATTCCTCGCACACCGGTATTCTAATTTTCACAAATGCAATTTGAAGATCTCTGGTATCCGCTAACGATGTTATTCAGTTGCAAAGTGTTTCGGTGTTCGGCGCACGGTAGAAATTCGGATGGAGAAAATTCTTTAATCGCATATTGTTATCGAACTTGAAATTAAATTGCCGACTATATCGCGAGACGCATCGAACGAACAAGATCTCAAGATGGGAGTCTCGCGAAATTTGTCCCGATGGAAGCGATAGACCAACCTTCGGATATAAACATACCGCTCTCGGTTAATAACGTTCTCGTCTTTCGCGAGATCTTAACTCGAAGATTCTGACGTTGCGATACAAAAGAGAACACGTCGGGGCAGTTGGGGAAAATTTGGTCTGACTCCTTTGTATACGAGCACTCGGGGAATAGCTAATGGTCGGCGAGGGCGCGTGTTTACCTCTACAGGTGTACCGATCGAAAGTTTGCGCGTCGAGGTGGCTCATTTACCCCAAACCTCTCCCATCTTGCCTTTGTCGTTCGTCTTCTATCGTCAAGTTTCATTTCGAAGGATCCTTCGCTGTTGACGTTACTCCCTGTCAGCTGCCTCTTACGTTTGCAAACTTTGCACCATGATCACGATTACGCAACGTCGAAGGTTGCGTTACTTTGGCGTTTGGAGACTGGGGAGTATTTCTAAACGTGAATCGATGGCTGAACGAGGCAATATTCTCCTATTAATCTCTGTATGCCTACAGTGTCGCTTTCGATACGCTGCAGGTAATTCGTGTCTGCAAAATTTTCATCCCTTAAAGGTAGCGTCTTTTATTTTTTTCGCAAACAGTCCGATAAACTGGGAACGAGTACTTATGGCACGACCGTGTAATCGCACTCTTACACGGATTAATAAGTTCCCCGCAACAGCAACAAACCGAGCCGTTTCCTAAAGCTGAAAGTTCCAGCAACTCAACGCCTCGCGCGAGTGTTATTATCGCACGGCCGGGGGCAGAAACTGCAAATGAACCCGTTTGGGTCCAAAAGTGGTCCATTCTAGGATTAACAACGTTTGCATACTACGGATCTTAACGTTGGTGTAAAGGCCAATTGTTTGCGAAAGTAACGAGGGGGTCGCGGTCCGGCTAATCGAGGCTATGTCCACTACGAAGTCTGACTCTGAAGGGTAAAGGTGGACACGATATTAAGCGTTAGACCAACTACAGCTAATTATTTTCCCTTTAAACACGATTTTTTCAACCATCGACAGCCTTCGTTTTTAGCGTCAGTCAAGCAACGATCCTCTGCGATGCAAAATGGCCCAGAGTGGTGGCAACCAGTACCAACGTCAACCAGCTCCAAATAGAGGCGTGTTCTCGCGTTCACCCGCCACGCGAAAAGTTGAAAGCCCTCGAGCTTAATAACGTTGCTCTGCCTCTTTCTTCCGCGGCCGTTTTCCACCACATTGGCACCTGGATGTGCGTAGGAGCGTGCGCACGGGTGCTGGATTAAAAGCCAAGTTGGTAGGTGCGAAAGGAAAACGGTTGAAACGTTCGCACACATACACGCAAAAAAGTAGAGAGAAAGAAGCAAAAAAGGAAAGAAGATATCGCAGAAGGATGGCTGTCGAGCGTGAAACGCCGCGTACAAGGGTGAGGTGTAAATGTTAGGGTACACCGTTCCAGAGGTGGTGAACGCGTGTTATGCGCCTGACATTTAAATATCGTGCTCGAGAACTTCTGGCCAGCCTTGCTATCGATTGCTATCGCTGATAGGGCTGGTCCCATCTCCCTGTTTTCGTTCTTTCGGTTGTTGCCCCTATCCCACTTTTCTACCCTGATTTCTTTTTAGGAAATTATAAACCAAAACCCGTTTGAAACATACGGTACGGAAACAGATCGAGACCTTTTCGGAATTTAGTAGAACTCGATATCAAGCTTACGTTTCCACGCTATCACTTTTGGATCACTTTTAACGGAGTATCTTATCCTGCTTCTGGAGGTCTACGAGTGCACGCGGCTTCATCGAACACGTTTCTCGATTCGATGTATACGGATTAAGGCCTCCACGGATAAAACGTCTCTCGAAAGCGTACTTTCGAAGTGGATTGCTTATCGTGGCTATCTTCGTCCATTAGAATTCAATAAAAATAAGATATCGATTTCGAGCTATTTGCGATTCGAAGAAACGAGAAAGCAAAATCGATAAATACTTCATCCTTCCTGCAATTAAAGCATCGAAAACGTTAATGGTGCCCGTTAAAAGCGACAGTCTTAACGAGTAAAAATAACGTTAATTAGAATAGGCGTGTTCATGTGCTACGACGGAAATCAATCGCGATGGTGGAAGTAACACGCGACTGGTACGGTGCCAGCTGCATCGATACTGAGAGAAGGGAACTTTCGGATAGGCATTGGTTTTCGTAAAACTGTGAAAGGGTTCAGCCGGTGCAAGTATCGAACTACCCCTCGTTCGTTCGCTCGTTCGTTCGTATCGCGGGGTAATTTCGTTAGCTGACGAATTTTCTAAACGAATTCGAACTCGCTCAACTTCTCGCTGGTATCAATCACTTCGTTCCGCTTTTTCTACCCATCGCCACTGGACGATTCGCAAGTTTGCACCTCGGAAAGTTTCAATTCCCACGGGCGTGAATCGAGTGATTAACAGTCAACGATTAAGATCGCGTTCAGCTTCGATTCAATTCCCACTCCATCTAAACTTCTTGCTGATAATTGCGCCGTCCTCGATCCCCTCTTGTTATGCTTTTTAACAGCGACATGCAAACCCGTTTCTCCTCGATTTCCCGATACGTTCGATTCCACGTGAATCTTGAGATTCGGTTCGCGTATGCTGAACTCGTGGGAACTCGAGGGTCGATATCGAATTATCACGAATACACCATTGAGTTTTGCATTATTTTTAGAACGATAGAAATTTAATCGAGTTATAGGTAACGGATCGTACCATCCACCAGTGGTAAATATTATTCAATTGTACGAAATATAACAGCCGATTTTCGATGGAAATACATTCGTGTTTCAATTTTAAATTTAAATATCGAATATTTAAATGAAAAGTGTAAACAAACATTTCATTCGATCCAAGTACACTCTACCATACCGAATACATTTTTTTTTTTATTCGAAGAAAGACAGAACAGCGATAAATAAATCATACAACGTGCGTGTTTCTCTACCGGATCTATACGAACGCGATTAAATGGCAAGAGCGTTACGTTCGGTTTTTCCAACAACCATCCAATTACCCTTCATTACATTCTCCCTAATTAATTTGAAAATTCGTGCGGTATTTTCACGTTTGTTCGGCAGACAGAAAGCTCTCGCGTTGGCGCGCGAACATAATGGACACGGTCCATGGCGGCTGGCGTCACTTCCGTTATTAACCGGCGTATTACGTGAATTTCGTTAATAGAGCAGTTAATCATAGCAATTATTGCTACTTTCACCGTTAATTGCGTATCGGGCAATCTTGAATGCAGCTTCTCGCTAGAAACGATATACCGACACTAATGGGGTTTCTATTACGCGCGGGTGATCATCCAAAATTTCGAGGGATAATACTCGAACCACAATTTCATTTTCCATTAGCGTTCGAGCCGGTTTCGAGATCGATTACTTCGCGATCATCGGCACAATTATTACCTTTGGCGGAAACGGAGCCTATGCACCTTTGCGATTAAACGCGTTACGCTCAACTAGATCAATTATACTCGATAGACCAGTCTTTTTTCCTTTCTTCGCCTTCGTCACGGCACTCTCGCCGATATCCATGCCCGATTCACCCGTACTTCGCAGCGATCTCGCGACGGCCTCGTCATAGAACCCAGAGATGCTCGAAGGCAACGTTAATTAAAAAATTTTAATTAAGTAATACCCACTCGGGTCCCGCGGGAAAATTGTGCCCGCTGGGTACGAACGCAGGTACGATATTCGGTCGTATCGAAATTCATACGGCGATGGACCTTTATGGTCGCGAGGCTAAATTTTTTTAATCATAATTATTAGGAATGAAGATCGTAGTATTAAATTCAATGGCATTAGGCGTAGCTGTAACGAGCCATTTCTTTTTAACGTTCTTGACTTACGACCTTGTAGCCATATAAATGGCTTGTTACGACTACATCTAATGGCATTAAATTTGTTCATATTTTCAATTGCACCGCTATCTTTACGCTTTTCGTTTGCAAGGAGATTCGAAGATCCGCGGGTTGGCCAATTCGTTGCGATGTTTCCGGAAAATTGCACACGGTGCTGCCGTAAGATAGCCAGTTTTTGAAGTTAATAAATCATGCCTGTAATTACCAGTAATTTCGCTACTTCCCGCCGCGCATCACTTTCCGCCTAAACTTTTCGTATAACTAGCGCCAACTTGCTGCGAGATCGCTACGCCGCGCGCAGGTTTCATTCTTATAGTCGCGGAGGAAGCACGGCAGATGCAGCAAACGAGAGAAAAAAAGGGGGAAGAACTCTAATAAGCCACACAACGCATTAGTGTATATTGTCTTTTGGTAGCTCGTTTCCTCTTCTTCGCATCTTTTTCCCGCGATCCACGCCAGCGAGGATGTAACGAGTACATACCGTGACCAAAGTACAGGCCAAGGGACTAGGGAATGATTGATATCGCGGTGATGCGACACAAGGAAAAACTCCATTGCAAATCATTCCTCGATCGTCGATGACGGAAAATTGTTAAACGGAGGGACAAAGTTAGAGGATCCATTCGTACGGATTAGGGATGCATTCCTTCTATAAACATCCACAGGGATCAAAGAGTCGTAGATGTTAAATAGATCGATTCCCCTCTATCTCTGTCCTTTTTCGTTGGATGGCGGCGAAAGCCCTCTCGTGACGGCGCACCACGGAGAGGCCATTGCACGCATACCATTCCAGAGTCTCAAGAAATTTTCAATCAAACGTTCGGAATGCCCGGGGCCATCTACATCGAATACCACGACAGGAAATAATGCGTGGTCGCGAGGAACCTACCTCCCCGAACCCCACCCTGGCCTGTGCTTCTCCCCAAAGAGGACTGCCGATGGCGTTGGTAATGGCGACGAAGAAAGCACCCTCTTATTCGCGACGTACCAATAATGGATGTGGGATTAAAGGGGTGCAAGGTTCACGGATTCGACTCTCGTATACGGAGTGCAGACACATTTGATTTACGAGCTTGTTCGCGTTTCTGGATTCTTTTCCACGTCAGCCATCCGCCGCGGGACATAAAGCAGGGCGCGGGGAGATTCCATTTTTGTTTATTCTGGAATTCCAGCAAGACGGTTCAACCCCCGCAGAAAACGACTTTCGACCCGCGAAAAGACGTCTTACCCCCACTGCTTTGTCCCGATACTCTTTTCCTTCTCCTTCCTACTCTTCCCTTTTCTCGCCGCCCCTTATTTCCTTACGGTCGTCATGAAACGCCGCTGTTGGACGAATAAAGTATGGCGACAGGTGAGAAAAGTTTCCCGAACTGAAATCCGCGGACTTTCGCCTGTCTCTTTCGCATTTTCCGCGCGCGCGTGCGCGCACCTCGAGAACATGCTACGAAGAACTGGATCTCAAACGCACTCGGCAAAATCCTCAACCTTATACCGAAGAAACCGGTTCGATAACGTACACGTTAACCTTGTTCGATCCATGTTATGCGATAGGATTAATTTCAAATGTAAATGTATCGAGAGCATCGAAACTCATCCCTATCGCTATCGATAGTGTTGGACGACGAAAAAACCGCGTAGTTTTGGGGACCGGGGCGAATTTTTAGATAAAAATTGAATTACGTTGGTTGTTCTGCGGTGAAATTAAGCGGTAAAATTCACGCGGGTTAAGCGGCGTTCAATTTGCAAACGGAATAATTAAATTTTGAAGGAAATTCGGAATATTTCGGTGAATTCGCCGCGGAATATAATAGGCAATCTACGCTCAAAATTAGAGTTCAGCGTCGTAATTGTAGACGGTTAATAGACGTAATTTCCGAATAATCCAGACCCGCCGTGTATATTAACTTTCATCGCTCTACTATAATGTTTTCCGCAAAATATCTAACATAGGATTTATAGCCACGAGACTCGACTGCAATTGCTCCGTGAAATTTAGCGTGTAACCCTGAAATTTGCCTGCGTCGTGTCGTCGGTCGAACGACAGCGATGACCGACTTTCGAGTCGACGGGGTCAAGAGTTTGCAATCCGACGACTAACGACCGTCCCCCGTTCTAACGGAGAAGAAACACGAAGGGATTGGAAATAAAGGATAAACGAGACTCGATTCGACATTCGGGGTTTGGGAGTTGGTGGAATCGCGACCGAGGAACCAGAGAAAGAAAGGGAACGGGTGACGTTCGACGGAGACGACGAGAGAGCTGGTGGGGTGCGGTGAAAGCGAAGCGGTAACCCGGTTGGACCAAGTCCAGCCACTTTGGAGTCCTGACGATTTCGACCAGCTGATCGACCAACGCGAACGGATGAACAGGCGAAGAGAAGGAACGAAACGAGCGAACGGTGCTATGAACCGCGTGGGAATGGGGCTCCAGCCCGAGTGGCGCCGCGACGCTTTCCGGCTGCTTGTCGCTTTACACCGCGAGGGGGTGGCAGGGAACCACTTGGCGCTCACGCTCGTAAAATCGAATTATTAGTTACCACCGCACCGGTGCAATTCACGAAAACATCTCGTTAAATCACACCCTATTCTCTACTTCTTCGTTACCGTACCGTTATCCCTTCTTCTTCTAATCAGAGAAACGTGTTTTTCAACGACGCATGCATAAAACAATTCGGTTTTTGGTTCGGATCGATACTCGATCCGAATATTCCAAAATGGACGGACCTATCGGCGACACTCCGTCGGCGTCGCCTCACGTCACGGAATATAGCGACCAGGAGGAGTAGTATCGGGCGAAGAACCGGAAGAGGACCATCGGTTCGTCGCAACAAGAGGAGGAGGGGGCATCTAGTGAACTTTTCTCCGGATAAACGCAATTAAACGATGAAGCAGCGCCCGCAATTCGCTCGGAACAGCAAGCGGAGAAACTCTCCTTATGCACAAGTGAAATAATCTCGAGAGGAAAATCGAGGGCTCGAGCACTAGATCGATTAGTCGAGGTGCTTCAGCTCGAGGCGGTTCGTTATTTGCGGAAAGAACTACTTGAGGCTGCATTCCGAGCGAATGAAATATACAGAGCGACTGAGCCGCAACAATCGCTGACTCGGCGGACGTTCGATGAAACGTACATCTGTTTAATAAATAACCCAACCGACTCTGAGAAAAAAGGAAACAATGGACGTGTTGGTATAAATCTTGGTTTCTTTTTTTTATTCGAAATATGTTTTCTCATCAATGCTACACTAGAGAACGATCGAACAACGATTATTCGCATTGCCACGCGCTGACCGCGCTGATTCGTTTCGCTTGTACTACCTTATTCCCCTTAATTCGGTACTGTCAAGCCGCTCGCGATACTATCACGGCACAGTTGAGAATCGATACGCTCGAGGACAAAAGAATAGTCTCGAATGTAATCTTAATTAAAAGTTTAAACTTCGAGATCATTTGTCTGGAGATACTCGGGAGGATTCCTATGAATAAACCTTCGAGATTAGGCAGGCATAGCTGCTCTTTTATTCAGACCAACATTGTACAGAACCGAGCTACCTCTATCAACGAAACCTTCATCTAGCAAACAGCCGTAGCATGGATTTTGGCTCGAGGTTTGACGAATACGTTCAAACTATGCGTTACCGAAGCATCGACTTAACTATGATCCCGTTTAGAAAATAAGTAAACAGCTGTCACCGTTTCAAGCGTTTGGGTAACAATTTTCCCAAGTTTGGAACAGAGATTTAATATTTCCTTCTTGCTCCAGGGTGTTTTCGTAATAAAGTTTACAAAGTACCGCCACTAAAATGTCAATAACTTTGGAACACCTCGTCTATTTTCATCGAAGCTTTACCAGTCGCGAGTTCAACCCTTAGACAATGGAAGAAAGATCCCGACAGATAGATGGCGCCTGTAGCGTCGGTAACAGAAATCCCGTACGGTTATTCATCGGAGAACCTGTGTATTTTAGAGGAAGACTACGGAATCGAATTCGGACGAGTTCGAATCGAACGAGAAACGAAAAGCAAGGGTGCCCGAGTGCATCCTCGCCTAACGACTTCGAGCAGGGCTTCTGATTGGGTGTCAGTTCGACACTCGACGCCTGGACAGGCCGAGCAAACGAGGAACGGGTAGGATATCGGGTGAATGCAAAATTGCTACAAACCGTCGGTAGCCCCCGACGTTAGAGTTCGTTTAAAAGGGGAGATACTCGATGGGTACCTCGAAGTGGTTGCGAAAGGCGGCGGGGGTAGACGAACGGAGGATGGACGTGAACGCAAGAGAAGGGACAGGCGAAGATAAAGGGTGAGAACGGGTCGAAAGGGGGCAAGGACGAATAAGACGAGGAGAAAGAAGGGATGAACGAGGAGAAAGAAGAGACGCGGAGGGAAGGATAGACGATGGAAGCGACCGAAGCCAAAGGAGGGTAGCGCGTGGGCGGACGAGTGGGTTGAAAGGAATATTTCCGATAGAGGCTGCGAGCCCCTTGCCACCACCCTCTCCTGTCTGTCTTTCGTTCGAAGCATCGGTGGAAGGAAGTACCGAGTGCCCGAAAGGCGGCGTGCTTGTGCGGCACCGGTGTGTGTCCGATGTTATCTGTGGTTGCCATGGGGATGCTATTGATTGGCCAACGCGCCGACAGACGTCACGGGAGTCGCGGCGCCACTCCGACTATTGCCTGCCGCCTCCACCACCCCCGCGGACCGTCCACACTCTCCTCTCCTCCTCGCCCAACCCAACGAGTCACCCTCTTTCGTCCACCCGGCAGCTTGCCACCCTCCGATCTACGAATCCACCCGCGTTTGCCAGTCCACTCGCGCCCCGTCGGGCCCTGTTCCGCGCGTTCGACCGCGTACAAACGCATCCAAACACACGAGAACGCACTATGCTCGTCCACCGCCCTGCCAGACACTCTGGCCCGCCACGCACTCCGTTAACCCGATCTACAACTTACCAAACGGACCACCTGACATGCCACCAATTTTATCCAGCGGATAGGTGGACCACCTCAAAATACTTTTATCCCGATGGAACGCGACAACTATTCTGTTTGCCAATTCTGGACGTTCCCGTACGACTGCTGCCTTCGGTCCATTTATCCGGCAATCGCGAGAGACAACAGCTACATAGGTAGATAACGGGACTCAAACGTGGTTGAGAAACACTGATTAGCGGTAAAATTGTCGTTGCGAAACAGGTATGTACTCGGTACGTGTATCGAATGCTCGATGTAAACTAGCTAGCTCTCTGGTGCAATCGACACCCCTTCTCGACCGCTAACCCCGTGTCAGAGACTCTTGCGCCAAACGGAGCGCGACAGTGGGGAAGTAATCGCGGGATGTTTGCATGCGAATGGAGGTAGACGTTCCGCGTCCGTGCCTGGGCGACAGCCAGTCATCAGCTGAGCGGCGACGCTGCGACGCGCGTTCGATTATCTCGACCGCGTTGCGCGCGGACTCCGACCGATTATACCTCCCCTAGGAAATAATTAGCAGGTTGCCGTCTTGCAGCTCTGACCTCGACCGGCTTTCTTTGTATCGGGTCGCAGGCGCTCGTCGTGTACGCGTAACCGTGCAACGGAAGCGCACGCCAGGGCTGAAGAACAACGTTATAGGGTTGAACGGAGAGAAAACCGCCGGCACGACGGCTTCCGCGACTCGGACCAGCCATACTGGCGCCTAACGAGTCGTATAAAACACGACAGTCCGTCCTGGGGTGCTCGTCTGGCACGCGAGTTCCGAGAAACGCGGCTCTCTCCGTCGATGGAGAGAACGAACACCGGTCCCCTGTGCGAATGGCTCTCGATTAGCATCGCTGTAAATTCGTCGAGTTGCTTAATCGCGCGTAGCAAAGAAATCATAGAATGCAGAATCGTTGAACTCTATCTATAATATGTTCTAAAGTAGAAACAATGGAACGCGGACTTGTATCCATTTCGCTGTCATCTAAATGTTGAAATTAAAATATCTGCTCGATGGATCGTAATCGATAACAAAGGGTTGACCGTCTGAATTGATAAGCCGGATCGGTGTTTTCGGTAGGAATTGGGGGCGAGCTTTTATTCGCGTGCACGATCATGGATCGCGCGCAGGACGTAAAAAGCGGGATCGGAAAGCGTTGGGAAAATAAAAAGCCGGAACGCGAGAGAGTCTATGGCTGAAATAAATTTAATCGGGCACCAGCTCTTCGCCGCTGGCCAGAAATAATAAATCAGTTAAGAATTTAAAGCCACGCCGAGTTTGTCGCGGAAAATTACCACCGGTCGAGCCGACTTTCATGCGTAGGTCTGCACGGTATTGCGTTTTCCTATTTTACTTTATCGACCGTACTAATACACGTGTTTTAATTTTGCCCCGATATATAAAACGATTTTCTGGCCCAATGAGCTGGCAACGATAAGTTCAGCATTTGGACGTTCGGGTCGATTGAACGCGAAGCTTGTCTATCAGGTGCGGCGATTGTTGCATCGAGTTATCAGAAGAATGTAATTTCGTTTGTCGTTTGGTTTTGTTGATATCGATATGTATCACTTTACCAGCGTTGCGTTAAGGTAATAGTCGATACGAAATTAAACTTCTTATTACACTCGTGTTATCGATTTTCTAATCTTATTATATAATGGATTTCATACGTTACCGGCCACCGCGCGCAAAGGACCTCTATTGCTATTATTCAGCTCTGATGAGAGTTGGCCTCCAATGCTTCGTGTGACGCTTCGCATCGGTGTCTCTGAATTATGATTCAGCAGACGGGGAATAGAATTTCATTATTCGACTTGCAATTAAATTGCACTCTCGGTCGTCTTCCTTTGATACGATCCGGTTTGGAACACGAACGCCGCGGTGCACACACTGCGTGTTCGTGTTCTATTAAAGACAAGTATGTCAATAGGTGTTGAATTACTGTCACCGTCTCGTAAATCCAGATGCAATTTCAAAGACACAGCGGAGAATAAATCCGATATATTATGTAACCTCGCCGCAGGAATATCCGATTTTAATTATCGATACGCGGTCGATCTAAAAATCAACGAATCCTGCGAGTTTCTCTCCGTACGTACGAGCAAAACGAGGCGAGAAACTATCGAACGCGCACTCGATATTTGTGCTCGGCTGGGGGATTGTATCGGCGATATTTCAACCCCTTGCACTTGAACCAGTTTTCGTTATCGAATAATGAACGCAACAGCAGCAAAAACAATGACGATTTATGGATAAATTACATTAAAAATTATTATGCTTACGAGACTGTTTCGCATGTTTGAGTCCTGCATCGGTTTTAGAATATTCGCCCGGTAACGCGTAATTTCCACGGAATTAGAAGTAACGTCCTTCTGTTCCCTAGCCCCCATGAGAATCGTAAACAGATAGATTTTATAGAGGGGGGACGCGACTTTAATATGCGCAAGGGCCGTTCGCCTAATGTAATGATTATTAATCGCTACGCTGACAATATTCACTGCACGCAAACGGGGCGGTTGCAGCTGCACCAGTTTTATTAGCGTCGAGCCGACCGTTTGGAAGGTCTCCCAACAAATATACGTCTTGGTATGCAAATAGTAATTGTTGTTTCGAAGTTGCCGCGGCGTCGACAAGCAGGACATAAGCTTCTCGGCTAATGCGGTCTGCTTTAGTTTATCCGCGCTAACTGCGAGTGTCGCTGCGGCGAACGTCATCGCTTTTAATGTCGTGCGAGTTTTGGGAACTGCTGTCTGCCATTTCTGCCGACTGGCGAATTCACCGAAACGTCGTATATTTTTGCCTACCAGACAACTTTGAGTAACACTGGCATTCTCGTTAGAGTTTAAGTCCAGAAAGAAAATTGAGCCGCGAATGGGTTATACAAGCGTTTAGCCACGTTGAACGTACTCTGGCGCGAAATCGGTCTTGAGTAAGATTAGTAGAAAAACGTGCCAAGACTTTCAAACGCAACGTGACGATTCTTCAATTCTTCTCGTTATATCTCTCTCGTTTTCTGCTTCGAGCTCCCTTTTCGTTCTCGAGGAGCGAAGATGGTGGTCGAGCATAAAGGTAAAAGAAGGCGGTCGAGATGGGCGGAAAAGAATGAAACTAATTGCGACGCCGTCTACGAATGACTCTGTAACGACGAACTCCTCGCGTCGCGTCGTGACGTATTTTCGATTCTACAAAACTTTTTGTCCGCGAGATTATAACGATGGCACAGCAATCATCGCGACTGCATCTCCTCTGGCAGACGTTTCCATTGTTAAGTCGTGCCGGTGTGGTTCGAATACTGCTCTCTACTTGTTCTCAGACGTATTTTCTAAGAGTTGTTTTAACGACACAGCTGTTTTCGTCGTAAATAAATCGGACGAGAAATTTGGCGAGATCGACGTTTGACAGGGACCGCAAACCATAAGTTTTCCACATTCCTAGCTAGATTTTAATTAATATGCAACCAACTAGAGATCTGGCAACGAGTTGACCCTGTGCAAGAAGCTACGATTCATGTGTTGAGAAGACGACAAGTTCGATGCGGTATTCTATACAATTTCGTAGCGTGTCCCCGTGACTGCCAAGTATATCCCTCTGGCTTCTTTCTTTCTTTCTTCTATTCTTTTTTATTCTTTTTTTTTTGCTATTTGTACACTGATCCAAGCCGAGATGTTGCAGCAGCAGCGTCGACGGCAGCAGCAGAAAATCTCAAATAAATCCTTTCGTAATTCCGCATCGCTCCTTTCAGCTAGTCCGGATTTCCACTACCCGCTTTTATGCCATCTCCGCGCCCTTCGAAATCTCTCTCTCTCTCTCTCTCTCTCTCTCTCTCTCTCTCTCTCTCGCTCTCTCTGTCTCTCTCTCTCTCTCTCTCTCTCTCTCTCTCTCTCTCTCTCTCTCTCTCTCTCTCTCTCTCTCTCTCTCTCTCTCTCTCTCTACTCCGTTATCTGTTACTCTACTCCCTATCTTCGTACACCGTTCCCCTCTATGTCATATTCTCTCTTAACCACTTCTCCCTCTCTCGCTCTCTCGAATCATTGTCCACGTATACTTGCCCGTGTACACCACTCGTTCTCGTTTCGTTCACTTTTTCCGTACCGCCAATAGCGAGTTTCCTCCCCGAGCATTCACGGTCGCCGTCATTACGATATCTCCAACCGACGACGAGGCATTCGAAACAAGGTTTAAATTTCGTCCTGGGTCGTTTTCAAACAATTTTCGCTGCGACCAAGTGCTCCCGTCGGAATCGGATATCGCGAGCTTCTCGTGGAGAACTCTGGATTCTGTAATCCTGTGCTATTCCAAAGTCGCGTGTACGCGTATTTTCAATGTCTGATCTCATCGGAATTGCTGTATTCGACCAGTCTTGGATTCGCGTTACGTCTCTTCGAGTTCGATGTGACCAATAGCGCAACGCTGTGACCTGTATACGGGTCACGAACCGCGACCACATTAATATCGAAACCATGCGATATGCAGCTAAACCTACAAGGCTGTTAAATATCTTCGTGTAGAAACATCGTGCACGAATTCTGTAAAATTTGCCCGACCAACTTTTCAACGAGCCCCCATTCCGTCACATTATGCAATGGATTGTAAAAATTGGGACGGTGTTCCAGATTTCTTTTTGGCCAAACCATCGGACAATGACAATTTCAAACTTTGTATATACGTTTATTAATGTTCTGCCGAGCTATGAGAATTTTTTCTTAACGTTTCCCATCTCTCTCTCTCATATCTTTGTTCGCGTACGCTCGCTCGGCGCACACCGCTCGTTCTCGGTTTCGTTCGTTCATTCCGTACTAGACTCGTCAATAGCGAGCTTCCTCTTCGCTATTCATGGCATCCGTCATTACGATATCTCCGACCGACGACGAAGCATTCGAAACAAGGTTTAAATTTCGTCCTGGGTCGTTTTCAAACAATTTTCGCTGCGACCAAGTGCTCCCACTGGAATTGGATACCGTGAGGTCCTCGCGGAGAACTCGGGGCGGATTGGGTGGAGAAAAAGAGCAAAAAAAAGGAGAAATACGACACATTTATACCGCGAAACCGTCACCCCTCTCTCGTCGAGGTAGAACGTATTTCTGGGTTAGATGCTCGTTTCAACCCTCTCGTTGCAAACGATAAATTCGGTTGCGCTGTTTGACGAGTAGACCAGAAAATGAATATATTACCCGGGAGAAATTGAAAGGACGTCCAAACGAACCGATTCGCACGTGCTTCTGCTGGAAATGTACGTAGATACAGGAGAATGCACTCGAGGAACGAGTGCTCCCGTTATTTCAACGCTCAAGTTGCGGCGTTGTCGAGGTGAATCGATTTTTATCGGCTTTTAGAAACACAAAGGTGCCAACTGTTCTAGTATCGATACGTGGCAATTATTTTATTTGACGACATCGAATTTGAGCCAATATGGAAAGAGTAGGTTCGTTGGTCGACGAAGGCCAGAAAAGTACACGGTTTGAAAAACACTGCTCGATTCAGTAAGCAGCCGAAGAAAATTCTTTCTTTTTTTCCTTGAAAGAGAAAAGCCGTGTTTCTAGGCTCGCGTTCTGTCACTTCTATCCGGCTTACGTTAAGCCAGTTTTTATGCTAGGCCCTTATTCGAGGCTTATCGCGACAAGATGAATGCAATATGATATCAAAAGAGGAGAAGGAATTCCATAACGGAGTACACAGTCCTCTTCAAAGGGTGGCTCTCCGGTCTCGCGACGCTCGCTTATTCACTTCTTCGCGAATTTTATTGAAATCCTCCTCGAGACCGTGCGTGTATGTTTAAAGCGGAATTGCATGAATTCGATATCGAGTCGTCGATACGGTCCAAGACGAAATCGCGATTAAATTCACTACGGTTCGATTCGCTCGGTAACGTGGTTTCTCCAAGACGTTGTTCTTCGTTCCTTCGAATGTCATTCGTCGTTGGTATATTTGCATTCCACTGCCTCGAGTATGCATCGGCAATTAGTCTGTAAATTGTACTCGGATCGATGGTGAATGCAAACGTATTATTATTATAATTTAATTTTAATTGATAATTTCGTCGGACGTAGGCGAGCCATACTTTTGAATTAGCCGAGACAGCGACTTAATTAAGAGACTGGAAAAGACTACCCTATAACCTTTGAGCACAATGGTCACGACATGTTTGAGCGATAGGAAGACATCGATCGGCGAAAAAAACGGTCGGGTGTCTTAAGGGTGGAACGAAACGAAGCACTTTTGCCTCGTAAGAGTCGTTTAACACGAACAAATTTCTGATCTAGTTTCACGAACGATTAGGTCATTTCATCGTGCCTCGTATTACCGGGTTCGTCGTTAATTGTACAGTGGGTGGGCCGCGGTGCTCCACGAATTGACGTAAGCTGTAAATTATTAATCCCTCGCGACCCTGCTGTTTCAAAACGATGTATCCGCGATTGGTACTAATAATTCAAGCGTGTCCCGTGCGAATATGGCTCTTATCGTTATATTTTATACTACTGTTCACCTCCAGGCATACTTTGCAGAGTCGCATATTTTTTATCGGGTGTGAAACCGCGCCGACAAATTCGTCGCCTTCGTTAAAAAAATCTGACACTTTGAATTTTATCGATGTAACAGCTTCACGTTACGCAAGGTTTCTATTCGTGGTCTTTGTCGGCGACCGCATGCTCGGTAACGTAAGCCTCGAACCATTTTCAAATAACGCGACACGCTATTCGAATGCACGAATGCGTGGATCGAAGGTGCCAATCGCAATTCGACAAATGTTCGATGCGCAGTCGTTTATCGAGAACGAACGGGAAATGATCGAAATTCGGGGAATACCGGCCATTCGACGTCGAGCATCCATCCACACTACTTGGTATTTATCCAATGGCAAACGTTCGTTATTTGGGATTCGGCGAATGGTAGCGTGCATGCGCGATAATAATTCAAGCCGCGGAGCAAGAATACGTGAAAATTATTTCGAAGAAACACGAGAAGATCCAAAAACAGACACGTCGGACTTTGACGAAAAGAAGAGCACGATATCGATTGATCGTCGCACTCTTGACCCCTTTGATGCCACTTCTCCCAGTCTTCTCCCGCGTCTTTCGATCCAGAGGCACAGGCAGGTACCTGGTCAGGAAAAATTCAGGAGCCACCGGTGCCGCTAAAAAATGGACGAAACTACAGACAAACCGGCCGATCTAAAATTTATCCGTTCGCACGACGCACGTACACAGACACGAACGCGCGGAAAGGTCAATGAGAGATCTTCCCCGGGTCTAGGGGCTGGGTGAAAATAACGAATTCATTCCGAAAGCACCATAAACGATTCCCGGTTCAGCCATCCACGAAGAGGGCAGCCGAAGACTCCTTAATTTATTAAAACGTCGCAGACGCGAAATTCGAACGGAGCTCCTTCGGTACGATCTTCTTCGCTCTGGGCTGTTCCGTGTCTTGAAATTCTTCGTTCGTCTGGCCACCCCGGCTTAACCCCCTCGCTCTTTCCGTCTCTTTCTCCGTCGGTACAGTGTAAAATTTTGAAGAGCTCTTGCGCGAGCGAGAAGCGTACCCGGGTGGCTGCAGAGAGCTCACGTCTACCATTTACACACGTGGCCCCGTGTGTAAACGTGTAGCCCGCGCGTAAAACGATCCTGGTGGTCGGGGCGTAGGGCATACGAGAGAGGACGACTGGCAGGGGATACGTGAAATAAGAATCTAAAAAGACCGTGGCGAAGACTCGACGACGAAACGACTCCCGCGGGCTTTCTCCAATCAGCCAGGCTCGGTCTATCCGGCTAAAATGCACTCCGAGTCCGCGTGTTTCTGACGTAACGCAACGCGGTACCATCCCCACCTGCTTGTCGTACACGTGCAAACTCGCTAATGTACACTGCCACCAAAACACACCTCCGTCGCCGTCGCGTTTCCTGAAACGTCGACCAGACCAGCCAGCGGGAGAGCAACTTTTATACGCTCGTATGGATTCCATTAGCAATCTTTATGCGATCTGTTAACGCGCCGTGAAAAAGAGGAAAAGTCCCCGGAGAGTCTTTCCGTTTGGCACGTTTCGCCGTTCCCTCGCTTTTATACAATTTTCCAACAGTCTTGCGTTGCGCGCCCGAACAGACACTCGACTCGTTCGTTGAACTCGTTCCAGGGCTGCCGAATGGACTGTCGTTTCGCGAACAGTCCCTGCCACTGCTGCGACCGCTATAAACGGGAACTGGATTATCGGCGCGGGGCAACGGAATACGGAGTTAGTCACGATTTCGATCTCAAATATTTCGTTGCATTTACTAAAATAAAAATCGTATACTTACCCCTACAAGATTTCACGATTATCGTTCCAACGATGCCTCGATTCGCACGCGTTTGTTGTCGGGCTACGCGATGGCCGTCGAGCTAATCGCTCGTACAACACCGAATTCATCGAGGTTCCGCGCGCGTAACACGCTTCACGCACCGCTATGCGATTACAAGAGGATTGAATTTAAAGGAGGACCAAACGAGTCGAATCCAACTCCGGTCCAAGGAGTGGCGTGAATCGATCGGTTGGCTCCAAGGACGAGACAAGGGCTCGAAGTAGTCGAGTAGATTGTCTCCAAACTGCACGCTCTAAGACGTTCCAGAACGATCCCGAGCCACGGACAATTAGGCGATCCGATCGATCGAGGGGATGCTGAAGGCGATGGATCCGACGGACGTTGGCAAACTTCGGTGTTGACGGTCTGGTGTGTTCCCAGTCGTCGTTATTGGCGATGCACGCGAACGGATCTACCCTTCGCGTCGTCCCCCCGGCTCTCGCATTACTTACGGATCCGCAAACACGAGAAGGTTGACAAACTCTGTACACTCCACGGCGGAAGGTATTGCCGCGCAATTGACCTCATATCTAGCCAGTATTGCGCTCTATGATATTAGATTACATTTCACCACATTGTCTCGGGGACCTGTGCCCTATGAAAACTACGTGGTTCCGAGTCCTGGTCAGAAATAATCGCTATTCTTTAATCGAATCGTTCGTTAATCGATTCTCCATCGTCCAAATTGATTAAATATACCTTCAATTTTCAAGATTTTCAGTCAAAAGTGTTGCAAAGCGTTTTCAAACTCCTCGAGTCCGCTTCTTCTTGTCTCAAGATGTTCCGAGAAGGGTTCGAATCTCATCGGTAACCACGAGTCCTGAGGAAACGACGGAGAGTCTTCGATAACACATACTATGTGTTTCTTTATGGAGCCAGCACTTAAAAAAGACGAAGAAAATGCTGGTATAAATGTTTTACTTGTTTGAGCCTCGGCACCGAAGTGTAGTCATTTTTGTACTCTGGCATTTCTTGCGCATGATTGCGCGGACAGAGTTGAAAACGAAGAGGAGGGTAGCGTCCAAGGACGAAGGTAATGCAAGCAGAAAATTGGAATCGCGTTCGATCCCCAGCGACGCGTGGCCGAATTTCTGGAACCTGGCGAACGACATCCTCGGCGTAGGATCGAGACGAGTGGTTCTCGAGAAGCCCGACGGATCGGTTTCCGTTTCGAGGCTGAATTCGAATCCAAAGTGCCAAGGGAGAACGGTGTAACTTCCTAATAAAGTATTTAGCCGACGGATGGAAGCGCGATGCGTTTCGGCTAGGAGAGCGGCGGAAGCCGAAGGAAGGTACGGCGAGAGTTTCAGTTTCCGGGTGATCTGTGGCTCCCTCGTCGTGAGAATCGATGCCGCCAGCCGCCCAATAACCATACATCGTACGACTATCACACCCCTGGGGTATATACCCGCGCACCGTGCTCGATTCTCTCTTTCTCTCTTTCCACCGCAGATAGTTCCCAACAACGCACCCTCGACTTCTCTGGCCCTCGGCCCTCCTCATCCAGCCACCTTAATACAAATAGCGAGTTTCAGTCGTATCGACCTAGAAAAATTATCCAAGATTCGAGTCGTTACTCGAACTCTCCTTGTCTTTCATTCAAATTCGTTGGACAGAGTTGACTAGCGAAAGACCATTCTCTGCATCCTCTAGATCTCCTTACCCTCGAAGCTCCTTGAAAAATATTTGCTTTATGCAATAAGCAATATTTTCAGTGTCGTAGATTCTAGAGTTTTCGATATCGCTATAAAACTACTAGGCACGATTATCGCGATATCACACGTTTCCACGTAGCAGCGCAAATTTTGCAAATATGCTGCATACGACGGAAAGTGATTGGTGGATGGCTCGCCCGACAAGATAAAGATGAATAGCCGGGGTAGATGACGGGGGCTCTTCTTTCCCTTTCTCTGATTCGACAGTCAACACGAATAGCGAAGGCCACTCATCTTCGCCGCATCCAATTTGCTCCAAGTGACTTCCAATTATGCAGTATCGAGGAATGAAATTCGGCCCAAGATCGAGATCGTTTGTCATGCACCGTTCTATTCGGTAGGCGTCTATGAATATTTACGATCAACCGTCGTACGGAATGCAGGTTCTTCGTTGACTGATGTTTTCAAAAAAAATGACGAATGCTCGAATCCGCGAAGGGATAACTACGAGCTAAACATATATTTGGCAAAGTTTCGCTTCTCGTTTAAAATATTATTTTATTTTAACCGTATAACATCCACTACTTCAAATAATATTCGAAATGTTTTTTTTTTTTTTTTCAACTCCGTATGCAACTCGTCTCGTACTGGAACATTTTCTGCGCGAACGTGCCAGCTGTTCCCCTCGCATAATTGAAAAACGAAGCACGACAACGATCGTCGGTCGTGGATAGAAAGATATCGCGTTTTCATTTTTCCAGCGTAATTATGGAAGTCGCGAAAAGTGGCTCACGCTTCTCGGCGAACTTATCTCGTTGGCGAAATCAAAATTGAAGTCAGACCGTGTACATTCCCGAGTAATACGATCACTTCTATCGGAAGAGCTACGAGATTTCGAAACTTGGGAAGCACCTGCCGTTACAGAAGTACTATAAATTGTTGCAGCTTCGCGGAAACTGCTTCAAAATTACCAACTCCATGCCTTCGGCCAAGATTCCTGCTTGTTTGTGTATCTGTTACGTTAAAGGTGTAAACTACAGCGACTGCATACACGCTCGCGCTGCTAAATTTATCTACATTTTAGCGGAAATATTTTCGCATATTTATGGTTCGCCGAGGTTCATTTTATAAAAGACGTTATCCGATCTTAGTGCTTTGTGTCGTAACTGCGAGAAATAAAACACAAATGCACCGTGAGAATGTTTGCTTCCGATGAGATATACTCGAAAATATACAAACTTATGCGTATGATTCCCTAAAAACCCAATCAAGATTTTTTTCTAGTTTTCATACTTTAAGACTTCCCAAGTTTTTATCCGTGATTCATGATATCTCGAGAAGGTTTACATCTCATTTCCAATTGTATATTCCGCAATTAATTGTCTTATCTCGCCGATAGCCGCGAATCGCGGTCCACCCTTGGCCAATTAGCTCCCGAAAGACGGAATTACCCGAATAAAGGGGAATTGCGAAAGGCGAACGAATATAATACGCTTCGAAAGTGGCAACTGAAACAAACTCGGAAGAGTATACGCGCATTACGACGGAACGCGATATTACGGGCTGTGATTTACCGCGAGCGAAGAGCCCCGCGGTTCGAGATCCTCGAAGAACGAGGGAAAGAAGAGAACGAGTGGATTGGAGAGGAGAGGCACGAGAGAGGAATATGAAGAGCGCGGAGGAGTCGAGACGGAACGCGATAATTGCGGGGAAGGATAATTTAACGGGCGCCTCTTTTCCGCCTCGACTTCTGCTCGCGTCCATTTCTCTTCTCCCGCCTCGTTTCTCCCTATTTCTCTCGGTCTCATCCCCTGAGCCGCTGTTTTCGCGTTTCTCTTCCTCTTTTTTTTTTCTGTCCCGTTGTCACTGCACGCAGCGGCGACCAAGCGAACGATAAAGTCCACCGAGTTATGTTTTCTGGAACGACTTTGGGGTTCCACGAACACGTGGATTCGAAACGATATGAGATTTCCAATTTCATCAACTCCCCTTTGTATCTTTTTCTTCCGGTGAGCGGGCTGTTTATAAAACCCGGCTACAATGATAATAATAGTAACGTACTTTGTCTTATTTTATGTAAATCATAATATGCTAGGGGTTGTTTTTTCCTTTCGAAGCCACAATTGCGCGCCACTCGTCGACCCAAACCCAGAATCCAGAAGCGTCTCAAATAACGGTCATGAAAAACAGCCGCAAATACCAGATAGGCAAATTCCGCGAGCCCTTGCAACGGTCTCACAGTTATTTCCACCAGTTCCGTTGCCGCTCGTCAGGCGACACGAAGCGTTTCGCGACGAGGGGGTGGTCGCACCCCTCTCCGCCAGGGGTAGACAGTCCGTACGCCGGTACGACAGTACGGCAGTATTTATGGAAATGAACCGAGGTAGTTTGAACCCTCTTTTCGTCCAGCGTTTCGTGCTATACCCCTCCAAGCTCGAATTGCTCGTCCTATCTCAGTCCACACCCCGCTTTTTCGCTCACCCCCCTACGACGCTCCACCCTCGTGTTCTCCTATCATTTTCCGCCCTCTACCCCAACCCTCTCTTGGTGGTGCCTTCTAACTTCTCTCAGCCGCGGGTTCGTCCCTGTTTCGCAAGAAGAAAATCTGAGCGCAGCTGCCGCTACTGTTTGCCCACCTAATTACGCGGAATTCATAAGTTACGTGGCAGCACGCGTGCCGGCGGCTCCGTTACTTTTATTCTTATACCATAATTTAGCTCTTGATAGAGATAGAGAGAGCGAGAGAGAGAGCGCTATTTTTTCGGGCTACTCTCATCATAGTCTTTTCGGCTGTTCATCCTCGCGCGCTTTTTTTCCGCCGACGCCGACGTCGACGGTGCATCGGATCGAAATATGCATTCGAGACGCGATAAAAATATCTTAAAGGTGCGTTAGTCTATCCAGGATTTAAAATTATTTATGTACGTCCAATCGAAGAGAGCACCAACGTGGAAAAATAATTAAATAAATTATACGAATATTACTCGAGGAGCAGTTCGCGTTGAGATCGATCGATCGTTTCCATCGCGGTAGAAAGGAATTCCGGCCCTGCTGTGCGATGCAGCGACTGCATTTTCTCTCGTTCGAGGTCTTTTTTTCACCCTCGGAAGACTATCCTTTTGGTGTTCGCAACGACTCGTTATCACGGGGGTACTTTATCCACCGATAGCGTTACTCTCGAATTCGCTGGGAATTCCGAATTAATTGAGCCTCGAGTTCCGCGAGTTTACCTTCGCGATAAATCCGCAAAATCGCCGGGAGTTTTAATGGAAACGCGAGCACGCCAGCAGTTTCGTTTAATGACCTTCGGTCAAATAAATTCGCCTGATTTTACAAACGAGTTGAGCCGCCCACCGCCGTTCGTGGAACAATATAATTGAATCGAATTATTATACGGACCGGGTGATCGTGGCCAACGGCGCAAATGAGTGGTGTACTTTTCTGTTTGTTACTTTCGGACCTTTCGTAGGGAAGGTTCGTTAGTTCGTCGTTTAAAAAATACCGAGGAGCATTGTTTACGTAATTAACCTCTCTGGTGGTCGAGCACTGTTGCGACAAATGGTCGAAATCGCGATGCAATTTCGTCGCGGCAACTCATCCGTTTTATTAACCGCCTCTCTTTCTCTGTCCCTCTCAGCCCCTGCCTACCGCTCGTTTAAACAAATTAATTTCCTCGTATAAACGATCGAGGTCCCCAAGTGTCTATACCAGCGATCGCAAGTTTCCGCGTACCACGCGTTATCGTTCGTAAATATTCGCAATATCGTCGCGTGATATGCTAGATTTACCGCGTCCCCTCGGAAGCGACAACCGAGTGCAAAGGGTTCGAATAGAATTTCAACTATTTTTGTCTCTAAATTGTATCCTTCCCTAGACGAGAGTACACGGATAATTCGCCAAACTGCACGAAAGAATTCAAGGCGTGCACGTGCCTGTGTCGACGAATAGCTCGCGCGAGTCCTCGGGCGCGAAATTACCGCATTATAGCGACAAACACCGTGTCGTTTTCTCGTCGTTCTCGAAACACCGTCGCAAACTTGTCGCCGTCTTCCGTACACGTTTCCCCGCAGTTCCGAAAGGAGATTTAAAAGTGCACTTGACGAGTTTCGCAGAGTACATCTCGAGTATGCGAATACCTCTGGGCGATTATAAAAGACGCAGGAACGACACGGCCAAGATTTTTAAAGTGCAGGATACACTTACGTCTCTGGACCACGACCCGGTCGGAGATGAAGCTGGATGAGGGTGAGGAGGGTGAGAGGGTGAGAGGGTGCACTCAGCGAAGAGGAAGGAGGAACGAGACACAGAGCAACAGGTTGCAAGTGGAATTCGCGAATGTCAACCGTGAGAAGACAGGAGAGTGGCTCGAGGTGATCTATATCGATCACCTTATCAGTGCTTAAATTGCAAGAGTATCCGTTCGATTCTTATGGCTCTCGTACGTACACTCCGGTGTCGTCGAGATCGCCTAGTCTTACCCTCGCGTCAACGGCCAACAAATTGAAATTAAATCGAAACAGGCTTTTGCTTTTAGCATTTCAATTTTCGAACGTGCGACAAGTGCGCTGAAAGCTTCTTAACTGGATCGCCATGCGTTCCTATTTTACGCCCCGTTGCGTGGATCGTTCGTACAAGGATTCTGAGAAATCTTTGTTTACCGCGGATTCGAAGTTGGCTGTTAACGTACTATTTACACGATATTTCCGAACGCGAGAATATTCAACGGTTCATCAAATCCAAATCGTGGGGTTCATCGTTCCCTGCACCGTCGACTCATCTTTTCACGTGCTCGATTCCACAGGATACGAGTGCTATCCGAGTCTTTGTGCGAAGCCCTAGGTTGCCAGCAAGAGCGAAATTTACTTTGACTCGATTCAAAATGTAAACGTATCTTTAGTCCCTTGCACGCGAGAACGTGCCGCAATCTGCTCTCCTAGATTACTACCGAGCGTTTCGTATACTCCTCGCAACTACCGAATGAACATGGAAGCTTCAAAACTTTGACTACGCGTTTCAGGGAAAAAGCAATTTATTAATTTTCCTACCGAGTAATTTACCGAACGAGAATGTGGTAACCGCGAGTTAGCTTTTTCCTTCCTGCATTAATTAAAATACTTGTTCAACCAAGTGCCGGTAATCGTTGGTGGTAAGAACAAATGAGATGGAAATCAAACGCGACTCAAGTTTGTTTCAAGTTGAAAGAAAAACAATTTTTCTAAATCGACTTTTTCGAGCTCCTCTAGCGGTGAAATCCCGTGAAGAATCGACGAAAACTTAAATTGCCCCGTATCCGAGCCACGATCCCGTCGATGCCGAACCAAGTACTCGCGAACGTCTTTCTTATTCTTAAATTCAAAGTTTCTTCCATTCTCGGACGCTCGAGAGCCAGTCCAGGCGGGTGAGGGTGGTCTCTGTTATTCGAATCCGATCGCGCCATAAACTCGCATCTATCCTGGTGTCTTGGAGTTCCCGGCAGTTAAAGTTACGCGTACGTCGCCCGTGGAAAATTTACATGTCGCAGAGACACCGGCAGGTTGCATGCGACGGAGCTATACGTTACCTAACCGTCGACAGCCCCGGTTGACATTTGTGTGCAACACCGGTAAAGTCCTGGACTGGACTGGCCTGACCGTTCGCCGGTTACCTCGAAATGGAAATGGCTCTGCAGCGGATAGCACAATTTAACATTCATTGAAAGAAGCGTTCACCCGGACAGACGACGTCGACCTTCCGTGAAACGACCCGCCGCGGAAACTAACCTCTCCTGGCTTCTCTATTTGCTGCGGAGAAGCTCGTTATTCTTCTTGACAATCGCCAGTCTGACTGCGCGTGCGATAATAAGCGACCGCCGAGAAATTATTGCCGCTGTTTAATACTGATTACGTGATCGTTGCGCTCGCCCCGACCCGTTTCTAATGTACACGCGCCACCGTTGACATTTCTAACGTGCCCAAGGTATCGTTAATTCGATCTTGGCGGAACCGAAGAGTCCTTGGAATGGCTTCGTTAACCTTTCGTCTCGAAAAGCACCGTTTTTCGCGAAAGCAAGAAAATCCACAACAACTGTATAGTATACATATTCCGAAACACAGACGGTTTTGCTATTTTATTTCTCGGTGTATACAAAGTTATCGTTGTTTCCTGCAACTGCTCCGTAGGTCACTTTCACCTCTCGCAAGAAACTAAACGGGGGAATCAAGGCTGACTCGCATAATTCTCGCGAGGAACATCTGCGCGGATCTATGTCCGCTGAAAATTGAGACACTTTAAGCTCGGAAGGACTCGTCCTCCAGCTTGGCTCCCCTTCAAGGAATTTCAGTCCATGCAAACGTTCAATGTATATAAAGGACCAGATGTCCTGCCACCTCGGCGCAATCAACTTCAAATGTCTTCTCCAGAATTCACATGCGACCGTAACAAACTCGCTCTCGTCTTGATAAAAGTAGTCTTCTAGAGTTTCGAAGCGATGGAACCCGAGACTGTGATAGAAAAGAACTTTCTCTCGAGAACGTTTTCCATTGAACGAAAGACGATGCATTGCACAACGCGCAGAATACTTATTACGACGAGCTTTTCGTTTATCCGCGACCAACTAACCACTTCTTGGACGATCGTTAAAAGAGAAAATCGATCCGAGAGAGTAAATTATTTGATTTGATCTAGCTCGGCAGAGCGAAAACGATTGCGCACCACTGTTCCGGTAATGGTTGGACAACAAACTGTACAATTTTTGTTTTCGAGAAATATGCCGAATCCCCCTGCAATGTTTCCATGCTTTCCCAAGGACGCAGGCCGCCAACAGGAAGACATCAACCGTACCTCCTTTCCTGTCCCGAGAAAATAGCACCAGATGTCCTCTACTGGCCCGAGCGCAATCTACTTCGAATGCGTCCCCACGAATTCACATGCGGACGTGCTTCATGCAAATGTCTTTCTTATCCGTGCCTCCCACGAAAGAAGAGGCCGCGTCACGGCGTTCATTAAAGTTATTAGTTTTGCAAGACTCGCCGGTCGTTCCGCTATTCTCAAAGGGTTGCGGCATGCGCGTTTCGTGAATATTTTATGCAGACAGCGGTCTAGAAAAACCGATTTAACCGCATATCAAAGGGGAGACTAGCTTAGGAGTCGGAACGTCTTCGTGTTCCATCGGTTTTCGTCACGACCGACGCCGACGTTCATTTTTCCAAGGCTCGAACGGTAAATCGACGTTTACGAGCGTGTTGTGTCTGCGTTTACGTGTGCGCAACTTGCACGAACCGCACAAGGGAATACTGCGAAACGGCTCGATGAAATATACATGTACACGGTGAGGTGCAAAACCGAGCCAATCGCACAAATTTCTCGGTTGGATCGTAACGCGATACAATTTCCGATGTATATGTCTCGCGTAAAATAGCACGGGTCAAAATTGACCGAGTTCCGTCGGTGGCCGATTAAACTTGCACGAGAAACGACGCAGACCTGTCACCGTGACAACTTTATTCGCTAGCTATCCGCTACCCCGCCAGTAATTAGACATTATTCATTTCGGGCGGCGCGGTTCGTATGATAATGTAATCCAGCAGCGGCAGAGGCGCCGAATAAAGGCGCAGTTTCCGTCGAATCCGGAGTCTTTATTCAAATTTCGCGTCACTCGATTAAGCAGTCGATTTGCTCTGGATTTGCTCTCGCAAGAACTTGAGCGCCTGTGACTTCGACCACGTGCAAATTCGCAGGGATCTGCTCTAATAGCTCGCGCTTAGGCGCGAAGAGAGTAGAAAGAGGGCTGGGCACGGGGTGGCGGAAGATGGTACGGTAAACTCACGGGAGGTAGCCTTTTCCACTTGGGTCCCACCCCCGGCCCCGGCCCCGGCCACGGCCACGGCTCCGGCCCCGGTTTCACAAGAGCTTGGGTTCCATAGCGACCGAATGTCTTTTCTACCTTGACGCAATCTACTTCGAGTACTTACGCGTCCCCACGAATTCGTATCAGACGAAACTTGCTCGTCCTCGCAAATGGCATTGTCGCATCGGCATCCATTAATATTATTAGCTTGAGCCGCTACCGGAATTTCTAATCGCGTATCGACTCCTTCCGTCCACTATCGCGCCAAAACGCGCAGCGACGACGAGTAAACGGATTTCGTGGAATGAAATCAAGTTCAAAGTTCTTGGAAAGTTTCGTTTCGCAAAATTCGAAAGATGGTCCTGTTAGCCCGTGGTCAGCTTAGAATGCGCCCTTAATCGAGTTTAGAGACGTTCGTTGATGCTCGGTTCATGATCCACTCGTTCCCTCGGGCATGCGATTCTTTTAATAAGCAATAACGTTTGCCTCGGTTTGAAAAAAAAAAGCGAATAATAGCGGGTGAGAAGAGGTAAAGCGGCGAGACAATGGCGAAAAGGCTTGCCCGTCGCAGCCCTTTTCACTTTAAAATTGTCGGCAAAGGGCACGACGACGGGCACTTCTCTACGTGGAGGGTCAACGCGGTTACCCGCGTGTGTCGTTAGCAATTTCGACTCCCTTTCTCTGATTTTTCCCCTCTGTCTGTTCACCCCTTTGCGTGGTTAGCGGGGCCGAAAAAATAAAAGCAAATTGTCGTCTCCGTCGACCGAAAGACATCAGCGACATACATTGCGTCAATCGTTCGACAAATGAAATGGCAAACGATGCAATTTCGTTGATATTCTTGCTGAAACGAGCCAACCACCCCCTCTCGCGCGTGTATGAGAACGTTACGTTTCTAGTCCATCCATCGTTCGTAATTTAATACTCTCTACGTGTTTTTCTGATTACTTTTAGATTCTATATCGGCGTGTTCGACTCGTTAATTTTTCGTGCCCGTCCCTCGAAACGACACCGAAGGTTTGTTCTCGAGTAGATCGTCCAGTCTGTCGGACGAGGATTAAAGCAGCCGTGCAAGGGCCGGAAATGGCGGCATTGTGTCTAGCAACCCCCTATTCACCGGCTTCCGGCCAGCAATGTTTCGTCTGTCTTGCAAATCGCGCTGCGAATTTCGAGGATATCTGACGTCAGCAGCAGGTGGCCGCGCACCTGGAGCCGCGGCTGTTTTGCACGATTGTCTCGTGTTCCATCGAGAACGGTATCAAGGGATTCGTGTACGAAATATACGACGCACACGCTCCCTTCGAGATCCTGTTTGCTTCGTATCGCTTACGTTAAACAAACCCCGGTGCACTGCTTCATACCCAGCCGCTCCTAAATATCGCTTGGACGTCTCCCGTGTACGGTGAATTAAGCTCGGTGAATCGATCAAAGATCTACTTCGTTGCCCTTACGCTTAGAAATCGAATAGCGCGTTGCTTTTACCGCGTCGTCGAGTTACGCGTTATAAGCTGACACGAGTATTTGCAATTTTCCAACGCAAACTTGTTTGTTATACAGAATTAGAGATCTGCTTTCGTGGCAGGTTCGTATTAGCCTTCGCATTATTCATGCATGAAAGTTCGTGGTTTATCAAAAATGCAGAGGTTCGCCGACTCAAATGTATTTCCACTCATTACCTTTGTTAATCATTTAATTACCGCGACCGTTATCACCGAACAGTTCGTATTATTCATGCGGCAGATCCCATTGTACACGTGTTTCGTTTCACGGAATTTGATTCAGTAATGAGTTCCATTTTTAACATATCGAACACCGCCCGTAATCTGGTTATTTTGCCCGTTACATCGAAGCGAAGTATTCGCTATTAAAATCGATTTCTACCGATGGGTTAATTTCTTAATAAATTGAGAGGACGCGATAAGGGTATACGATAAATAGATTAATCGATTCATTTTTTATGCGATCATATTAAATTCCCCTTTTGGTCGGATGCGATGCATCCGCTAATCCAATTACTGGGATTTATTCTGCTCTCTTCTGGCTAATAAAACTGACAATGACATTGGCTAACAAGGTGACCCTTAGCGCGATAGAAGATGGTTCCCATAAAGCATCGCTGACTCTCGCAGAGTCCCCCTTATGGAGTCCATCGCACAAACTCATCTACTCGAGACAATCTTACGTTCGTACATTTTCCTAAAGGGAAAGTTTGCGTCCTAGTCAATTGATTTTCCAAGCCCAAGAAACTGTTAATCGCAGCTGAATCTCATCGTTTACCTATTATATAAAATCTTTAAATAAAATGAAACGAAACGAAACGAAACGATACATCGAGTCAAAATTGAATCACGCATTTACATGCAATCCATGTTACACTTTAATTTGTGCTATCATTGTCCATATTATTTTTTCCGATAAATCGCTCGGTAGAGCGAATACTTTGTCCGCCCTATTAATTCGGATAATTGAAATCCTTTCGTATTACAATCAAATCGATGTCGAGCGGCTTTTTATATCGGTATTACATTTATTGCTTCGATAAACCGATCCCTTGGATTATTATATTAATTCGTTGGCATTGTTAAACTAAAATCAATTGATCTTCTTTCCTCGAATGAAATTACCTTCTTCGATGATTTACGTCATCGCAGAAATGAAAACTTCTATCGTTTGGTTTCACAAGAATTAATCCGAACACCATCGAATGACTTCTGCGCGAACACGATAAAATTAAATTTTCATATTTCCGTGCAATTTCATATTTATAACGAAAGTTGGTTCTTTGGCGTTTTACCTCGAAGCTAAACCGTAGGGAGATCGTTAAATTTTCTAACGTTCCTTCTAATTAAGAATATTTTGCGAAATGTTCGAACGCTAGGGCATATCCGATTATTCGGACAGCTACCCTATACGGCTGCGATAAGGTCTTGAAATCGCTGGTTGCGATAAACATGGCAGAATTTGTTGCACATCCGTTTTAGGTTGGGTAATCCAGATGGAAAGTAGATGACGAACAGCCGCCCCTTCGATTGCTTTTTTAGGCGATGTATCCACGTGGCCGTGCGCCGATATAGAATCGAGGATTAAATCAATGTACCGTGCATGCGATATGAGCCCACCGGAACGTATGTAATGCGTTCATGAACGCTGGCAAACCAACGGCGCGGATCCCGTAGATTTCAAAATTTGTTTTGTCGTGGACGCCCGCCAGAAATATGCTGCTCGTTGGCCGCGATAATGAAGAGGGAATTACACGAGGCAGTTACTTTAATTCACGGCTATTAAAGCCTAAAAGGTATTTATTATTATTATTTATCGTTCCAGTCGTGGAAAACTGTTGTTTCGAACGCCGTCGATCGAGGGAAGTTTGCGTACGCGACAAATAATTTGAAAATTGTTTGTTGTACATTTTTTTACACCTCTGTGTTTTTGTATAATATTCGTAACGGTAATTATCGGAAAATAATACGATACGTTAATTCGTATAAATTTTAGCGTCGTCGACGGATAGGAAAAACATTTTGAATCGAACCGACGATGAACAATATTTCAGATTCAATCGCGATATTTGCGGTTATCCTATCGGCCTGTTGCATTGTGATTTACATAAATGTGAAACAATACAGCTTCCGTCGTCTGCTACATTTATAAATTTACCACCATTCGTATAAATGGTTCGACTCGCGACTCGATTGGTTGAAATGTTATCGACCGTATCTGAGAACCACATTTTGTTGCGTATAAAGTGAAATTAATGTTACGCAATTAGCAACGCTTTATAACGTTATTCGATTACTTTATTATGCAACGGGCACAATTGTAATCGAAGTGGAACGATTTCGATCTTTCACCTGAGAAACAAACGTGCTCTTGAGTCGTTGGATATCATAGAAATATGAAACGGATTCTACGTTTGACACGTTGAACTCGTACTCGTAAAAAATTTAGCCTCGGAATTCCTAGCCTAAGCAAATGTCCGGTCCGTTTGGAACACGAGTGCAAAGGATGAAATCGCTCTGTCGGAAGAGGGCAAAGAGAGCAGGGTAATAATTATCGTGGCACGTCGAGCCCGATTTGAATCAGAGCTCTTCGAGACTCGGGGGCTTGGTGGTTTACCTTTGGTACATCGTGTCTATTTTATCCCACGCGTACAGAGGGCCACCGAAGCCCTTTGATGTTCGGCAAGACTCTTAGCACCGAGGATGATGGAGGACTCGATGAAACGTTGACGAAAGTTGGAGGAAGAGAGACCAAGGCAAAAAGAGGAATCGACAACGCCAAGGAGAAAAAGAAGGAAACGTACGAGAAAACAGGGCGCTACGTGCTCTAGCGCTTCCTTTTTCGATCACTTAGGACTTGGAAAATTTTCTTCTCCTTTAAGCCAGCTATCTCTGTTCTCCCGCGTCTTCTTCATCGCTGTCCGCTCCCCTTTGTTCCTTTCTTTATGTGTTTTCCTCTTTTTACCCTGCATTCGGTCCGATCTGACTCCGCAGCCCTCCGGCTCCTTTCTTCTCGCGGAGGATCATCGTGTAGAGCCGGTTCCTTTGAGCCTCCTAATTCACTAAATTGTTATTCTATAAAAGACGAACTTCCGCCTTCCTTTGCGTCTACTTTGCCGGTTGCATCGCGAGGGTGAAAAAGAATTCTTGATGACGCCCCAGGAGCTAAACTGCGACGTTCGTCTAAACTTTCCTGAGGTCGAACGTCTTCCCGCGACTTTTCCCGAGGCAGCCTTTGATGTACACGCGAACTACATATTTCCACGTCAAACGTTGCGTTCCGACCCACCTCTTATTTTTGCGTCGAAAACCATTCTCGTGATGCTATTCATATTCGAACCATGGGTCGCATTTTCGGAAAACACATTCGCCGCCTTTTCGTCTAGAAGATGACGAGATCTGCAGGGCTCCAAACATTTCGAAACACCTCGAAGAGTGATAAACCGATAGAAGATTTCGCACGAGGAGGGCAGCATCTCGCTCCTCGAGCTGTATTTGTCGAAGCGAAGAAGCGCGTCAAGTTTTTCGGTTAGCCGGATGGCCATTTGCGGTGGCGGAAATCGGTACATTTCCGAGCAAACTTTGATTGTTATCGGGCTTGTAGTAGAAGGAGGTGAAGTGGCGGGGATTGAAATCGGCAGTGTCGAGAAGGGAGAGGATTAAGAGAGGCCCCGCGGTAGAGGGAGTTGAACGAGCCAAGCGACGCCTATTAATTCGTTTAATTGTGCTGACGAATCAAACACTAAGAACTCAAATTTCTCTCTTTCTCCGCGCCGCGCTGCGCCGTCGAGTTTCTCTTTCTTCCTCGCTCCTGTACAAATTATCACGACTCCTCAGGCTAACGGTTAACGGGCGAGGCTGGTGTACGAGCTCGCGGCAGAAACGGAGGAGGGCAAGCAACGCGGAGACAGCCAAAGCTGGTGAATGGAAGAGACAGAGAGAGAATCGGGGGTTGGCAGCCCTTAGCTCGAGTGGCAAGGCCAGGTCCGCACGCTGCACTAGACTCTAGGGTGCTTCAACGTCCCGAAGTCGAAGAGGCGTTCATTAAACGATAACTCACACTCGGAGAAATGTCTTGTTAAATCGTCGATCCACCGACAATCACGGGCACTGGTGTGTATATAGTTCAAGATCGGCTCAAAGACGCACGGCACGCGGTGAATTCCGTCCCATTTCGAACGGGTCATTGAGATCCCGAACAGGTTTGCGCGCGTGCTTTTCCCGCATAATTATTCGCCTCCGTTTTCCACGCCAGCCCGGGGAAAATGGATTCGCACGATTCGTCCTGCTACGAAACCGGAATTTAATCTGTCGCTGTAATAAGACCAAGACGCTCGTGAATTATCTTCGATAAGGTAGATATGGTCTGGCTGTCGAGGAAGTCGGTTATTTTCTACGATAGCAATTTTCATCGAGAAAAGTCTCTACGATTAAATCTCTTCGTATAAAAGTATTTTGTATTTTCACGCACGAACACCCTTGATCGATCGATAATATTTCCGCGGAAAAACACGAATACACTCGTACCTGGTCAACAACGTCTTAATACTAATACTTCCGGACTTGATTTCACGCGCGAAGGTGCGACAGTCGCTTGGCGCTGCCATGCAGGTTGCACCGGTTGTTCGATGACGTTTTCGATGCAATTACGCCACGTCACTGGGCTGTCTATCAAAACTAGTATACGCGCTTAACTAGTATTTACAATCGTACATTATTAGCGACGTATGCGGCCTGCCCGGTTGAACACCGTGAAATATGCCACTCGAATATGCCTGATTTGCAATTATCCGGAAATATATTCCGCTAGTCCATTCGCGGATCGCGGATCGCGGATCGCGGATCGCGGATCGAGACTCATCGGTGCCCGAACCAGGAAGGTAATCTAATTTCAGTAGGGAACCCTCTGATTGGTTTGCAGTGTAAAATGACGACTACAGCTACGGAATGTTGAGTTTTTCAAAAGCTCGACGATCACGTTTCCATCGAAGAAAGGGTGCGCCGCGTCACTGCAAGAATAGAGACTGCCTAGATAATTCATGTTTTGAACGCGACAACTCCAGCATCGGGTAGGGTAAACGTAGTTAAGAATTTCTCAAACAGGGACGGGTGTCTGCGATGTAGACACCGCGGATACCCGGAACTAATATAAGCGATGCGACTCTCTATATAGACTCAATCTAATAGAGTTCGTGATCTACATAGCAGATCGCCCAGCATCGGAATTAACTTTTACGCATTAATATGTACCGTGCGGAACCGGAGCCTCCCACGGACGCAGGCTACGGGACGTCGCGGGTTTCCGTCGCGAAATTTGTCAGGATAATGAGGGACCCGAGCAACTTGTTCTCTAATTTAGTTGGAAAGTGTTGCGTCCTTGCAAGAGTGTCGTTAATAATTCCGCGTCGTTATCCGTGACGCTTCTCGCGCCCGCCGAAATACAACTTCCAAGACACCGGGAATGCTTTTGCATATTGCGCGCACGTAACGGAGCGACGCCGACGCTCCCCGCATGACTGCGGGAATATGATACCACTCAAAATTCCGTCGCGACCAAGATTTCACTCCACGATCTTTCGCGACGTTCGCTGATATTCTTCGGGATTCTGCGAGCCTCGAACCAGGGGATATTGCGACCGTCCGTGGGAATGCTCTTTCCGTCGTCGAATAATCATCGCCAAGAGTATAGCCGACCTTTCGAACGGTATTCGATGACACTCCCTTCAAGTAGATACTCGATCATCGAGTACAGCTAAACAAGTTAACTAAAATTCGTGGATTTAGATGGACGACGGTTCTCGCCATGCTTTCGTAGTCTTACCTCTTGTAAACAGTATCTGATAACACTTGGCAGGAGTACTTAACCATCGGGTTAACCATATAAAACCAAGAGCGGCACCGGTAATACCACGCGAAAGCTTGATTTCAATTAGTCGAAAAACAACCCTGTGAAAGTCGAAAAGTACAATGCACGGTTGGGCACGTAAGACAAAAGAACGTTTTGCGGTTCCGATAAATATCTCCAGAGGTCCAAGGAAAGGTAGGGAGAAAAAGAGGGCGTAAGAAAGAACGAAGGGAAAAACGGAATTCCCTTTACACCGAGGGTAACCACTGACTCAGCTGGGCTTTCACGTCCTCGACATAATGAAACGGGACCCCTGATGTCATTTGGCCTGGCTTTCTCTCGGCGTCGGCGTCGTGGAGGTTTTCTAAGACGACGAAGATCTGTACACGTGGAGAAACGCACGTAGCGCGGGCCGGCACTTTTCGAATTAACCAGGTTGCTCGTCTTAGCTAAAACACCGAGTCCGTGAGAAGCCTGAGAGAGGTCAAAGGAGGTTGGCCAGGAAGAGACCGGGGGTGTGGGTTGGTGGAAGAGGGACTTGTCGGTAGTTGTAGCCGCAATTCTAGGACCAGAGCGTGACAAACTCGCTCGGATACGTATGAAACTTGGCCCGTGACACCCCCTACTCCTCTCGACCACTTTATCCCTCCGTTCCGGTGCTCTTTGCAAAACCGTATAGGCATCCAGCTGTTGCCTGTTCGTCGTGCCCCGTTGCGAAATCCTGCAAAAAGTTTCTCGTCCTGCCCGGTTGTTTTTTCTTCGCTCGAGTTTGGCTCGGAAGGCTAAAGTTCTTTTGCCATTTTTTTACTTTCGATGGAAAGTATAGAGCCGATTCGAGGCCCTGGTACAGATTCGATAATCGGGCCATGGTATAAACATAAACCCTCGTTGTGTACTCGGGGGAAAAAATCTGACGTGCTCGTTAGGAATGTCTAGAGCGACGTAAACACGAGATGGAAGGAAACGATATTAGTCGATACGAGATGAGATTCGGAAATACGTGGGGTCGTGCAATGCGGTGGGATCGACGAACAAACTTTTCTCGTTTATCCTAAAATTTCTGCCGATCGTGAGTTAACCGGCGGGCGCGTGTACACTTGTACATGTAGATGCCGTAACGTCGATCGGGGAACAACGCCATGTTTTTCTACTCCCCTAAGTAATCCAGATAACAAAGTTCCTCTCAATCTGGCCTATCATCGCGCCAATATCCGCTGGCTGCGTCCCGCGCTGCCGTCTCGATATTTCCTTCGACGAGGAACCTCCGCTGTTGATCGTATTACTCGCTCCCTAGAAAGGATATTGCGAAATAGAAAGCCTCCTCGGTAACTCTCCTCCATATACGATTAGTTCTCTATACGCGTACGCAATTAACGCTGCTTGACGCAGGTCGATACATTTTCTTCGATCTATCCTCTCATCCATCTTGCGTGCGATTACGTTGCCCCATAGCCCTGTCCAACTCTTTTCGAAGCTGTAAGTAGGATAATACCAGAGAGACGAGCCAGTGGGGGACGGTAACTTTGCCATGGTAATTTAGAGAGACAAGATGAAATAGTATCGGCGCGTAACGACCGCGTTTTACGTAGTTACGGAACTAATGCCGCAGATTTCCTTCGACGTCTGACCATTTTTCTTCGCTTCTGAAAAATTAAACCGATCCGTGTACTTTCTACCCCAAGTTTTTCCCGTCGAAACGACGCGGTGTTCCACGTGCATTCCTTTCCCAATTCTTAAGCAACTCGTTTGTCTCGGCAACGATCATTTCCAGCTGGAAGTTCAAAGGATCGAAGATTAGACCACCCGTAACCATCGACCAAACGTTTCACGAAATTGTGAAACTTTGTGATACTTTGCCAAGTATCGAAGGCAACGAACAGGCTCAAATAACGGTCATCGCGTTAACGAATTAAGCTATCAAGCCCGTCGACGAATACTTTCCTTCCGCAAGGTGAGACCCGAAATGGCTACAGCCTACAACTCGAACGGATCCTGGATAAACTACGACCCCCGGTTGACCCGATTCGATTAGAATCGTCGACGTTTCGAGCCCCCTGCCCCCCCTCTCTCTCTCTATCCCTCTCTGTCTGCCTTCCCCGGTACACAATCTGGCTGATTCTTACGCGAGTTAACACGGCTAATTCGACGCTACGAGCAGAGACGGCTGGGATATCGCTGCGAAACAAGCGTGTTTAAACGTAGCCACGAGGCTAATGTCGTAGGTACTTCCCCTCGACGAAATTAAGGGACATCGTGTGCCGCTTGGCGCCATACGACACCGTTCCATGGGAAAATCGATATGCAAATCTACGCGCAAATCCTAGTAATCTTGCTCACCCGGCCTGCAGCCCTTGCAACGGCTGTGTGCTTTCGTACGTCTCCCATTTCCCGTGCCTCCTCTGTTCGCTTCGCGTTCTCTGTCCCTCCGAGTTTCGTGTGTTCCTCCTCTTCTCTCTTCATTTTCTCTCTATCATCCTGTCTCCGACGTTTTTGCTCTTTCCGCGACGCCCGATCTTCCGCTTTTGGCGATGCATGGTTTCTCTCTCACGGCTCAGAGACGTGAAACGCAAAAGAGCAAGAAGAGAGCCAGAGGGTTGGGCGAGAGAGGTTATAAAGCGGGGTTAGCCCGGGTCTGAAGGATCGTGTTCGTCGGCCACCTTCGACGACAGGGCTTTATCGAGGTGAAAAAGGTTGCTCGACATCGACCTCCCGCCGCCATCAACTGAGCATCCTCCTCCTTCCTTCTACTTCGGCCATCTTCCGCCTCCTTCTTCGTTTTCTTCTTCGATGTTCTTTGATATCGGCACTCTCTCGCGAATGATTTCGTGGCGGTTTTTAACACCGAAAGTGAAACCGACGAACAGGAACGCGTTATTGTATTTTCTTCTCTCCTTGCGCGAACCTGGATCGCTACGTTGACCCCGGTCTTTTCAAGTTTTTACGGTTTAATTTCGCTTTTTGTCGAGCACTCTGTCTCTCTGCTCGCGATATAGTTTAAAGCAATGATGTACAACTTTTTCTTGGTGCAGACGGCACGTTCCAATAGCCTAGCTCTGACCATGGACTATACTACTTATTCCCCGGTCTGACCGTAGAGCATACTATTTATTCCCAAACTAAGTAAGCAGGGAGACTTGGAAGAACTTGAAAACTGTAAACGGTTGATTTTGGTCAATGTATCTCGGTTATTTCCGTTCCAAGTCCTCGCTTCAACGCTAACATGTGTTCCAAGAACGATATGTTAGTTAGATGGCAGTAGACTTTTTCCACGCTTCAAAGAAAGCTACGGTCGTAAAATGGATTCAGGAGCTTACAGCTGGACATATCGAGATGATATATGTTGGCGAAATATCGTGCAGACTACTGGCAATAATGCCGACACGACGCACATTCCGTACACTCGAAGTGGGACACTTCACTTGTAACCTAACGTACGCAATTGTCGGACACACCTGCGACATTCTCCTTTCCGCGAGGTTACAAGTTGCAGTTTTCTTGACACCAGCTTCCGACGTGGTATGAAATTTCATCGGTATATCGTAACGCTTCGTTACGTACTAGAGAATGGCTGCGTTGTAACGACAAGGTACGCACGGCACAGCAACACTGTCGTGTTTTACAACTTTGTTTCATACCTAGCGTAACGATTTTATACATAAGGTATAGCCGCGTCTCTGGAACCGAAGTAAATTCGGAACCGAGGGAGGATAAAGGAGAATTTATAGAAACGTACGTTCCGTTTGATTTTGTGCTCCGATTGCAGCCATTAGTGTGTTTCGAAAATGCTTTCGACAAACACAGCCGGTGCGCCGATTTTCATAAAACTTTTCGTGTTACATGAAAATTGAACGTTTTTTTCTGTTTATTCTCGCGTTTCGAACGCGCGCACCCAACGTTTCGTTTGGCTTACTTTTAAGTCCACGATACGTGAATCGTTCGAACACGTATCCACCCACGTTACGATTCCTTTCTCCGAAGTATCGTTCGTTGCAGTACAATTTGTTCGAGCGTCGTGATCGTTCACACATTTCCCAGATAGGCATCTGAACGGAGGAAAGAAACGGCAACAATTCTTTTCGCCCCGTGAAAGGTCAGAACAACAGGAAGGGAGACAATCAATCTTGATCCCAATTATCGCGTCGTTCAGCAACTGTAATTGAGTCGGTCGCCAGCCCCTTTCTCCCGCTCCCACCTCGTTGTTCCTGGTAATGTCGGAAAGTCGAAACAATGAAGGTGGGAGTTCCTTGGCTGCGTTCGTGAGAGTGGAAACATTTTTTGCCCTTGGCACACCTGCTCGCCTCGGCCCAATGATTTATCAACGAACGAATGGCCACCGGTTAAACGTTATTTGTCGGCACCCTTCGATTTAGGCTGTGCGTTTCCTTTTCTATTCCCTCAGTTTTATCCTGTAAGCACCCTGGTACCGTTTCTTCGCGCAGTTTGCCTTTAAACGGTAAAGCAACGAATCGATACATAAAATAAACGATACCTTGTTTCAGACGAAACGGCGCTGCCAGATTATAATCTTTACTTTCCGCTGTATGCGTGAGGTACCGAACTTAATAATAAACAGAGGAACGCATTATCGTCGAGATGCAAATAACCGTAGTTCCGTGGAATTTAAGGTAGCGTATATTTTAGGCGACGCTAACTGGCGAGCGTAGTATTAAAGTTGATTTAAAGGGACTACTGATAAGAAGCAGCATTCTCCAGGGAGCCATGCGAAATGTTCCCCTCTAATTTTAATGAAACTTTAATGATATTTAGAGGACCTCCGGAGAGAGGAGAGCTAGCCGCGTTATAAATCTCGCTTCTAACAACACGCTATCTCGTATTTCCTTTTCAGGTAATCATTCGTTTCTTCGGCCGACAACCGAATGAAATTTCCTTCCTAGCGATCGTAATTAAATTGTTTATGGTCGCGGTACTCTCTTTTCTCAGAATTTCCTTATTATTCCAATGATTGTTTTTAAATATGTATTTCATTTCGACAACTTATCGTTCCCTCCCTTCGTACTATATACTACTTCATCCTTAACGAATACTCTCCGTCTCTCTCACTCGTCATTTCCAGACAATCGTCACAATTTCTGCAAATACTTGCTCGCAAATTCGCTCTAGCTTGCTGACGTCACTCGATTCGTACAGCATCGCGGAATTTCCTAATACAATTCGGAAATTGCGCGTTAATTGCACCTCGCATTGTTCGAATAAAATGATCGTACGACATGATACGTTGACTAATACCCTGAGCTGTTAAATTTTTAAAAGTAGTTTGTTCGAGACAAAAGAGTCAGACGAATCGTCAGCTGTACGAGCCCGTTGCTAGCCACGCCTGTTCCATCGTTCGGACAACTTTTCGATTCCTCGGTTACAAAATTCGACTAATTAAAATTCTCGCATAGAATAGTTCCAACAACTTCAACAGTTCCAAGCTCGTAGTTTATCCTGATCCCAGTGTGTCCTACTTTGCCCGTTTATGAAAAAACTCCCTCCTGCATCGAACTTTACACACTCGGTGGTATACGCGTGTGCTCGACTGGTTGGCATCGTTGAGCCCCGTTGTTTGCCTTCTGTTCGGCTATATTGCGCCGCGATTATCCAGAACACGGATACACACCTATTCCATAAACGCGACTAATGTAGCAGCCTGCTCGCGATGCGAATACCCTTTAACGTAGGCGCGCGTCTATTGCACCGCACGCGCGCGCGCAAATTTCAACCGGAAATCTCGTCTCCGGGGCAATTAGCCAAGCTTTCGCATCTCGTGCACCGTTGACGAGGAACGAGAGCCTACCCGCTGGTGGTGTAACGAGCGTGGCGAGAACAGTGACGCAAATAGAGGGACCAGGACAGAGAGATGTACACAGGGTGTCCGATAAGGCATTCAGTAATATCGCTAACGCGTTTATTCCAAATATAAAGGTGCACGCGTGCAAATGTTTGGAAATTTGAGAGAATAGGCCTTCGGGCTATGCGATATTTTTTGTTCGTAACGACCCGATCGACCACGTTGACGTACTTTATCGGATACTTCGCCGAACACCCTGTACAGCGAGGGGAGAGAGACGGATGGAAATGGTAGGGCGGGAAAAGCGGAGGGGTGTGCAATTGTGCTCTCAGTGGGTCGAAAGTTTCTCGCTGGCGGGTACACATTATTCCTCGAAACTCTCGAATGTGCTTAATTAGGCGATATTTGAGGAGGCATCCCTTCACCGCGGAGTCCTCCACCCCTAGGTCGGCTTTACTCTCGCAAGCTGCTATTACGGAAAGCCACTGGATTTCCGTAAGAAAGCATGGATGCCCACCGGCTGCCGCTATCAACCTTCACCTTCTACGTCGTAGACGTCTTACCTGAACTAATATTGTTAGGGTCTAATTAGTACCATCCTGACACTACCCTGACCTTCTTCTATCCTCCTCCCCGGTTCTATCCTTCCTGGCTCTGTGTCTCTCCATTCTAATCCAACCTTCAGTTCTGCCCCGTTCTCCGTGTGTACGCCTCGTGTTCTCCAAGTCCTTTCCTTCCTTCCTCCTCTTCTCGACGTTTATACGCTACTATTGGACCGTTCCTTGCGTTGGCCCTTCTCTTGCAACCTGCGTAGGCTGGGTATATCCACTTTCCGCTGGATCCGTGAATTCTGGTACGCCTCGTTTCAACAGCCGCAGGAGACGCATAAGTGCCAGGCGGCGCGCGGACGCACAGCGGGATATTTCAGCGATCTCGCGGGACAAACGTTCATTTTCCAAGTGTTCTAAATGTGTTTATGGATATTATACATCAATAATAGAATGTCCTTTTCGAAGAAGAACGCGTATTATATCGCTGCCATTTTCGTTACAACGATACGCAACTACGAGACTGTGTATAAACTAACGAGTCGGTGAAATGCAAAAAGAAAATAATATATCGATTGGTAAGCTCGCGACTCTGAACTTTACGAATAGTATTTGGTTCGTGTTATTTGCTTCGTCTAAAGGATGACGAGATGGAAAGAGTTAAGCTGTTCTGGAATCGTGCCATTATTTAAAGCAAAGGCTTGCGGAGTTAGTCCGCTTTAACTCCCGTAACGTCGTATTATAGTCACTCGCAGATTTGATCAAACGAAACTGGTGTATGCGTTTATCCAGATTACGTGGTCATTTTGTGTTGGAATTAGCGAGAGCAGATAACGGGAATTCGGTATTTCACGATCCGATCATTATTCGAAGCGTTAATAAATGTTGTATTTCTTAAAGCGTATAAATTCCCGTATCAGGCACACGAATTCGATACGCGTTTCAAAAAGCCAATATTTGCGAAAAAGCTTTTTCCAGTTTCGCCACGTTCTGGTGTCAAACTCCTCACCAAATTTTTATCATCGATCCTCGCGAAGAAAAACGACACGATTAGTTTGAAACTGGTACAGTCCCAACATGCAACGCGAAAAGATATTATTTTGGGCAGCAACGAGAATCTGCGTCGATCGCAACACCCTCTTCCAGATTCACTTTCGGATGACGCGTAGAACGCGGAGAAATATACCGTTGTTTTTCACCGTGCTCGCTATTCAAGATTGCGTAGACGGCAGCCACGCGAACATAACGACACGACGCGCAGAACCCTTAAATCGCTTTAAAGCTCGCTGCAACGCCCGAGTTACGAGACCTTCTGATATTAGCTGTATTATAAACCACTTGTACGTGAGTGAGTTTCACTTGCGGGTAAATTGCAGATAGGTTGCACCGCGCACACGTAAGACTTTGCCCAAGGTATATTGCAGCGCGTGTAACGATGGCTGTTGTGCACACCTAGACCGTTCGCGGGAATATTGTTAACGTGGAAGGTCCTGTAATTAAAGTTGTGTTTAATCGCACTTCTGTGCCACTTACGCGAGCTCGATGTCCTAATAAGCTCGAGGAGGAATTGCCTGCCTCGCGGGTTTCTCGCACGCTTTACTTAATACTGATTTACGAGCTGTAAACGAATCGAGAAGCGCGGAGGTTCTCGCAAATATTTTTCGCGAGTACTCCGTTGCATTTAGAGCGTAAACACGCAGGTTTCCACGCTGGTGTGAAATGCGCGGTACGTTTCTCCGGGTCTCCGATTTCGAATTGTTATCTTTCAGATTTGAAGTTGCGTAGTCTAACGACGATCTGTATTTCTGTTTCAGGGTCGATGTAATCGGGATAAGCCGCCTTGCAAGTATTTCCATCCACCACAGCACCTGAAGGACCAGCTTTTGATAAACGGGCGCAATCACTTAGCCCTGAAGAACGCGCTAATGCAGCAAATGGGTCTCTCACCGGCCCAGCCACTAGTGCCTGGTCAGGTACCAACAGTGGTACGTCCGATCTTTAGCGCGTACCGTTGCACCACGTCTTCTGCTGTTCACACATCCACACATTTTCTTTTACCACGATCGAGAGATGTTGATTTTGTCTGTGTTAGTCGACGATTACCACTAGATTACCCTTTTTGGTAGGCAACGCTGAACGAACAAACGTCGGTGCGGTGAACTTGACGCATTCTCGTTTCGAGATCCATAACTTGACGAATTATTGTATATTTGGCTGCTGGCTGTTGGAAAAGTCAACGGCATCGGGAATCTCTGAAAGTCTTGTCATTTCGCCGTCTCTGTTCGTCGGCGTTCTTTTTTATTCGCGGGCATTGCACCGAGAGATAAACCCTCAGAGAGTAAAATTTAGCACGCCGCATGTTTCTGGTCAGTGTCATCCCCTTCTCCTTAACCCTTTCGGGACGGACGAGAACTGTAGTCGACGACCGCCGGAAACGTCGCGTCGTCTATAGTCGAGGGCTCACAGTTTTCAGCCAACGATGATTCTTGAGTTCCAATGATAGGCATTTCTGATCTCTAGATATCGCCGCCTTATCGGTCAATTTCGAGCCTGTCGAGTTCTCTCGAAAGGGTTGATTATATCCATAATTCTTGATAGACAGTCAATATTAAGATATGAACGTGCCGAAATAGAAGAAACTGTAGTTTTTATTAGTAATGTTAGATTGTCCGTTATTCAGTGGCACGAACTCGTCGATCGAAACTGTCGCCGTTTTGTTGATTCGTCAATAGAGTCTTTCGATCGACATCAAAGTTTATCGTTCGAGTCTAACGTTTGACGAATCTACAACAATGGTAATTTCCGTGCTAAAACGAGTAGATCGGCAAACAGAGAAGAAAAATAATAAATATTTCGCGAAACAAAATCAAAACATTAATACGCCCACTCGCCTTTTTATTCATGACATATATTCATAGTCGTTGCTACATGACATCGAACCCTATACTACTCGTATGACTGCCTGTCTGTCCCCTATGTTTGCCGCTGTGGCTCTCGTGGTTGTGGTTGATTGTTGGTGTGTTCTCCAATTACGTCATTGGTGAACAGGAGGCACCGGCACCTCCGGCACCACACCATCACCTTCAACAGCAAATCCAGCAGCAACTTCTCGCTACCCACGCCTTTATGGTAACTCCTGGTTTTGGTTGGCTTCCACTAATTTTTTAGTTAATTAAATGCCACGCGAGGCGGCGACGACGCCAACGGCTCGTCGGACGATTCTGCAAAATTTCTCGTACTCGACGCGGATAAAGAAAAGATCGTTCAGATCGTTCAGATGTCGTTTTCAAGCTCGCGTCGCCGCCGCGCGTGTAGTGTGCCTGTAAGATTAGTAAGCGTTTGTATGAAAGCTTCGACTTGTTTTAAGAGTGCCGCACTGTAAATTAAAAAAACTTGATCTGCATGCATCACGAGATGTTTCGTTTCTTTGTCAAAGAATACAAAATTTCTAGACGTTTTGAAATTTGTCTATAGAAGAGAAAAGCATGGAATTTTGCGGCCAAGTAAGATCACAACGTCTTCTTCTCTCTCGAATACTTGAAAATTTCATATCGTTGTCTGGAGTAGTTACCGCTCGATGGCTGATACGTCTTTTGAGAAGCGTTACAGTGAACCGAACCGGGGTACACCTCGAGCGTAAATTAATAACCTGCATTTCTTAACGATTATTCGAATTGCGACAACGCCAACAGGTCGAGAGCGAAGAAAACAACCGAACGCGAGGCACGGTAGCACCCCAGAAGAAAATGATTATCGCAGTCCTGACGCGAAGCGTTTTTCCCGGGTCAGTGACCATTATCGCGGTGTTCGGATGGCGGTAGAAAGTTTTTCGGTAGATCTATAGCGTGCCTCGCATCCGGGAAGCTTCTGTACGTCGACGAAAGTTGGAAGAATACAAGCACAGATCCTTGAGAAGAAGGAACGAGCGTTCAGCTCATTCGGCTGCGCTTCAAATTACCTGCCTTCGCTTCTGGGAACCCCGTTCCCTGCAAAACCGAACGCTTCTTGCGGGGACGCGCGCTTGTCGTTCAAACCGAAGCGAAACTTACAGCGAAAGAAAGAACGATTAAGGTTTCGCGAGTACCTAAACGCTCCTCTTCTTTTCATCGCGGACCGCGTAGTGTCCGTTAATTTACTCTACCGGATAAAATTCTTGTTATCGTACAGGACCTCTCGAGTAACGCATCGCTATTCTAAAGTGTGCCACGAGGTTAAAAAGGATATGGTTATAATCACTGGAATGGGTACTCGCGAAGCCTCGACGCGTTCCGACCAACGTCCGACGCGAGAATTACAAACAGCCCGATGTTTGTTTCGTCCGAATTGTCTTGTTCATTTTATTGCATTTTCATACGTAGAACTGGACACCTAGAACAATCTCGGAAAGTACCGACTATCTATTTGCCGAGCTTTCTCTCGATGTCCTCTTCTGCATTTAAATAAAGCGAGCGAACAAATTACCGACCACGCTTCGTGTCTACCCCTTGCAAGAGGGTGGGAGGTACTAGGGGGTGGGGCTACCGTGACTCAAGTTCGAAGGTGGCATAAAACGAGCCGCGTGGAGCGAAGGTGGGGGATAGGTTTGTTCTAATCCGTGTTACCTGGATACTTTCCGGGTGTTTTCGCAGGCGACGAATCCGTACCTGGCCGGCATGCCGCAGGTTGGCAACACGTACAGCCCGTATTTCGCGCCCAGTCCCATCATGCCTGCGATAATGGGCCCTGCGGATCCGACCGGAGTGGGAAGCCCTCTCGGCGTGGTGCCGCAGACGGTAGCGATGCCGCAGAAGATGCCCCGTACCGACCGCCTCGAGGTATGTCTACCACCAAACTACATTCAACAACAACAACAACAACAACAACAACAGCAACAACAACAACAACAGCATGGGGCCCAACACGGCGCAGCCGGGGCCTCAAGGTGCCCGATGGCCGCGCCCAATACCGTGTACCAAGTGCCGGCCGGTCCCCCCAATCAGGTGTCGCCCGTTTCCACGATGCAATCTGTCAATCATCCTCCGTCCCCGACCACCATCACCACCACCTCCTTCTGCACTCCGTTGCACAATCCTCACGCTCACCATCACCCGATCCACAACCTTATCTACGTCCACGCGTACTATTGAAATCGATCGTCGACCGGCTTTTCCTTCTTTCTGTTTTTCCTACTTTCTTTTTTCGCGAGTTTTCTTTCGACCACGGACCTTTAGATCTCGGAAGGAACATCGACCGTAAATGCTTGGAATTTCGCGGAATCTTGCGCACCGATAGACAGTCAAACCATGGCTTCGTCACGGGTTGCCGATGTTCCTCGCGAGTTAACGCGTCCCGTGTCCTATGTTTCGATCGTTCTTTTCGCTTACAGCGGAGACGAGAGGCGATATTCGCGATGACGCCTCCGAGTAGTCGGTTTAACGGTAGTTTGTCACTATTTGGGGATAATAGGGAAGGGGTGCTCGACTCGAAACGCTTCGAGGAGCGTTTTGAAATAAATAGAAGAGGGCAGGGACCTGGGCTGGAAGTCAGAGGCCATCGCTGGCTGTCCATGTCGTCGCGGTTCTCGCAAGAATTTTAAAGGAAAGATGCTCGACCGTCTCGCCAGGCTGACCAAAAACGCCATATATTTCTATACATTTATTCGCGACGATGAGTATATTGCGTGTGCGACTGTAAACGATCCAGATGGTTTTAGCTTTGTACGAACGTGTGTCGCGTGAATATTCAAGCTTCGTTGTCGTTCGCAGCTGTGGGATCGCAGTTTCGACGCTGACCCGTTTTTTTTTTTTTTAGCGAATTTATTTATTTATTTATTTTTTTATTTTTTTTCGATTCTCCCTTCCATCGAAAGTTCATTTGGGTTCGATATTTAACAACGACGGTATCACACTCGGGATGATCCGCGTGAAACTGGTGATTTCACGGATCACTTGTGACCGAGCGAACTAGAGCGAAACGAAGCTCATTAACGACGAACGGAAACAAAATGGCGAGCCGCATCCTCAGACGAGGAAACGGCTCGTTGCGCGCTGGCGTGAATCGCAGGCCAATTCCAGACCGCGAGCAAAGAGCGTGGCTACAATTTATAATGTACTCTTAGTAATTACTTATGGTTATCATAGCACTACACATACGACGTACGTGAAATTTTCGATTAAGAGAAGCATTACACGATATAGGGGCATAGAGAGTGTTGCAACGGTCGCGAGCGACCCAGAGGGTCCCGAACGAGTTCTAAATGATAAGAATTATTCAAGCCGGTATAATGGCAACGACGAAACCGTGATGATGATTACGACTATACTACTGGAATATTTAAAAAAGAGAGGCACGACGGTATGGCGAAATAAACGAAGGAAAAAAAAGTAGACGAATCTAAGAATGTGCAACGATCCTTGAAACGAGTTTCGGCTGTTTGAAATTGCAGAGTTGTCGGTTTTCCTTACGAACGCAAAAGATATTTAACAAAATTACTAGTTTAGAGTAGCGTTAACCGTTAGAAAATTTCAGTTGATTACTTTAAGGAGAGTAGGCAAAAGCAAGATTATAATAACGTAAAAGATATCGTAATAGTGGGTTAAAATATTTGAAATATAGGTACAGTGTTTATGCGACGAAGGATGTATGTAAGGGATCAGAGATGAACGAAAATTTCTTCCTCGATACTCGACGCGGAAACGATTGTGATTTTACAACGGACTTTTATTCCGGAACAACGAAACACAGAAGATTATTCAAAGTTTTTTAGCGCAAAAACATATTTTCGGAATCCTTTAGCTAGTCACTCGGAATCTCGAGCCAAACGAATCTTGGTGTCGTAAAGTCCTATTTTTATGAAGAATTCTAGATTAGATTCAAGAGTGTCAAAGTAAAGTGTAACAAAGGCATTATTAGTAATATTCTTAAGCGGTAAGAATAAGTCAGTCTAAAATTCATGATCGTTAGGAAACGGAAAGTCGAATCGTATCTGGGAGGCAGGGAAAGGTGCGTTTGGCACTCGAAGACAGACGGTGGCGCGTTTAATTAAGATCCACGAATTTCCCAAGCTTTTTGTCGTCGACATAACGAGGAACGTGTCGACGAGCACGCGCAAGAAAACGTTTTAGAAGCAACAATAATGTTTCTTGCCGCGCCCGGCAAGTATCCAGCGTTGAATTTCGCTGAAAGTTTCGTCTGTCTCGCGTAAAGCGCGGTAAGTTTTATAATGTTTGAGTTTACAGATTTCCCTCGAGCCTGTATCGTTTCTTTCGCCCGGCGGCTTTCGCGAAATTAACAAGTTTTCGCGCGGTAGTTCCGCGAGAAAATGAATAAAATCAGACAGAAGGGTGGTGGTGGGGGTATATCGGGCTTTGAAACTCTCGCGGATCGTTTGTGAAATGGAGCTCCCTTTTTCAGGAACAAGAAACGGCTCTTCGTAGAAAGCGAATTTAATACGTTTTCCGTGTATTCGACGGTAACGAACTCGACGCTCGTGTGAACAGAACTACAAAAGTTTCGGGTGTCTGCTGTCGATGCGTGTTTCTCGTATTCGACTGACGCGACAGAAAAATTGTTAACAGAAGAACCTGCAGCTCGTAATTGGTCCAACGACTCTACCCGTCGTCGAATTAAATGATTATATTTTTAACGCGAGACATGCTTATTATGCTACGGTAAATCGTGTAACTTTGTTTAAACCCTTCGTGCTCGCGCCTAGACGCGCTGGTTATTGTTTTTATCAACGCCCATACGTTCTGTTCTAAATGTAAAGAAACCGTGGAATAAATTTCCCTCGAAATTTTATATTATACCGAATTATCGTAGGGTCTCGTGGTTCCTCCTGCTTCGTTTCGCAGATCGTTGCATATTTTTTCAACTCAGAATTTTAACGTTTTAAAGAATCTATACATTTATGTACGTATGCAGAATACGTTTTTACGCGCCGATCCAGCCATGCATACGCACATAGTAACATGTGTACATAGTAGGTAGGTTAACAAATTAACTGATTGTGTTTCGTACCGCGGAGAACGAGAGTTAAGAATGGAGGAGTGTCTGGTCAGGTATGCCCAATTCTATCGTGGCATATTTTATTATTCTTCGTCGAGTTTCGACTGTATTCATATATTCTCCTCATACTAGACATGTACCGATGAAATTGGTTCGATATCGATTAGCGATTGTTATTACGAAATTTACGATCAACTTTCCAGCCTGGGATTAAAAAGTGATATCTTTGGTTAGACGCGTCGATATTTTATCCAACTACTGTTTTCTCGTTTATTTTTATTTTATTTTTGTTTATTTTTGTTTATATATATATACATATTTTTTTTTTTTTTTTTGTACGCGGATACGGTATTTTATCATGTTTCGACTTTTCCTTCCATCACCCATATTATTATTCCTCGCCAAAGGACATGTTCAAAGTTTTCGTACATCCTTTGTCTCCTTCGTCTAAAAACTAATACCGATGTTAGGAGTCTACGATTAAGTAAATGAGAAAAAAAGAGAGTACGAAAAGAATAAGAAATATATGCAATGTAATGTCGTTAATTAAACTATTGCAAATAGAATTCGGAAATATATCGATCGATTTATCAACTAACTACAATTGGTCTTACGGTATTATATTATTATAATATTTGGTAACATACACTAATGATGATAATTAGTAATCGTAACGATACCTATTTGTGATGTAATACTTGATGACTTGCACTAAGTTCGGGTCATATGAAATTTATTGAGCGATGAATTCAAATAAAAGAAATATAATTGAAATTGAAAACAATGCACAGACTATGTTTATTGAATCTTTTTTAAGTTCACTCAACGACCGAAAAAAAAAAGAATTTGTGTGCTTTTTATGTCTTACCTATTAGTCTTCTCGTACATTACCTTATTTTTCAAATACTTTTTTTCCAATTTTTTTGTTTCCTTTTTTTTTTGTTCATATCTTACTGTAATGTGCCTTTGCTCTTTTAGTTGATCGAACTTGTGCTCAAGTATGCTCAAACTGTATTACTTTTTTTTTCGTCTTTCCTCTTTGAGAATACAAACATTTCTGTGTAGTGCATATTCTGCTTGCAAGAACGACTAGACTCTGCGTACGTAAAAGTGACATCTTTATTCATTTTTTTTTTCATTTTTTCCTGTTTCTTTTCAATCGCAATCGCGCTAAAACTGACGCCACAGTCTATCAATCGAGTATTTTTTACAGCGACGATTACGCTGAAAAAAGATTGTTTCAATGACTTTTTTATTAACGATATTCTGCGTCAACGACGAACAAACCGAAATCACGCCCATCTCACTCTGTCTCTCAATTCAATCCCGTCTGGATATCTCGAATTCTCCTCAATCTCCAACCCCCTTCTCATCCATCAGGAAAAAAGAGAAGATATACATGTATACGTGTTCCCCCGGACGTTACATCTCGATGGTCTTAAAATAATTGCCTGCTGCCTGTTTATACCTGTATGTATATATGTATATATATATTAATATTAATATTAATATATTAATACATATACATACATACATATATATATATATCAATAATATTCGATATAAACATGTTTGGATTTCGCTACTTAGACATTAATAATCTCTAACCTTGATTGGCCGAGATTGTTTCTCGGTAGAAAAAAGATATCGCGCGCGCGCGAAGGAAACCGGATTCGTGGTGAAAATTCATAATTCGGTACTTTCCAGTTGCTCTCTGCGCGAAAGCTTGACCAATCAGGGAACTAAAGCCGTAGAAAGCCAAACGATGACACATTTACAACTTATAATCGTCAGTAGTGTCATGACCATAGTGAATGAAGCGTAGTGATGTCCATTAATTTTTTGTCTTTTCAAACTACTTGCATCGATGTTAACGAACTCGTACGCCACGCACACTAGCAAACGATTACGATAACATTATTAGTTGTACATCAGGCCACGCTGATTCCTGCAAAACGAGGGCCAAGTGTCCAACTTTGTGCTGCGTTTCGTATATATCGATTACAAATTAAAAATTATGTTTAGACTAACTCGAAGCAGTCAACTTATAATATAGAATAAAATCTTGGCTCTGCGATCAATCTTTTGTTAGAAGCGCAAACTTGGCCATCGATTCCTCGATCGACAAGAATCCGCGTGTCCCAGTACACGTGTACATATCACGTAAGATTTCTTTTTCACAGGCCGGCACTTAACTAAAGGTCCCTCTGTTCTATTTCTCTTCTCTTACTCTCGATCGGAAGATTATTTTATTTTTACCGTTTCCATTCTTCGATCTCGAGCCCGTCCGTTGATATCTTTTTTCTTCGTTCTCTCGTTACTTAATTTGCCATCGATCTTTCATTACCATAACAGAATTTTTATTTCCGTCTTTCTTTTGTAGCGATACATGCATATATTATCTTTGTTCTGTTGGCTATACTCGCTTCTGGCGTGCCGATGCTTTTCCAGTCGCGCGTTTCATTTCAATTACGTATGTATTTACTTCCGCTACTTTTTGATTATTCGAACGAATTTCTTTTTCTTCGATCGAACGAAACACGCTACGCTGCCTCTGGGAAAGCAACGGTAACGCGGACGTAACTCGGCAACGTAATCGCACAAAGCTAATGCTCTTTACAGCTTTTGTAATTTTCCTCGTGTTTTATATATATATATATATCTGTATACATCTTCGGCAGTACGTATAATTTTTTGACGACTATATATTTATATATATTTAATACATATATATATACGTATACCTGTGTCTCATTTTTTCAGCGCCAGATTTATATTTATAATTCGTTGTCTTCTTTTTTTTTCCTTTTTGCCAAAAGAACACTTGTTTACTAATTCTATTAATTGTTGGACGTGATCTGCGACTTATGTGTTTACTTTTACAGCTAGGAGGAGGTGCTTTTACATTATGTATACGATCGCATGCGAGTTTTTTGACATTTTATATGCATTTACCTGCAAATACGTACTCGAACATACACGTACACGTGCTCACACAAACACGGTACACGCTACACATCATGCTTACACGTGCAGAAGAGAATCTGTGCACACGCGAACGGAACGCAACGTAATCGGCCACATGAACGACACATCGATACACGAACATAAAGACACGCACACGTGCATAGACGTAACGTTGACAAACGTGATTTTCTTCTTCTTTTCACAATCGTTCTTCTGAATTTTATGCGTGAGCTTCAGCGGGCATTATGTACTTTAACTTGTTTTCATTTTGTCTCTTATCTCTGCTAATACGGAGCGCGGGCAACGGTACTCTAGACAGTCTCGAAACGAACAACCCGTCTTCAAACTCTTCACGGATGTCCTCGGCGTCGACGTCGTGGACTGCCCCGTACCTCTGTATCCGTTCTGATCGCAAGTGCACCGAGCGGTGAATAACTAGACCACACACGAGCACACACGTCAGCGATAACGCGTCGATGAACGTGCACAAACAAGTCTCTTTCCGAACGTGGACCTTCTCAGCGAATTACGATGGGAGAAAGTAAGATTCATCCGGAGTACGTGGACAGTCTAACAATTTCTATCAAAATTCTCTACACTTTGACGTTTGAAGTATACGTGGTCGTACGTATCGCAGGGAGAAAGAAAAATCAGTCGTAAATTAAGGGGAATGTGATGCCATCGGTAAGTAGAATGTGTACATATGTCGACTAGTTTCTGCTTGGCGATGACCGTCGTCTATACATCTGACCCAGGACGTCACACAGCTCCTTCCAGGACTGATCTTCCTTTCTCCCAGTTATACGAGCGCATATCTATTATAACAAGCAAGAAAGATCTGTCCAATGTTACGAAGAATGTGATACCATCGGCAAGTAGATTCTGGACACTGTCGGGTAACTTCCGATCGATAGCAGCTTCGCGAGGAACGAGTGAAACGTCTGACCCGGTACGTCCGATCTTTCTTTCTCCTCTGCGATACCTGTCCCGCTCCTTCGAAATAGGAGGTTGCTAATCAATCGAAGCGACGAGAAGTTTGCGCGGAGTCCTAGCTTCTACGCAAACGAAGCGAACTTTTTTTTTACTTATCTGTCCGCTTCAGGTGACTCACCCTGTGTAGTACGCGTGACCATTCGTCGTATCTGTTCTCTTTTTTCTCTCTCTTTCTTTCTTTCTATTTCCGTGTATATTTCTGTATAGCTGTACCTCTGTATATATCTACATATATGTTTATTTTGTTCTCTAAATATCTGATCTGTGCATATAATTCGTGTATCGCCTGTGTACGTGTGTGTGTCTCGTTAATCGTTTAATTCCCGTACGTTTACATTCCTAACGAGCTTTCAAGCTTCCATCGAAAGCTCGCGCTCTCCGGTAAATCGAAAAGATTTGTTCGAGGGAGAGCGTGGGCTCTCGAGTGTCTTCCACGCACTTAAACAGAGAAAAGAAAGTGCCGAAGAAGAACGAACGAAAGAATAGAATTTTTCTGTACTGTCGCATGCTGATACTCGCTTGCTTATCGTTAGTCGTCTCATTTCCTAACACACGATCGCCGCGCCTGTGCGTGCTTGATTTTCTGTGTACGCTTAGGCTTGAATGAATCCACACACCAGGCTTGCATGGTACTTACGGAATGCTACGTAAGCTCGCGGTGCACCGAGAAAAATGTCTAGTCGAACGAAACGGCGACCTATCGATACCGTATCGGTTCCAACGCTTATAAAAGTTAAGTTTCGAGCTTCATCGAATAGTTGTTACCGTTCGTGTTTAATTATGTTGAATAGTTTAAAAACGTGAAAGAAGTTACAACAGTATTCATCTACCCGGTATGGCTTCGTTCGATGTGTGGCCAAGAACGGACCTATTTTACTGCGAATTAAGTACCGGTTCGTAGCCTATACAAATTGTTCCTACGATGTTTCGTCGAACTTTACAAAAACACGTTTCACATAAAATCGGATCTTTGGTTCTAAAATTTAGATACATATGTCTGAAAAACAAAGAGTAGTACACGTCATTCGCGAGTCGTTAATCATTTCCAATTTTCAATTTTTTGTTATCATTGCTACGTCAGTGTTACTTTCTGGTTCGCACGACTGGGGCATAAATCGTCGATGAAATATCGTCGAGAAGGTTCGTCGCACTACATATTTTTCCGAATGGCTGTGCATCGCGACGGAAAACAAACGGCCGGAAATAGTACGTGATGCATGCGCAAGGAATCCTCTAACACATGTGCGAATTAACCCGATTGATAGAATACCGAAAGGATGCTCGTGGAGGCAGCCGTCAAAATTACCCCCCTATTTCACCCCCTATTTTTACCTCGAAATAGCCGTCCGACTTTCCGTGTCCTCTGACCTTATTGGGCGGGGCGAGGGTACACCGAAACCAGCGAACGACGTCTATTCGACAGAATCGAACACGGTATTTAGTGTCCACGTAGAGTAGTGTTTAGATGTTTCCTTTTTTCTGGGCGTTGATAAGCTCCGCTCTCTGACGGTCCGTCGTTCAGAGTCACTCGTCTCATCTAAATATGACCCTTGCATGCGAAATATGTAGATCATGTACAAACGTTTCCTGTAGTTTTATCGCGGTAGTATGACACTCGAGTTCGAATTATCTGGAATGCGTCGAGTTTTGAAGCAAGTCGGTAGATCGGGGTGTGGTACCAACGGCCAGAAAAGAAAAGATAAAGACCGAAAGAAAGTCAAGTTGACTGTTCTTACGCCTCCGAAAATAGACCCGACTTCCAGAAATGGGGCGCTCTTTCGTATCATTCGATCCTCCTACCACTACTGTATACATCGCTCTCTTTCACTACTTTACTTCTCCCGCCTACGTTTCTTACACTGTTTCTTTCACTTTGTTCTGCCTCTCTTACACCCTCAGACGCTTCCCATATCCCTCTCTAAAGACTTTCCTTGTTCGCTGCTCTGTACGTAGCGAATTGCCTCGCGTGGAACGAGTAGTCTTAAGCTCGCCTGTCGTTTCTCTTGTGATCGATTCGAGTTGCTTGTCAAATTATCATCGATCCTACGATCTATAACTTTAGTTTATCGCGAATACACGTTTCGGCTTAAATGAATCATTTTTCCTCTGATAAATGTACAAGTTCGCGTATAGTTTTAACTACGGTGTAAAGGCGAGCTTATCGTTTGAATTATGTTCGTGTTGGCCATTGCGACTATTAGTGTTCCAAAAGCTATCGTTTTCTGTTTCCATTCTTTAGACTACACCTATTCTCTCTCAACAATGCCGAATCACGATTCCAATCCAAAGTTCCCTATATCCCTAGAACCGTGGACAACGATTCTCTCTGAATCGCCACGACGTTCAATGATCAGAAAATGCGTACAGTCCGATTCGATACTCTTCGCCAGCTAACCGTTCCCATTTCCACAGCCTGTCATAGCTTTGTAACATAACGAAGACCTTCCAGAGTGTCTCGATTACGTTCGTTCCTGCTGCTGCGAGTCCAAGACTCGCTTTATTCCATCATTCTTGAAGGTTGAAGGCGACCTTGGTTAAAAAAATGAAACGGGTCGCCTTTATTCGGCTTATCCAACGATTCCCAGAGCTGCTACTCTCTCCATCCTCACTCTCCATACGGTTTTGCGCCCCTAAAGCCCAGCCCCCCTCAGCCCCCCAAACCCCTTTGGCCACATAGATAGAGTGCCATGCCATGCGTGTTCGCTCTTGCTGTAGGTATGTCGCGAGTTTCAACGCGGGGCGTGCAAACGCGGCGAGACGGAGTGCCGGTTTGCGCACCCCCTCGAGACGGTGCAGGCGAACGAGGACGGCTCTGTGACGGTCTGCATGGACGCTGTCAAGGGCCGATGCAATCGGGACCCCTGCCGCTATTTCCACCCCCCTCTGCACCTTCAAGCCCACATTAAGGCCGCACAATCTCGGGCTAGCATTGCGGTAATGCATTCTCTCTCTCTCTCTCTCTCTCTCTCTCTCTCTCTCTCTCTCTCTCTTCTCTCTCTCTCTGCCTATCTCTACCAGTTTCAATCATTTTTAATTTCTAACTGTGTCTTTACTTTTCACAAACTGTCTTGTTCATCCCCCGCCAGAGTTGGGCAGTCGGTTTTTGTTGCCGTCACTCGTAATCGTTAAGCTAAAAGCTACGTTTGCAGTCGATAAATCGAGGTCTTGGGAAGCTAATCGTGTCCAACTGTAATCATGATTATCGATTAGACAGTAATCGTTATCGTGAATCACGCGTTGCCCAACGCTGGTCCCCGCCAATTTCGCTCCTAGTGCGTTTTCTGTTCTGCTGAGATCGAAAAGATCGGTCCTGGGTTGGAAGGAACCGCGGTATCGGGTAATTTTTCTGTTGGCATAGCTCACCAACGGCGACCGATACGTCCGATACGATCCAGGAGTGATCTTTCGAGCTGTACCTTAACCCGTTTCCTCTGTCTCTCGACTCTTGGAATTTGAATCTCGAAGAGTGTACCAATACCAAGACTTCTATCCGTTCTTCCTCGCGCCCGGACAAAGGAATCCTTTTCATCCTAATATCCGATAATTCTTCCTCTTTCGTGCTCCCTCTCTCGAACCTGCGCCTCTCCCGCGATCCGCCTTTGAATCTTTGTCCTCAGGTTTCTGTTTCCCTTCTCCGTCGTTCCTCTGCTAGACGATGACCGCGCGACAAAAGCCACGTTTCGTCATTAAAGGGACGTGCTTTCCGGATATACATATATCCAGCGAGCAGACGAAATGATAAAGTCGGGGAATCAAACCTCTGAAGGACGCCTTCGCGAAAGCGTCGTCAACTCACGATGCGTCTGGCGTGGAACACCAACGCTCTTTGTCGCGATTCGCGTCTATTTGTCGTTGCGGTTACGTCTACTTGTCTCGACCTAACGATGGGATCAATAACACACTCTTAACTCGTTAACTCTTTGCAACCGCGGTGGCTAAGGGACCACCTACTATACAGAGTTGACAACCTTTGAAATGAAAAAAAAATTAACGATTCTTTTGTATGTCGAATATACTCGTACGTTTCCTTATCACGCGAGTTTATCAGAAACAACCAACGACATCGATGAGTCGAAAGACGACTGTCCGATCCAGACTCCCCCAAACCTATTCTTTGACTACTTTCTCACTTACTCTCTTTTCACGCCTTTCTATTTCTCTCTCGTTCCATGTGGCGTGTGCTTCATGTGCGGATGTTTCGTACGTTATTTTTTCTTTTTTTTTTCATTTTCGCTGAAAATTGGGTATTAGCCGACGCTCTGTCTGTTTGATCGCTGAGCTTGGCGAAAAGGTGCGGTGGTGGTAAAAATCTGTAATTCCGTGCATACGTGTACGTCTCGTGGCTTCGTTTGGGCAAGTTCCGTGTATACGGGAAGAACGAAATGCATGGAAAGTAAAGTTGAAATGCAAGAATTTATTTTTATGGAGAATGGCGACAAATGGTCGATTTTGAAACTCGTTGGAAATATAGACTTACCGTGGGGCACGTGTCTACCGAAAGTACAGATGCATGTTTTACAGCAATTCCGCGTTTCCAACGAGTTCGGAAATTGAATCAACGCGAATGGTTCGCTTAATTTCTTCCACCGTACTCTTCGCTGGACAGTAAAAAAAGTAAGTTCGTCCAAGCGAATGGAAAGTCCTCGAGAATAAGCCAAAGTAAGGCCGTTCGCGACGAACAAAATACTCGAAGTGCACGCATATCATCCCTGACCGCATATCGTGTCCATTTCTCGTGTTCCTCTCCCTTCGATCACACCTTCTACTACATATCTTCGTACCGTCTTCCTCTCTTTCGTCTGTCTTATTCTCTATCTTCGTACTTTCACGTGTACTGTCACCATCTTTCAGTTTCCTGGGTTTTGCGTGAAAAGGAGCTTTCGTTGCTGCGCTGCTTTTCGCCAATCTACGTCGAGTACACTCTATACGTCGGGCTTCCCTCCCCTTCGAATGCAGTAGTCCCTCATACGTACTCTCTATAATACGCTATTACACACGTATCGAACTCCCTGTATACATATGTACAGCGATCCATAGATACATATATATACATTTATGTATGTATGTATGTATGTATGTATGTATGTATGTATGTATATCGATATATATTATGTATTCATGTATGTATAGCACTGTCGCACGTGAGACAGGTTACCGAACCACAAGTAAAATTGGCCAATAGTTGCGCAGTGCTCGAATTACGCGATAGCCGTAATCGTGTGTGCCGTCGAATGCGAATTATCTCGTCTGCGGAACTAGCATCCAGAGCACTATAAAGAGCCATTGTCATCGGATGCGACGACAAGCTTAATTAAACGTCAATTGTGCGTAATTCGTTAGAGTCGAAACGGCTGTTAATGGCCGCATGAGAAAAACGAGACGTCAAACTCGACACGGTTATCGCTGGTTTTGTACATTTATATTAGTTTTCACGTTGTAATCCTCCTACATTCCAATTTTAAATTCTCTTGTTTTTCTTGTGTTTTGTTACTCCGATCAGAGCCTCACGGTACAACGTCCAATCCGTTTCCCGTTTTACTTTCTGTTATTATCCCCTACCGATATCGTACATGGTCCCTCTCTCATGTTTGTCGCTTTTGTGTTCGTCCGTTTTTACATTCTCCTGTATGATGTTCAGCCGTTTTTGTAGCGTGTAGTGAGTAGTACACGAGGCAGAATTCTTGTTAACATCACCAAAACACCACTGTTCTTATTTCTCTCTTTCTAGCAGCCTATCGCAGCTATCCAGGTGCAAAGAACTAGTTGCAATACACCAATCACCTGTTCGGTACCTAGGTCATAACGAGTACAAGATGTTTCCGCAGCTACGCGTCATCGCTCCATTTCCCGTTCGCGGACCCTCTGCGAATCGACCGAATTTCCAAACAACCGACTGACAGGTCGAATAACTTGTAAATATTCAGGGTAGTTTTCGTTCGAACGTTCAAGCCGGGAACTCGAAATGGAGCGTGACCACGGTCTTGTAAATAATAAGTAGTTAAAGTGACATGTATTTTACGAATGACACGTACACCACTCTGCTGACAAGCTGTGCTGCACGAACCCCGGCTATCAACCCCCGCTGCTGTTTTGCTGCCCCACACAAAAAAAAACGCTACACTGAGAGTTGTCGAACCTAGAAAAGGAGAATCACAGACGCATACGTACGTCCGAGAGTCAGATCAGACGGGTTTGTTGGGAGGTGTGGGCCAGGGACGAAAGAACTGTGTTCCGAAATTTCTCTTCGTTCACGTTACACGCGTCCACGCATCCACGTCGCGTTGTCGGACGGGAACGATCGTCAGCGGAACGTTGTTCGAGCGATCGACGCGTCAAACGACGTCGAAATAGCCAGGGGATCTCGCGATCGTCCCTCGATCGTCATTCGTACCTCTCGCGAGAAAAGGACTGTCACTCTCCAATTTTAACGCGCTATCGCAGGATGCCAAAGCACAGACTTCTATTAGAATACGTAGATCGTTAGATGTAGATACTCGATGCTTGGGACTCCACGAATCAAAGTACGACGAAAATCCTGAATACCAAAATTTAGGTTGCAAATTATGTGGCATTCCAACGGAAATCTGTGTTGTATCGTTCTGCGAAAGTACGTGAAAATCGAACGGGGGCCGGTTCTGAGTTGTTTCCTCGTAAAATTTCTGCTAGTGGCGCCTTCCGTCGTCGTTCCCTAGATCCGAAGAAAACTCGAGGTTATGACACAATCGACGTTCCGAGGGACGGTCGACGAGCTATCGCGTTCCTGTGTTGCTCAACCACGCAAATTACTTCGAAAGACCAGCCACGAGAATCGTTTGGGAGAGAGCACGCAAGCCGAAGGCAACCGATGGAAAATAGTGTGCGTTCCTCGAACCACGGGGGACAAAGATATTCCAATTCCGACGCTCTGCTTCGACTCGTGAACTACGTCTTCGAGGGGGGGACACAATTGTCCACTGTCCGGGGGATAGAGAACCAATAAAAATTTAAAAAAAAAAAAAAAAAAGTAACAAAAATGCTAGTAGAAATAAAAGGAAACAAAAACAATAAGAGAAAGAAAAAGAGAAACGAGAGAACGCGAGAAAGAAATTTTCAGCAACGTCGCGTAGAAGACCTGCAGCCACACCCGGACACAATGGAAGAAAAGTCTCACATGGATGATTGCGGCAGACCAGCTTGTTGGCAGGGAAGTCTCATTCTCTAAAAGTGGTTTTCAATTTCCCAAGGGTGCATGGCGCGTACAGACGGTGGTAACGTTCGTTCGAATTTGCCGCGAGGTCTTAGACTAGTTCCCGTCATTTTTTCAGCGAAAGTACGCATTCGTCTTATCGCTAGCGTGAAATACAAGATATAAAATAGTAGAGCCCTTTAGAAAGATATAACTTTTGGCATCGTACATGCATCGTTATCTAATTGATCGTTTGACCATTCTCGCGGAAAAGAACCACGTTTGCCATTAATCGCTGCGGTATGTGATTTTCGTCTGTACGAAATCTTTGACGAAATTTCTGATAAAAATTTACCCGTATAAAGGGAAGAAAAAAGAAAAAACAATCGCGACCAGAGTATCGAATTTATCAAATTAACCGATTTAATCACGCGCTGCACCCTTTGATCTACCCCGAGCGCGTTCGTTCGCTCTCTCGTGACGTTCCATTAGATCGATTAACCTCAACCTCGCCGGCCCGGTATCGAGAACACCCGTCATCGACGATCGCGCCTGTCTAATCGAATTAATGCAACAAAATGCACTCTTCGGAATTGCTACGCCATAACTGAATGTTTGTCAAATGTACGACACGAACTCTCTCCTATTACTACCTACAGAAATAGTACGGATCGGTCGCGAGACTATGTAAACGCATGGACCGACCGATTAGACTCTGTCCACTGTCGATTCGTACAAAACAAAAAATACACGATTGCACGCACATCTACACGCACGCACATGCATCGTACATGTACACGTTCGACACTCGGTACGTACGCTCGGTGTAAATCAACGGCCGATGGAGGACCGCAGACGACGCCCAACCTCGACACCGAAAACCACCAGGAAATGGATCCTCACGGGGGACGCTCGAAAATAATGTATCAATTAAATTACTATTTTCTCGTGAATTTTTCAGGAATTAACGCGATATCGAATGAGCCGGCGCTTTCACCCGTGAGTCCGTTTTTCTCTCTCGCTCGATCGAATCCTATTCGTTGGGTTCGCGTCCGCCTTTTACCGTGTACTCGAGAGGAACCAGAAGCGAGGGAGAAAAATGGTACCGGTACTGTAGAAACGAAAGATATCCCCAACCAAACTAATAAATTTCGACGGATAGCCCCGATTATTGCAGGTGTTGCAGTCAGAAACGCCAGCCGATATCCCGATGGACGACGAAATGGAATTCTCAGTTTTTCTTTCGTCCGATTCTCGCCGCTCCTTTGCTACTTTTTCATTTTTGTTTCCCGTACACCGGACACTTTATTTTCAATTACCAGGAGACGGCTTTCTCTACCGTTAGAGACGTCACGTCAGGCCACGTGGACTTGATACCCTGTCACGATACCGGTACCATTAATTTGCAGATCGTTGCCGCCGACCTCAGGACTCGCCTATCGCTCCTGTTATCGATTATCTTTATTACCACTGTCACCATTCTTACCATTTTTGCCATTATTGTTTCTGCTATTATTATTACTCTTACTATTCTTGTCACGGTTGCTATTACTCTTGATAAATTATCAAAATGTTTCTTTTAGGGTTCGGTCGTTGCGCTTCGGTCGACAACATTACCCTTTTAGGTGTTTCTTTTAAATATTCTAGGCCGCGTCGTTGCGTTTCAGCTCGGATAAACACAGTTTATTAGTTCGGACATGTTCGTTTTCTTTTCTTTTCTTTTCTTTTCTCTACTCCGCTAAGCGTGCGACGACGGTCGCAACAGTGTTGACGCGTTCGGAAGGCACAGAATTTTTAGTTTCCAGCTTCAACGAGTCGAGCCGCGTTTGTCTCTTGCGGTTTTGTTGTCAGCCGCGTTTCGACGAATAAAAGACCCGGTTGGCGGACAGAACGCGACTCTCCGGTTCTCTTCACGATGAAAAATGAGATCGCCGGGAACGGATCGGTTGGGCGATCGAATCGCAAGATAGATACGAGCAATTACGTCAGTCTGATATACCGTTGGACTCGTGAGAGCAACTCGAGAAGCGCGTTGCGTCCCATACGCGCGCATATTAATCTACGGTGTCGTTTTACGCCGCGAAACGTTCACGAGCCCATGAATTCTGCACACGTGTACGAACGAAACGGCTCGAACGTGGCCTCCGCGTCTATACGTTATGGTCAAAGCGTGCGCTTAGCCTATGTATACATTCGCTAGTGGCTTTGGTCTTTGGTGAGGTTAGCATTGGGTTTTCGCTATAATCCCTAGTAAAATGTATACATTCGCTAGTCGATGTTGCATTCGTTGCTGTTCACTCCTTGACTGTAACGTATTTGTACATATATATTTGTGTGTGTATACATACGTACATATACGCGTGTGTATGTACCCGTGTATATTTGTCATATGTGAACATTGACTGTATTATGACTTTTCTTCTACGTAAATTATCGCGACTGTCGTTTCTTGCCTTTAGCCTCAACTGGTCTGTTTTTCTTTTTTTGATTTTTATCTTGCCCTCTTCCGCCTGACGATGCTTCTTCACGCTTGCTGACAAAAACCTTCGTGCGCTTCGCTACCTGCCAATTAACGCCTGCGAAAATTATGCCGACCGAATACACGTGCATCTGGAAAACGCAACTACGAAAATTCAACAACAACGCCAACAACGAATCGAACGAAATTGACTGACGTTACGCCGAATGCGATGTACATATATATATATATGTATATATATAAAACGCATTTATGCAATACGATAACAACAACCAACGCCAACCGTGACATCGAATACAAATCCAACCGGCCGACTACGAAACGACGACGATCGTGATAATATGTACACATGGGATGTCTCGGGGATACTGAACGAATAATCTGGCGTTCGGTGATGTATCGATGCACGACTACGAAACAACGATACAAAACAAAAATAATACACATACGAAACCGGGGGAAAAAATCATGGATTACCTGGGAAATTTGGACGATCGATCGAACATACGGTTGGAACGATAAATAAATAAAAATAAAAATAAAAGCAGACGGCGACGATGCCGACGAACGTGGCGGGAATGGGCGCGTTGGCTGGCGGAGTATCAGGAGTGCCAGCAACTGCGGTTCCCGGAGGACTTCAGAGCGCCAGTATGGCGAGCATCGAACTCGGCAAGAAGCGGATGCGCGACTCCAATGATGATCTGCTAATGGTACCACGGCTTATGCATGGAGTACACTTTCCTTTTTCGTAGCTGGATCCCGCGAAAATGGCCCCCGTCTTTTCGGTTCGTTCGAGCGCGTTCGCCATACTTTTATCCGGTATTTTATTTCGTAACTCGTCCTTCGATCACTTTCGGCGACGGTTGGATGCTTCGACATCGCACGAAGTGAGTAACCATCAACTACCACTAGTCCGAGTTCTTTAGTTCTTTTTATTAGTTGTAGCTTTGTCGTCGATGCAAAATGAAAACAGAGCTGGAACACAGCCGATACGTTGTTGGAATTCCGATCACGCGACAATTCATTGTTAGCATTCGTTTCATCGTCAACTTTACCAGACGATAGATCCGAGTATTTGCATCGAAAATAAACAATTAGAATTCTATCGTGGATTTCGCTAACACGATTTACAAAGTGGTATCGATGATACATTTTATAAATTTTTTTACCAGAAGATAATTCAGTTCGTGACTTTTATCTCTGTGTAAGACTTTCAGATCCCGGCCGCAATGCTGCGTAGAAACGGCAGCAGCATTGTTCGAAGGTTTAGGGATGGAAATTGAAGAAAAGAAAATCGAGAAGTTTTGGGGCCATTTTCCGGAAGTTCCTCGTAGTCGTATCTTTAAGTTACGAATATAGTCATTGCGATTGTGAATACACTGCCGAGCGCGCTTAGAGCTCTAGCTCCTGTCTCTCATTTTTATTTCTAACAAGAGCCCGGCTGTGTCCCGTCTAGCCTCGGGAGAACTGTACGGAAATTCTCGAGGAATATTCGCTTCGCGGGATTCGAGCAGATATTTTTTTCATTTTTCTGTATCTCGAGCGGCTATCTTTTCTTTTTTTGTTACTTTTAATTCTACACCTATTACTCGCGGCGATCGCGTACGACACACATATGTTATTGGCTTCTTTTTGAAACTGCTCACGAAATGAAATTCGAGAATCTGTCTCTTTTTCTCTGTTTTTTTTTTCTCTTTTTTTTCTCTTAATGTTTACTTTCCTTATTGATTTCGCTTCGTACTGTCGTTCGTTGCAATGTTGTTCGTACCAGAGCTTACGCCTCGTAATGTATTTATAGATCGCTTACCATTTATTTCTCGATCATCAGCCACGAATTATTCCATCCGTGATAAAGAATTTTAAAAATTAATGAAAAGAAACAGAAACGATAGAAAAAAAAGCCAAATATCCGATTACCGAAACACTAACGAGCGAATTGGTTCATGGTTGCTGACAATTGTACACGATCGAATTAATGTAAATTTATCCCGTGGCGAATCCTTTGCCAACGCCCACGATGGGATTCACGATCGAGAAAGTCGATCGTGACCCGATCGACGGCGATGCTTACATCTCGAGTCACGCGTGCATTTCCATTCCAAGATTTCGAGATTAAAATTTCGTAAGATCGGTGGGAAAACGATGGGTTTGGTTTTAAAAATATACGTAGTTTAGTCGGACATTGAAGAAACCCCATAAGAACAGTCGTGTACCTTAACAGAGGTTGGTCCTTTTCGGAACGATGCCAAGACCATTCGTTGGTTGGTTCAGTGTCTAAATAAATTACGTGTATTTTCAGCCATTTGATAATGCATTCGAGTTAAAACGAAAACGTGTATTTTAATTAAAATTCCCAAGCCTTTCGAAATTCTAGAATGGACGATCGATGCGCGCGTGGTTCGCAGCGAACCCCGCGACGAAATTCTCGACTCTAATATCCGTAACGTCGCGTCGGGTCCGCCTCACGCGAGTAAAACAGAAGAAAAGAATAAACTGAAAAAAATGAAAAGAACGGAATACAGAGAGGCGATCCTGTACCGGAACATTGGTACTGCGTTTACGGAGCATTAGATCTGTGTAAATTCCGAGCTTGCGCCGATGATGCATGTTGTGCTTAAGCGACTACCGAGGTGATGGTGTAAAATGTCATCCCCTCGACGCTCTGGACGATGACCCAAAAGTTTTGTCTTTTTTCTATAGAGCCAGCAACAACGAATACCGCGTTTATTTTTCCCCCTCGAGTCACTTTTTCGAAATCCTTTGATTTCTCTCTTTTGTTTGTTTCCCCCATTTTTCCCCCCGTTTTCTGTTGGTTTTCCTTTGCGAGACGAGATCTCTATCTTGATTTCAGAGTCACGTCGAAACTGCTAAGAGCACCGTAGACCGCTTACATACACTCGCTACCTTCTCACTACTATTATTATACGCTCTTTCTGATTTCGTTTCCTTTTCTCTGTCCGACAATCTCTTTTTCTTTCTTTCGATCTAATTTCTCGCCTACCTTTCGTCTCTCTGTTTTCCCAGGACGGGTTTCGTTCGTCTCCGCCACCGATCCAGTCGATCGACAGTCGTTTCCCTGCGACGAGTCTCGTCCTCGATCGATTCGAGTGGTTTGCTAACAATTTTGCGTTTCTCGAAACCGACCGCGCCCGGTAAAGATTTTTTCTTGTCATTTTGCCGTGCAACAACGTTCGTCGTTTCGTCACATTCTTGTTATGCTTCGACGAAAGCGGTGAGATTTGTTTCGCGTATTGCGTTTTAAAGCTTGCGATTTGCCCCCTTTCCTTCTTTTGCGACTGGCAACTTGTTTCGCCGTTACCGCGTTGTATTTGTGTCTGGTTTAAGATCACGCTGTTCCCGCTCTGTACGGAAACCTTGTCAGCTTCCGAGCTTTTGCATCCAAACAACGCAGCTTCCAAACTTAACTCTTACACTTGGATGGAACACTCTTTTACGTTTCGCTTCTTTTCCCCGCGTTTGTCGGCTCAAAGTGGTTCGTCAACGACGTCCATCCTGTCCAGGGCCGGCGATAAGTAACATAATTTTAACGCTAACTAGTTAAAGGCAGTCCTTTCTTTCCGCGTTGTCGGCGCATTTGGTTTGGTTCCATGTAAAGTCGGTCCTGGTTTCGTCGTTTCTGCTCGCAGCTTAACGCTCGTCCGTTTCGTTCTCTCTGTTCCTTGTCGTGGCTTCGAAACTTACTTTCTTACTTTTCTGGCCGCGACCTATCGCGGTCTCTTCTATTCGCCTTCCTTTTTCTAAACGCTGCTTTTCTGCAATTATTCGACAGTCTTTTATCCGAAAGTTCTCTCGCTAGCGACGCACAGCAGCCACACTCCGGGAACTTGACGATACCGAGGCGATCGCGATGTATCCGTACAACGGAACTCGTGTTTTACGACCCGCTGATCGGTCGCCGAGGCTCTCCTACCTAGGAAACTCTGTTACGTCCAACTTTGCATTCGCCGTTATAATTTTTAATGGATTGTTTGATTCTCGATTGAAACAGGACCAACGATTCTCGCTTTAATTGGCCCCGTGACGGTTCTCCGTGATAAGTAACGGCTGGTATTTCTGACACGCTTCAAGTATTAGAAACAGAGGAAAAGTAGAACAGCCGAGAATGCGAAAAAGATGAACATTTTACAGTTATCCAACAACGAACGTCGTCAATTTGGAAACGTCGCCGCAAGCTGCGTCATCGGCACAACTTTTACACACTACTACCACTACTATTTATTACCACTACGATTAACTGCTATCGTTAATACTGCCACCTACTACTTTTGTCCGATATATCCCGTACTTGGACCACCCGATTCTGTTTCTCTGAAAAAGCTACCCTTTATCATCATCCTACGAACATCCAATTATACAGACTCGACGTACCTCGTCCTTGAAACTAGTTGAAACCGATCCTGTCTTTGTTGCAGATGGACATGAAGTCTGTCGGATCGTTCTACTACGAGAACTTTGTAAGTGCAGAATCCAACCAATGAATCATAATCTCACGCTGTACTCTCTCCGTGTAATCGCTTGATTCGCGCTCGTGTTTCATCTTCGTTTCATCTAAACCCAACGCGAAACGTTAAGTCTGCTCACAGTTTTTCGCGAATTATCCACGACGAGTTTCCCTCGAACTTGGTCAAAATTGATATACGCATCGCGGATGTACAACGTAAATAAAATCCGAGAAGATGTTCGAACGATTATCGAGTCACGCGTTTATCTAGCTCGTCGAGTCGTTTTGCACTCGAATCTCGTCGACGTTACGTTCGTACTGCTTTTCTATACCGAAGCGAACCGTCTTCGGGAAACATCGAACCAAACTTGCCGGCCCGCTGGATCAGGAGAAAAATCAGGAAGGAGAAGCAAAACGAGAGAAAAAAACGTATACGTCCTCTCAAGGCAGAGTCGAGGCTTCCGCGTGCGAAGCTTTCGCTCGATGTGCTCGCCCCGCGGAATCATTGTTCCTACTAATCGCAAACATTTTTGCGCTTCTTTTTTCCAGGCCTTCCCAGGGATGGTTCCGTATAAACGACCGGCGGGCGACAAGTCCGGCATGCCGGTCTATCAGCCTACCGGCGCGACGACCTATCAACAGTTAATGCAGCTCCAGCAGCCCTTCGTGCCTGTGTCATGTGAGTACACTGGAACACCACCCCTACCCACCCAAACCTCTAACCAATCGGTCGTGCAACCCCCGAACGTGCAAAGCAACCACCACGCGGTGGTGGTTCAGTCCTCCTCCTCCTCCCAGGGAACCAGCGGCGCCACAGTCAATAACTGCGCCGACGCCAACAATGGCGTGTTGATGGATCCCTGCAACAACCCACCGCCACCACCTCCGACCGCCGACAATAACAGTAACAATAGTAACGGCAATAACAAGCAGCCGAATGCCACGCAGAATCACGATGCCGAAAACGCGCATAACTCCCCCGAATTGAATCACTCGAGTCCCTCGACAATATCCCAGCACCAACACCAACACCAACACCAACACCAACACCAACAGTCGCAACAGCAACAACATCAGCAGCAGCAGCAGCAGCAGCAGCAACAGCAGCAGCAGCAACAGCAGCAGCAACAGCAGCAGCAGCAACAACAACATCAACAACATCAACAACACCAACAGCAGCAGCACCAGCTGCAACAGCAGCATCAACAACACCAACAACAACAAATACAAAACCAACTGGCGTTATCCGCTGCCAGCGTGCAACCCGCAATGATGAGCCCGTTGACCTCGGTCGCTGGTTTAACTTCGATGCCGGGTACGGTTAACATGGCCTCTATGGCCTCCATGGCTTCCATGGCCTCCATGGCCTCCATGACGAATGTCCCGGTGGCATCGATGGCATCGATGTCGAACTACAACGTGTCCAACATGGCCGGTCTGAGCATGCTGAACAGCTTCGGGATGGCGTCCGGACTCCCGAGTCACCTCGATCCAGCCGCTCTCGCGAAAGAGGTCGCCCAGAAGAACTACGCCAAGGCTATTAAATTATCTCAGGCATCCCAGTCCTATCCTATCAGCCAGCTCACGGCATTGAACTACACCGGCGTGGCCCTGAACAAACAGGCCCTGTGCAATCCCGCGGCTGCGGGAAATCCCGCGGTCGCCGGATTGCAAGCTACAGCAGCTACACCTAGACAGGTAATCCCAAACCTGGCAGGTATTCCCGGCGCCCTTACCTCGCCGTTATCAGCTGGAATTCTGGCCTACTCGAGACCACCGGCGGGAACTCATATAAATCCCTACACTCTGATGAGGCAACATCAGATCCTACCGAATCCTTACGTGCAGGCATCGATACCTAACGCCGCTGTCCAAGGCAATCCGTACGTCCAGAATCCGTACGCGGTCCTACCGGGTGTTACCAGCGTGCCTGGAGTCGGGGCCGCAGGTGTACCCGGTGTCCCACAGATACCGCAGATGCCGAATCCAGCAACGATCGCGGCCCAGCCGCAGGTCGCCATCCCCGCCAGCTCGGGAGTAATCATGCAGCCCTACAAAAAGATGAAAACTTCGTAAGCGTACTTTGCTCATCGACGCGAGGAGCGACTCGTCTCTTCTCGTGTTCCGAGCGTTCTGGTTCCTTCTTCTGGGCCCTTTGCGTTCTCTCTTCCGTTCGCCTACGCGGCGCGCCGTTCCTTCGTGTCTTCGAGTCATTGAGACATCTCGATTTTTCATCGATCAAATGAGAGTCGATTCTATTATTTTCCTTTTCTTAGAACGACCTAGAGAGCGCAATAGATTATGCAGGGTGCGATGTTGTTAAAAAATTGCAAAAAGAAGACCCATAAAAATGCAATTTTCCGATCGGCCTACTAACGTCAAAAATACTTCTTGAAGACAGCCTACGCGACCCATGCTGTATATATTTTTGTTTATCGGGCACGAAGGGATAACAAATATCAGGCTGAACCGAAATCACGGTGGAACACGCCAGATATACGATACTATAACGAGGAATTGAACGCGCACATGTAGCTGTCGTATAAACATGTACAATCGCGCGCGTTGTCGCTTACGGAGGAGAGGACATCAACCGAGCGGATCCGAAACGAGATACGAAACGTCAAAATAAAAAACAAAGATATAAACAAGAGTTCCGAAAATAGATTCATTTTCTAGTCAGACATTGTCGGTGAACAGTGCCTTATTGACCCGATTCCACTCAAAGTGTTTCGAACGTAAAGCTGTAAAGAAAAAAGAAAAAAAAAATAACGACACGAAGACTTAAATCCACCCGATTTTTCCCTTCGTTACGTAACAGTATATCGACGTCCTGATACGTCCATCAACGGCGTATTTATCGTTTCGCGTTGTTTTTCTTTTCACTCTCTTTCTTGTCTGTTAAAAGTGAATCTATGAAAACTTGCCAGAATTAACTTTGCGTTTTGCATATATATATATATATAGAGAGAGAGAGAAAGTATATATATAATTTCTAGTTGTAGGTTAAATCTCTTAAATCGTAACGAGTTACGCATAGTAGGAATGATTTTAATTTGTTGAAATTTATATTGCGAGAGCGTCGCCATGCGATGCCCGCCCGTTTTGTTTTGAATATTATTTCGGTTGTTGCGACGTATTCGATGAAAATCGTTCCTTCGAAATTTTATCGTACGAATTCCTTTTTATGTACGCCGGAGAGTGGACGGAAACGATGCTTGGCCTAAGTCACGTTACGTGCGTAAACTTGCCTTTAAGTCGTAGAATTAACATTTACCCCCAGTCAGCCGTTAAAGTCCATTTCTGTTCACGGTCGATTGCTCGTCGTTCGAGAGTCGATCGACTTTATTCGGTCTATATATTGTTCGTTTATCGTTTCACAGATTTTAATTTTATCGTTTATCATAGACTACACTTAAAGAGACGGAGAGGGGGAGGAACAGTGGAGAGGAAAAACGAGGGAAACGAACGATTATATTTACTTTAACGAAATCGATACGTACTAGATGGTCAATCGTACTATTAACGATTAATTGTTTCCATTATTCGAGCGTTGCTAGATACTAAACGTTTGCCTAACGTTCTCCTGAAATTTCTGCCGATCCAACCTCTACCCTTTCTAATTTAGTTTAAGGATTAATTAAACTATAGTAACGTATGTTTCCTAGAAACACCTTGCACATCGATATGAGATTGAAATGGAAACGCCGTCGTGTTCGGGCAGTCCTTTTTAATTCGTATATAATTAACGGTACGCTTAGATTTAGCAGAGACTTCGTCCTATCTTATTTTATCTAGCGCTATGCGATATATATACGTATATTATATATATATATACATATATACATATATAATATATTTATCTAGAGTATGTGATAGGATATGAAACACGAGGCATCCTTTATGTCCTTAAACGGATTCAATTCGGGGGAGTTTGTTGCATACAGTGAACCTCGTCAATTGCAACTCACGAGCTTATGCATTTAGCCGAGAAGACGAAACGAATGAGCCGATACAAGCGGTGAAAGAAAAAAAAAAAACAAACAAACGATATTACATGCATTTACACAAATTAGCGAAAAGAGAAGGCTGATTTCGAGAGCGTAGATACAGAGAGAAACGGGACTAACCACGTCGCGAACAATCGGGGAAACGTTCTTCCGAAAGAGGATAGAGAGTAAAACGAACAAGAAAATGAGAAAAAAATAGAAAATGAAACGAGTTCACATGCGCATTAATGATACATGACCGCACAAAACGTTCAACAGATACACGAACACTCCTCAGAGGGCAATACACGCATAGGCGTCAAAGTATAATTAACATTGTGCATTTCTTATGGATTACTTACACAGTTAGATGAATATATCCGAGCGAGAAATGTTACGGAAAATCGCTCGCTAGACGAATCAAAGGGTTTCCCTGTTCCGTGTACTCGTACACGTGTTTGCCAGTGATTTGAAAGTTCGTTTAGTCAAGATAATATAATCGACGAAGGTGAAGACAAATTATATACGTGTATTATATTTAAATATTATTATAAAGCTATATACGTGTAAATACTAATTTTCTTTACGCATAAAAGGAAAAGTATCGGAGACGATACATTATATATATAGATATGTATACACACCGAACATTCACTGGCATATACAGTGATGAGGAGACATACCGAACGAAAGGAGCCGTGGAATGCGTAGTCCCGCATAACTGTATTTCCAGGAATCCGGTATAAATACCGTGACGAACGCGTACCTTTTTTTTTGCAACGTGAATTGAACACGCGATGTAAGAAAAACTTGTCTAATCTACGCAGATGTTCAAGTGTCCGCGTGACCCGTATAAAATGAATACGCCGTTGACTGTTGACAGCGCGATTCAAGTTGGATAAGTTTTTCTGCAACGCCTAGCGTACCTGCGATATTCCTAAAATGTTTAATTGTATCGTTAATTGGAAAAGCTACTCAAACTTCTCATCGGCTCCCTTCGTTCGCGCGCGAGATTCGAAGACAGCTTCTCCGATGCGATCGCGAAAACACGTCACACGAGTACAGAGCGTGTATGCGCGCGTCTACACACGCACAAAACGATAGATTTGTTACCAGCACGCGATATCAGAGCCGAATTAAGACATGGGATTAAATAAAAAAAGTTATTTAATTTGTACATGTTTTAAATAAATCTCAACTTTACGTTCTACTTTTCTCAATCGTGTCTATGAAATCTTAATCCGGTGCTCCATTGATATCCTCCGGGCGTAATATTGTTCAGGAAACACGGTCTTCCATAGCGACGGATAGTGTGCACGCGGTTATTTTGTAGTCATTCGTGTGAAATGGAAACAGAGCGAGGAGGTTGTCTTTGATCTACGCAAGCGTAAGCACTTCCACGGGCGATTCGTTGTGATAGTATGTTTTCAATGTATAACACTGGTTACATCTATAGAGGACACGAACATTCTGCAGACACACACACACACACACACACACAAGATATACACACTCGCAAACACACAGTGATTCCGATAAGGTGAGGATACACACCGGATCGCGAATCACTTTGAACGGTCTCCTCCGGAATAGTCTCGCTCGGCGAGAATTAAGCATAGGTTGTACGTGTTTTTCGGTTGCGAAAGGTTCGGACGGTTCCTCAACTTGCAGTTTACACTTATACAATACGTACACTATCGAGAGGGTGGCTGGTCATTTCAGATCCGCGCCGAAAACCCTGGAACCGCCCCTTAAAATTTCGAAACGTTATAACGTAATTGGAAATTTGTACCCGATATAAGAAACAAAAGTCTCAAACATAATCAGTTTTTCGTCGAAAGTTAAAATGAGATTTACGTAGCAGATTACTTCCAATCGATTTCCAACTGAACAATCATCCGACAATGGGTACGCGGTTCATGGGGTTTTCCACGCGGCATCGCTCGAAAGACAGCGGAAGTGCCTTCCCCTTGCACTCGTACACCGTTGCACACAAAGAGAAGAAGACACGCGTAGTAGAATATATACAAGTAAACTCGAGTAACACGTGAGAAAGCACTACGGCTAATATACCTTATGTAATATATACATGTAGTACGTACAATTAAATCGTAAGCATTATCAACGTTGCATATAGATATCGTGCAACGAACATGAAAGGTTAGAGGCACAGGTCGCCAGATAATCGACGTTTAACGTATTCAGGATTATCTTGCAAACTGTGCGAACGCATATGCATAAAATATATTACATACAAATTGTCAAATTAAGGATTATAAACGATCGAGATAAAGACAAAATCAAACACACGTTTAACACGTGTATCTATATTACACGCCTACAGGTGTAGGGTACACGATAATCGGAAATACGGAGCGAAGCGAAAAGTTGAACACCGGTTAAATTCAACGAGAACGTGAGTGTTTACTCACGAGTGAAGTTGTTGTTGTTGTTGTAAGATTCTGCAGATGTTGTATCGTGGCTACCGTTTGACTCTGTTGTTCGTACAAGACTATTTGTTGGCTCGTGGTACGTTTACAAGGTGACCGGGATACCATAAGCATAACAGTGCGCGGAAAACTAACGAGTGGAAGAGGAAAAGCGGCTTTGTTGCATGAATTCGTCGTCCATTCGAGTCCGTTCAGGAATTAAACATCGCACTTCTCCCTTCGCTCGGTATTTTCGATTAGCGTGTACGCTACACAGGTAGTATTTATTATCGTGTACCGTTTTTGTCTCTTATTGTCTCGTTTAGACTTACCTATACGCATACATATGCACGCGTGTGCCCGCAAATCACGGTCGTATTTGTGTAAATCGTCCGATAATTATCGAGTAGACCACGGGAATACGCAAGTGTTGGACAAACTAATGGCAAAATAAGTGACGAATTGTATTATGCGTTGCCCGTGTTCCCGACAATGATTTATGCATTTTTTTTGGCCGCTTGTATGCGTGTACGACGCGAGGGTGGCGCACCATCCGCCACGCATGTATGTACATTGTACAGAGTGTGTAATAACTTGCGTGGCGGGGAAACGTCCTACGAGATAGAACGACGCGTCGTCCATTTAATCGAGGAAACGAATTAAAATTAGTAATCGTTGGTCAATCGCAACAAAACGTAGCCGCGTGTAGTCTGCGTCGTCGACTCAAAAACAAAAATGAAAAGAAAACAGACTATGAGAAACGGAGACAGTTCATGGAGAAAGCTGATTAAGAACGAATGAAACGATACAAATGAGTCTTCGAAGGTCCCGAATGCGTTTTTGCGCGTGCACGCTCACGGGGTTTGTCAAGGAGTCAGCCAGTATTTGTAATAATAATGCTTGAGAAATGCATGAATATTTGTTTTATTAATGCTTCTTCTTATTTCATCTCTTTCTATCGATACAGAACTTCCCGACAACTCGCTAATCCCTTGTAATATTTATATTTATATATATATACATATTATATATACTATATATATACTCGTGTATTACTCGATATTACGCCCATTATTGCTCACAGTCTTAGCCTCGCTTCCTGCTTCCCTTATTTTTAATATTCCCTCGACGATACGTTCGACTTGGTGCTTGTATTGTTACTTACACTTTTTACGTTTCCTTTTTTTCATCGATACATGGTATTTATATCGAAGACGTCCGGATCGGATATTCATTTAACGAACCACCGCGAACCTGTTATTCGTTTACGTAACCGCGACAGAAATGTATAATTTATACTTTGGTTTCATTCGACGACCTTCGTTCTTGTATGTATTACGTACCGTTTCGGATACTTTATTTTCTTTGGAAACGAGGAAAAAAGAGAACGGTTGACCGCGTTTATTAGTTTCCGCGGGACTATTATTCTATATTCGCAGAGTACACCATGACGATGCCAAGCACACGGTCGTTTCTAAAAACCTTGTAGATGTTAGCTGCTTTTATTATGAAGAACACCATAAGAAGAGCGTACGACTCACTACCTTGTATTTTCTTCTTCTACTTCTTTCTCGTCTATTTGACCGTTGAATTACGTTACATACGTCCCCGACCTTTCCGCCATTTACCACCGCTTCTCCCGCGCTTTAGTTGCGAAATTCAGAGGCACGAAGGAGCGATATTTAAGTAAATCTGTATATTGTCACGTCGACATCCCAATCTGCTACCTACAGTTGTATCAACAATCGCCACATTAGATATCCTTCGCGTCCTCCAACCATGTTTACTAATAACCGTCTCGTGAAAACGGTCGATGAATGCGTGTAAATTACACGTAAAACGTTTTCAAACATTGTACCTACCATTTCGTCGTAAGGTATTCGATCAAGATGACCTCGAAATCTTGGTCGAAACAATTCGACAAAAATCGATAGTAATTGCAATTTACGTAAAAGTATGAACGAATCAAAGTCGATCTTTTTCCAAATAACCTTCATTCCTCTAACGGACCATCCTGCGTTCGGTCGGCTTCTTATCCAGCTTCGATTATATTATTTCGCCGCTATCGCCTGCGTAAAAAAATCGCGCGTGTGCCTACTGAATTGTTTTATAATGCTTGGCACACGGGGAAAGACCTTTGCAACACGTCCAGTCTCGGTAACCGAGAAGACAAGACCTCGTTACCGAGAGATCGTGATTCCAAAGGGAGTGTCGCCGGAACAAACTGTGCCGTTGGGACCTGATAAGAATGATCCTGGGGGTCGTGGTAACCGCGAACCACATGGATCGCTTCGCGATTCCGTCAAAATTCGTTGTTGGGCATAACGTTATCCACGATCACGATTATTCGCTAATCGAAAATCACAATTACCAATTAACGATTAATCGTTGGTACGAAATAGGTATACACGGCTTTCGTTGTTCCGCCATAACTTTCGACGTATTTCTGGTCTTGTTTGGCCTTCGGAGCAAGATTAATCCTTTCGGGATCATCGAGCAGACCCAGCGGTGCTTGCATTTCTATTTACAAGTATCAATAATCCATGCTTCTGATCGCATCAAGTATCGCGCCGAGGCCTCACTTGTTTCGATCGCTTTCAAACTGCCTTGCGATTCAAAGGCGAGAAGAGTGCTACGCAATTGTTCGACGCCTGAATCCGAGCTTCGCGACGTTTTCTTGTGTCAAAAGAAAAAAGAAAAATAGAAAGAAAAAAAGGAAAGAAAAAACATGGAAACGAAAATAAAAAAAAAGAGAACATAAGAAAGGTGAAATGACGCGACGAGCGTCCAAAGTAGAACGCGACCGATCACAATCGGAACTCGAGGTTTCGTTCCAATTCGACGGAACGAGTCCTGTCGCGGGAATAATTCGTACCGCCTGAACGTGGAGATATCACAAAAGTGACACGAAACGTGCACGCGTGTGCTGTTTCACGCGGTTCCTGGACACGACTCGTCGATGCCATTACGTTTCGCAAACACGTAAATAAATGTTCACGGCACCGCACGAACAGGGAGCAAAATAAGCCGAAGCTGCACTCGAATGACCAGGACTATTTGACCGATGGTTTATCGCCGTACTCTAACGTCCAACGTGTGACGGCCGAACAGTGGATACGAACGGACGGAACCGTGCAACCGTGTCCGATTCGATCGTCCAGCTAACTCTTTCGATTACTAGAGAAAACGACTAGGATTTTCTCAACAAAAGATGTCATTGGTGAACGGAACGCGCGAAGAATACATTTTTTAGACACACCTGCGGTTCCGTCCCGTTCGTATACACCTGTGTCGATATAGAAACCGATGTGAAGCACTCTTTCCGATGTAAGTATCGCAGTAGCACTTTATTTTGTCGCATATGCAAGCTTCAAGCACTCGAGCTTCACGAATTTGATTAATTGGTAATCGTTCTCCGCTGTCGAACTCTTTAGACGCGTATAGACTGCTTTGTACAGAGTACGCGTAGATGAATACTTCATGGCTTACAGTAAAAAGAAAAAGTAAATGGAACACCGCGTCCGTAGAAATATTTCTGGCTTGTGCTAGTAATTTCTTTGTATCTCTCACTGCTATCATGTATGGACGAAATAAACTCTTTGCTATCTCTATCTCTATATCTGTCTTTTTCTCGCAATTTCTTACAATTTCATATAGACATTCAGTTTTAACACGCGATGTTTCGATACCTTTACACGCATGCGTCAACAGGTTCAAGATAAAACCACGCAACACGAACACGCACACGAACGACGAAGCTTAAGCGCATGCGAACACGATTTTTTATTGTGTCTATATGTATGTGTATATACATCATTGATAGTCATAGAGGAAAAATGCACGACTGCATTTGGTTGAAACGAACGGGTTATCGTTCGCATATCTCGATTTTTTTTTTCGCTGGTTATCACGCCAAATGGAATGAAACTGTTTAGCCGCGTAGCGAACAACTGCCGAGACAGAGAATGATTTACAAGTCACACACGATCCACTGTACCCACAAAGTGCACGTTTATTCGCGATCAGTTCATAACGTCTCTTTAAACTTTCTGTTTCATGCTTGCCCTTCGCCTGGATATCCAACGCACGTCTTTCGACCGAAAATTACCACGCATACTGTTTGATCTCGTCCCCGTCAACGCTTTCATCCCCCGGTTTCGTCCGTGATACAATCCGATGCAACGTCCACGCTACCACCACCGGCCCTCCACGCACGTGCCTGAATTTACCCACCCAATCCCCGAAATTGATCCACGAAACGCCGCACGTGCCTGAATTATCCTTCCATTCCCGGAATCTCCGACGACTGCTGCCGAAATCCGATCTCTGGCCTCCTTCACCGATTAATTACATTCATGTGGCGATTGTGACCGTTTTCCCCATCCTGTGCTGGGAACGTACGTACGTCGACGACATCTCATCATATACATGTATATCTCATCTATTTTTTCCTTCTTCTTCCCTTCTGTCTTCGCGGTTTCTTCTTTATTCTTCGCTCTTCCCATCCTCTGTTCATCCTGTGTCGTTCGTTCGCGACTCCTATGCGTACACGCGGATCATGATCTCTTCTGCGTCGTCGTCACACTCTACACTCACGCGCTCGCTTGATATCACGTCGAAAAATACATACACACACGCGCGATTACGGTGACGAATGAATTTTATCGACGACGGGCTGCCCACGTTTTACGCACCTCTCGTATTTATACCTTCGAACCCTCTACGTTTCGTTGGTTTCGTCTGCGCCCATCGTCGAACGTTCTTCTTCACCTTTTACCCCTACACACACATGTTTGCCGTTTCTCTACTGCGCGATACCTTTTACACCTACGGCATACGTACACACACGTACATTTGAATATTTAAATCCTGGCTTGGTATGTGTGCACCGCCGCCGCATTATCGCCGTCATGTTCGCCCAACACCCGGTTACAACGATAAACGTTGCGACAAACACACGAATACATACGCGTTCGTACACCCTGGTACATGCATTTCGGTCATTGGTGGGCTGGAAAAACCAAAACAAAATTACTCGTACCTCGTACAAACGTACATATAAACATACGTATGAACACCCACATATAAACATACACGTGTCATCACGCGAAAACACCGCGATACACTCATTCTACGCGACGTACACTTTCATTCTACCGCGGACTATCCCCCCTGTCGGCCGTTTCCCGCCCCACGACCGCTTGTTTACTCCACGAATCGAAACAACGGGAACAACGCGTCGTGCGACTCACCATTGAAAAAAAAAATAATAACAACATCTCTCCGCTCTCCTTTTCTGCGGACATCTTTCAACGAACGATGCGATGACTATGTGACATCGAAAAAAAAAAAACAACAACATACTCAAATTCTTTTTTTCGTACATGTACCTGGGTGCTCCGAGGGCACGTTCGACGTGCTTCACTTTGATTTTGGTGCCTTCTCCACCGAATTCGACTGACTGGTAATGAACGACCAAAAATAAAAAAAAAACGAAAAAAAAAACAATACTTCGACAAAAAAAAAATGAAAAAAAAAATGAAAAAAAAAATACCGTACCGAACACTGCCTCGTTTGCTGCATGTGGATCGCCTTAGCAGCCTTAGCCACTGTCGGGGCCCAAGTGGTCCCCCAAAACGCTCACTGTGTCGTCTACACAGACAGCTGCGGACAGGTAGACTCATTATTGTAACCAGTTTTTTACTCAGTCTCGGGTCTGCATTAGAAGCGCCAGACGTTTGTCGGACAGAAGGGGGCGAAACGGGTTTCGAACTGCATGCGTGGTAACGCTCCTATGTATGTATGTATGTAGATCCTCCGTCTACCCGATCGAACGAAAGAGAACGAATCATATACGTTTTTGCAGATTGTACCGTAATCTCCTCGGTTTTCGGTGATTCACGATAGGCTCGCACAGATCGTTGATCTCGCGCAATACCGTCATGGTGCTTTGATGCAAGCCCGAACTTTTAATGCTGCTAACCTTCAAGGTTAACCGAGGGGATGGACGCGTTCGACTCGCTCTAGAAACTCTTTTGAATCGCGCGCGTTTCGTAAATTCTACGGTATTAATCAGAGAGAAAAGAAAGGAGCGATCCAGCGTAGTCCCAATCCTCGAGTAGCTTTGGCTAACACGTAGCTTTTGGGGGCATCTCCCTCACGACTGCTCACCGCAACTATAACTGCGAATAACCACTGCCTTATCTGGTGTTTGTCTATTATTATTACATCAATAATTATTATTATTATTATTATTATGCTACCTCGAAAGCGTTGTCGTCACCCCCCTACAAACAAACCTATTCACGAAGAAAGAGATGCACGCTTCTTTATACAGTAATTAGTATGACCTTGCTATCGAGCTATCGAGCTACCGACCTATCGAGTTTGCCATCTGTATTTGTATGTATACGTGCACCGCTGTTGGAAACTTTGGAGCGTACTCCAATCTTTGCCGAAATAAATCTTGTTGATTTATTTAATCTAAAGATCGAAGAGTACTTCAAACTCTCGAGCGTTGGTTCACGTATACGTACGTACGATGTACATGCGTATCTTTATTATATACATATTTATTATTATATCTATCATGCCATTGTCTTGATTACGCTTATTTCATTAACGTTGCGCGATAACTGTCGGAATACGTCTAATGCCGCCGCATCCAAAGATCAACAATTTTTTTTTCTCTACCTCGGACGCTTGATGAGTACTTGAACTAATTTGTCTCTCCGATCCACCCCTCTGTTCTGTACATTCATTTTTATCGCACTAGTGGTTTCTCACGGTATGGACCATATGTTGCATAATGTCCGACGTGTACTGCATGCATATTGATATTAATATCCCTGTATTAGTATCGATTACGTGTCAGTTACTGTTCGAGTTCCAATCTTTTTATATGTTTCAAGGAATGACACTCGATAATTCCAAAAATATCGACGCGCTACATCGCGATAACGACAATGGCGTGATTCTCTAAGAGACAAGAGCCTCTGCAAACCTTTAAGCCTCAAGCCTTGTCCCTCACGTGACGTGCAACACTTTTTTTTCTCGCTCTCTGGGCTCGCTCGAGATCATTATTATTTATCGCTATCGCCAATGAACACGGAACCTCCTGTCGCTTGCATAGAGAGCTTCTGACGCATATATAACCGGTAAAGAAAGCTAAAAGAGAACGATATAGTACAAATTATCAACGCGCCCGACGGGTTTCTCTATTTTAACGTGCCCTATCGATAATAATAACAACAACAACAACAACAACAACAACAACAAAAAACAATCGCTTGGAACTTATTGACAAAGCTTTCCCGCGCGCGCCCTCGCGTGTCACGATCACGATTCCGGTTCCGATTCCGATTCCAAATCCACGATCTCTCTCTTCGAGTCGTATAGTCTAGTATGTTTTTTCTTGCGAGCATAATCAGCTCTGTTTGTTATGGTTGCGGAGTCGCAGTTGACATAGTGTTGAACTTATTTGCAGTAGAATATTATTAATTTGACAGCTTACGACATATCCCACATCCACATTATACGAATGCCAAATAACCGCTGACTTTGTCCAACCACCTACGGCAGTTTGGTTCGCTGGCGTGGATCACTGTCCCCCCCCCCCCGCCCGCCCACACTCTGGCCCTCTTGCCCCAAACCCCGAATATATTTCTACATCTATCTTCTTTTTCCCGTAGCTTTAGTAGCGAGTGAATGTGTGTGTTTCAAAGTCTTGTTATTCACGCACGCGAACCAAAACCCCCGGCGGTCCTTTCAAGTCGGCTTTTGGCACAACACGAATTGCTTGGGTGATGAGGAAAGACGATCCGTTTGTCATCCCGACGATTCTTCTCCACGAAACGATCGAGCTACGGATCCTTGGATCTGCAAGATGCTCGTCGTAACGATTTCCACGAGTGGTTGAAAAATCGCGGTCACGTTACGGTGGACAGCCTGTCTATCGTTTCGTTTCAATTAGCGATCGTCGATGTATCGGACACGATCTTCGTAATCTACATGATCACCCAAGCAGAAAACCAACCCCCTTCTCCCGGGCCATTATTTGCATGACCAGACTCTGTGTTTATAGCGAATTATCTTTTATATGCAGTTGCAAGAATTATTTACTTATTATCACGATTATTCTCGCTCCTATTTATCTTTCGTAATCATTGTTACTTTTCTCGTTATCGGTTTTGTGCGTATACTTATCGATTTGTTGCTGTTTTTAATACGTTGGCGCCGTAACACGAGGAACTTGGCGCGGTAATTGCTTGACGGAAAGAAAATAATTTCAATCGAATTACCGTTTCAGTTATCCGTTTTATTATCGTACTTTTTTTTTTTTTTTGTTTTTGTTTTCGATTACACGCACATATATATAACATATATTTTGCACGCTTCTATGGTGAGCCTATGGTATACTTTTTGCCAGACGATACATTCGGTTCTCTGTTATTATCATCGTATTACATATTCTTGCGTATTTTCTCTATACGTATACATATTTTTTCGTTTAATTTAATATTCTATCTGGTAGGTTGTTAACGCTTCTTTGACCTAACGTTTTTTGGCTAACACGAAACCAGTACACTGGAAATTTTGATGTTTAATCTACTTGCTGCATTTGTCTATCATATTTCGGATATATATAAATAATTTTCCTAGATACGAGTGTACGTGTGTGTTTCTGTGTGTGTGTGTGTACATATAATATGCATACATGTTTCGCTCGGGGTGGAATCAAAGGAACGGACAAGTAGCGTAGCTGCGGTGGAGTTTTTCGCTTCGCTCGAGTACATTTCGCTCCGGGTTTACCTTTTGACCGATACATCTGATATTTCGCATTTCCGTGTATCTTTTTTCCCATAATTTTTTTCGATTTCTTTTACTCAATTCCTCGTTTCGTGGATCTCGCGCGCGTTCGTCGTTCTATTCCAGTCATTTTAGATCTCGTTGCGAAGATACTTTTATCGAGCCAACGATATATGTACATACATATTTACTCGATCGTTGGAAATCGCGTAGAAAATCGGTTATCTTTTTACGTTATTTGTAACGAGTGAATAGAATTGTATGGAAACGATCGGCTCGATATTTTCGCGATGTCCCCGTATTTTCCGTTAAACTCCAGACTCTAAAATGACCGGACTATTCGTAAAACTCGCTGCGAGGAATATCGAATTCAAGTGAAAGATCCGTCTTTACGTTGTACGTATGTTTCACCCGCGACCATATTATATATATACATGCACACGAGTTACATATATAATATTATTGTTTCTCCATCTTTGCAAGCTAGGTTTTACGTAAAGTCACTGTTTAGCAGCCCGTTTTCTAGTCGAGAGTGATATACAGCGAAACGCTTAGACAACCCGCGATCGTTGCTTTCCTGTATTCCACGATTTTTGTTAACACTAAAATTTCAGTCTAGTCATTGTGCTGAATGGCCCGCTGAGAAGAGGGCTTCGATGACCTGATTCGCAAATTATACGAAATCTTGTATAAAGAAATGAAACGAAATGAAACGTCAATAACGGAAAAGTGAACGTAGCAAACTCTCGCTTGATCGATATCCGGTAATCCTGTTGGCATCGAGCGCAACTTTTAGCTAAGCAAATGCCAATCTAGATCGTTAGATTGTTAGACGATAGTGTTGTAACATCCAGAATAACAATAACTACGCTGAACATTTTAGTCCCTTCGAGAAATTTGCGAATCAAACAATCCTCGTTTATAAAGGCACGCTCCTTGCACACAAAGTGTTGGGAATGCAGACAGAAAAGAAAAATGATGAAAAAATTACGATAATCACAGACTCACGCGTAAACTGTCCGCGTATAACGTGAAAACGAGTCCTTTGTTCACGAAAAAAAAAGCCATTCGAAAATTCTATCGAGCCTCGGACGATACGTCAAGCGGCGACTCGCATTAAGCGAACCGAATGAAACGATCCGATTTTCGTATAATCGGTAATTATTACAAATTACGAGATTAGGGAATGCCCAGTTTAAAAATGAAAAGTTCTACTGCAAATTTTCCTCTTAATTCGAATTGCGCGAATAATCGACGCGCCACGAGGACCCGAAGCGTTTGTCAGAGTTGGTTGAAAAGAGTCGTGGTTCGTGGGTCGTGGAATTCTGATCGATTATTCGCGCACCAGTAGCAATTAATTAATATTCGTATTACGATCCGATTTTTTTAGAGCATGTAATGTACCGTGAATATGCTCTAACACTGGAAAGTCTGAATGTGCGTGACCGATGATTTTTCCAAGTACGCGTGCGTGTGTGCATCGAGAGAAAAAGATCGTTTTGTCTCTGTGTTGAAAGTGACAGAGTAAAAGTAAGAACGAATGCGCGAGCGAGAGAAAAAGTCGCGAATCTGTGAGTGTTTGAGAACGTGGAGTGTGATACTGTAAGAGTTTGTTCCTTTTCTTGTAACTATTGTTCGCAACAACTTGGAAAGTATCCGTTATAAAAGTACCTGGCACATTTTCTTTCAGTTACTGGACACCCTCCCGGTGTGCCAAGATTTTAATCGACAAGTGTGCAACCGTCCCGCCTGCAAGTTTATCCATCTCAGTGACGGTAAGTTTCTATCGGGACCTGACGTCACCCTGAGTACATCAGAATACATCAAACTCGAAACAAATTGTGTTTAATTTGTACAATTATTTATCCGAATTGTGTGATCAACTCGTTGGAACAGCTGATCCATCGAACCTTGCCTTGGACGCATTGTTGTTACATGTCCTAACGTTAAGTTAGTCGTTTGTTTCGTTCGTCTACACTAGCGTCCCTCTTAGCCATCGAACTCAATGTTCGGTGAAACAACATTTGTACTTAGCAGCTGTTCTGCAGTTCGCAACCATCCATTTACCGCAAAACAATCCTCTGTTTGGAATATATGGCAAGTAACAAATCTAGTGGTCACCGGTGTGTCCAACTGCGCGCAATTTCACCCAAATTATACATTATTGTAGCAGTAGACCAATTAAAAGGATTATTGACTGTTTCTCGACTCGTTATCGCGTAAATGAAAGTCAGTGAACTATTATTTACCGAATATAGCGAGTTATAAAATATGATAAATACGATTTCAGTAAGTTCAAGTTCGAATCGAAACGAGTCGATAATCGTTTAAAAAAAATCGCTCGCTCAGCGAGAGATTTCTCGTCTCGAGAAAGACCGAGCTTATTAAAATTTTCGAACGTAACGCTTCCTGAAACTTGGTTCACTCGATAGCCGGTCGAGTTAAAGTCAGCGTTTAAGTTTCATTAGTCGGCTGTCCGAGTCATTCTTAATTCCAACCAAGTTCCCTCGTTAGTCGGTCAACTCGTTAATTTTCAACGATGTCGTAAAGGAATTTCTGCAAGATTCGAGACGCAAAACAAACACAGATTTCCAAGATAATCTCGCGAAGCGTAAGAACTTGGTTGAATCGCGGTCTCTCCGGTAATTCAGCTATTGAAATTCCACCACGATCAAACTATTCTCTATGGAGCACAAGTGATCACATGGACGAATGGGTAGACGTTTCGATTGGCAAGATCCAATACATAAGCCATGTTAAAAATTTCACAAGTATTTATTTTGCGCGTAAGATTTGGTCGAAACGGATCAACTGGCCCAATGATTTCTGGGATAGGGCCTGACGATCACGTGTGTCTAATCGATGTCCGTTCTGGATGTTTCAGGAAACGTGGAGGTGATCGAGAATCGCGTAACCGTGTGCAGGGACGCAGTGAAGGGCGCGTGCATGCGACCCCAGTGTAAATATTATCACATACCGGTCGCGTTGCCGCCAGCGCCCCTGATGGCGATCACATCACCTGGGACGCCCTAATTACTCCTTCTCGTTTAGCGGATATCACGAATCACGACAAGGCGAGCGGAGAGAAAGCCACAGAAATCGAGAGAGCGCGAAAGAAAGAGCTACGCGAACAAACGAACGAACGAACAAACGAACAAGAGCTTCTCGAATGCGCGTTTCGTCGGATCACGATCAGACCTTATCATCGAGCAAGATCGACGGAAAGATAAAACGGCGGATCATTGTTCTCGTCGTTGTCGTTGTCGTTATCATTGCATTGTCGTTGTCGTTGTCGTTGTCGTTGTCGTTGTCGTTGTCGTTGTCGAAAGAACCGACTCGATTCTATTTCATTCTCCTCTGCGAATGTCCTCTGATACCGTACGTTTTCATCGAGCCGCGGAGGAATGATGAATGAAACAGGAGAAAAAAAAACAAAGCGCAGATTTAAAAAAAAATGAGGAAGGAAAAGGTACATCGGACAAAAGACGCGAAAACACTGTTGCGCTACCAGGAAAAGAGGATCGTAGGGATTTCGGTTCCACTTTTTCTTCCTTTTTCCGTTGCGTCAAGAACGGGAAAGAAAACTCCGCGGATTCCTTCGTGGAAGCGGATTCCTCGCTCGACGAGATTTACCTTTATTATAGGGAAATTCCAAAATATTGGCCGATCCGAGTCACCACTCTTCGGTTGATAGACGATCCGTTTGTCGATCGTGTTACATAACGTGCTGGAATGGGATCCCAAATGAAGCAATTGCAAAGCAGTGCAAATGTAGTTGGTGGTAGAAGATTTCACGCATGATATTTAGCCCTGTAGATGCAGCTATTTATCGTTAAGTTTGATTATTGTTTAATTCACGGGCATATAACTCTTAAGTGGACGCAAAGTAACGCTGCATCGATAGCATCGTGGAATAAATAGATCGGACTGTTCTTCGTTGTTTGTTCTTCGTCTGACGGGGCAGTGAGCCTTGATTGGCCAATATTCTGGAATCTTACTTTAGTCTCCATAGTCTATTACTATTACTTATTTTTAAACCTAGGTCGCAAAATCGATCCTTCCCGCGACGCTTCCTATTTCACACATCCCGAAACTTTTCCCGCGATCTTTTCTAGTCTTCCTTAAATCCGATAATCTAAGAACAACATCGTAGCCAACAAGCGTCTCGACAACGGAAGTAATTCCGTTTTAAAGTATACTCTACAAAAGAATCGGCAAAAGTCGCTAAATTTCTTTCACGTATTATACTCTCATTCGCAGAGTAGTATTATACTCTCATTCGCATTCGCTCGGTTGTCCATTGGAATAAGCGTCCCCGTTTCTGTTTTGCGACCTCTTATTACAATTTTTATTCCGCGTTCTTTTACCGTCAATCCTCGTACACGATCCAGAACGACTGATTTCGTTTAGCACTTCCGTTAGCTTCTTGTTCACACGAACAGTCTTGTATTCTTCCGCGCGATTGCTGTTCAGACGAGTAAGAAGAGCAAAGAAAAGCCAAGTCCGAGTCGAAAGACTTGAATTAACTTGTCATTCGTAAAATGCGCGACGACGCAAATTCCATCTAGACGAGTTCGACAGGAAGCCCGGGTGACAAAGATGTTAACATAACGAATAACGAATAACGAAGTTTTTATACTCGTATATACTAAACAAATTCCATTTATATTTTGTTTCTATATCGATATATCTACGGGTATCTACGCGTATACGTTTGGGCTGATCGATGAACGTACGCGCATCGGCGTCGGTTGGATGTCGATTCATCGAATCGATGGAGAGGAGAAACGAACGACAAAAAAGTTGAGAAACCAGGATCGATCGAGGATCAGACGACGAAACGATTCACACGTGCATAAATATATGTATAAATAAGTTCTTCCGTGGGGGGAACAAAGCCTTACGACAAGGTTTCCGGCGACTCTTTCATTTTCGATTAAACCGATTTTTTCTTTTCACTCCATTCAAGAATGAAAACGCCGAAAATCTACACGCTTTAGGCGCGTAAACGCTATTTAATTATTATCACTGCGATAAATGTATATGACAAATATATATATATATATATATATATACATGTATATTAAATATATATATATGTGTACATGTACACGTATAATAAGAAATTATATTTAATTAAAGTAATAGGATCTTTGAAAAGAAACAAAGCGTGCAAAAGGAGAAACCGCAAGAGACGTATGGAAGAGAGAAACGCGAGTTGTAGGTTAGCGCGAAAATCATTGAGAACGATCGGCGAAAGGGGAAAGGTCGCGCAGAACTCATTTTTATATTAACTGGGACTCGCGAGACGAGTTCAACGAAAGTTGATTCTTACTTTTTCGATCGCGACTTTCCGTTTCCAAACTATTTCTGATTAGGTCGCGATGGAACAGAATTAATTTGATTTCGACTTTCCTGGTGCCGCGCGAAGGACCCCACCATCGATCCAGTCTTTCGTACGTTTTCACAGTTTTATACTTGGAGTTCCTTTGTCTTTATTGTATTTTTTTTTTTTTTTATCCTAATGCATTCATTTTACTCTCTATACCGTATTCCATGTATTCGTAGTATTTAATTTCATATATATACAAATATATAATTTTTTCCTGTAGCGTAACAAAAGGATGAAAGTAGTCAGTGCAATCGACACCGCGAACCTAGGAGTAACAAAATACGTAGTCGCTAGTACCGTCGTATACTTTTTTTTTTTCGATAAATAAAAGAGAAAGGAAAAAATAAAACGAACCACGACCGTCCAGGAAAGGCTTTCATCTACTTTCCCGACCAAGCCGATAAAAAGCGAGTCTCTTCGTTCGCTCGCTCGACCGTAACAAACGAGAAGACGCGTTTGTTGAGCTAGTCATTTGCGATGGGCCAGGGTCTTTTGCGCGCTCTCTCGCTTCTCGTACGCGCCAACGAGAACGACAAGTCGCGACGTTTGTTCCGGATTGATATTAATTGACACACCGATTGTTTCATCGATTGACTCCGACGATAGCGTTAATTATTTAAACGGATAGGTAATAACGAAGTACTCTAACGACAAACTAAGTATAGGCTACGGTTACGAAATATCGAATAAATACAAAAAACAAAATATTAAACGAGTGATTAAACGAATAAGCAAGTAAATGTTCCTGTACAGCATTTAAGAATCAAAGGTGACACACATATATCGACGATGCATACAAAATGAAATGAAATGGACAAAAAAAGAAATGTATACACCGTTTTTTCGTTTATCGATTAATACCTCGGTTGTCTTTTTGGTATTAGAGGGGAAAGATTCGAATGTTCGATATTGTAAATTACTCGTGTACATAAGGCTAGACTCGAGATAGCATTGGTCGGAAGATGGAAGTATCGAGAATCTAAATCGTCGTAGATTCGAAATTTGTTCGTCGATCCGCGAGCGTGACACGAAGAACGTTTTTCTATCGAAAATTAGCGAAATTCTAACAAATATGTACCACGTGTTTGTTTTAGTCACGAATACGGGATTGTGTAGTTTTTCTTTTTCGATCAAATTACGCGATACGCATTCGTTTTCATCGTTTCGCGCAAGAAAGGTAGAGGCGCACGACTGCGTTCAGTAGCTATGAAAATGAACAAAACCGAAAAAAAGTAAAACAGTAGACGGAAACGGAAGAATACGGACGAGTTCCTCGTGCTCGCAACTAGCATGTATGTACATACATATACATAGCGTTTAGATTTAAAAAAAAACAAGAGGTACACACGTTATATATATGGTATATGTATAAAAGTAAGTACAATAATTAACGAATGTCCATTTAAGCGATTCGGTATAGCACCGATGCGAAAACGACGACGAAACGTTTTCAATTGCAATTTTATTCGTAGAGTGTATTTTTTCGAACGTTTTTCCTTTGTACCGTAGAATCTGAAGATTTGTTCCGTTTACATATACGTATAAAATTGTACGAAATACCGCGAGTGTGTGATATATTCGAATTCGTCCCAATTGCTGCCAGTCTTTTAGCAAAGCTGTTTATTTCGTTTTCGCGAGATCGGAGTAACCGAGAACGATGGTTTGCCCGCGTCTCGAAACACGATGGAAGAGTAGAAGACAGAAAAGAGTTCTTAGAACGTCTCGTTTACGAATAAATTTCCAATTAGAGAGAAAGCGAATCGCGTTCGGTCGCGCAATAGAATTTCGAACGAACGAGATCGAGTAGCGAGGCGAGACTCGTCTTTCCCTTCGATACCAAACGTTCTAGTTAAACACACACCAAGTATTATAACTAAATAATGTTAATTACGCCAGTACGGAAGGAGAGAAAGAGTAAAGAGGAGAGGAAAACCGTGACAGCCACGGACGCTGCTCCATTGTCGCGAACATTAAAACGAAAGCCGTTCTAAAAAAATGTGAAAAAGATATGCGTATACGTATATATGTGTGTATAAATACGTATACGCATATGGATAAGATAAACATGAACAAAAAAATAATAATAATATATGAAACGAAAGAGATAACGAAACACGATGAAAATAATGCGACAATCCCACCGGAGTTTAAGCTTCCCCAACTTGAGTCAAGGGTTTTAGCTGCTGCAGCAAGCAATCACAAAGCGGTAAAAATTATTTGTAAATCAAGCAGAGTTCGGTCGCTTGAACGCCATGTCGTCGTGCCTAGAGATATCGTTGAAGAGAGGTGAAAATCGAAACCTGTCTCGTTCGGCGACAATGGGTTCATACGACGATTTATATATGCTATCGCTTCAAAGAGAAAAAGAATAATGCTGCTTCGCGTGGCCAACGAACGTCTTTGGTTCGCACGAAAAACGTAGATTTCGAGTGGACGGGTTGGTGTTAGCTGTGCTTCGTCTTTCGTTTGCCTTTGCATTTCGATTCGTCTTTTTGCTACAGATGACAGATCGAAAGATCATACGGTAGTTAACGTGAATTCTATCCTAACCAAGTTCAAGTTATGCATGGACATTTACAACAGCTTTATCTTATTAGATACAGTAGATAGAGCAGCAGATATACCTGTTTCGAAATTAGTCGCAAAAATTGCTAGTAAAACTTGGCTACGATGCCTGATTAGGATCCACTCGTTGCAAGGGGAACGCGAATTTTCGATACAACATCGCAAGGAGCTGCGACTACAATCGACGTTTAGTTAAAGATACGGCAGTACGCGTAATCGGTTGAAAAATTCTTACAAAAATGTCTAGTACGATGTTACCAGTGATACCAGTTGGAGTCTTCCATTCGCAACTCTCGCTTGAAAACGTTAAAACGTACTTTGGTCCGACAACTTTGGACGTAGTCGCAGCAGACTACTTGGCTAGATTTCCAAAGTGGAGAATGTTTACGAGTAGATCCTTTTCTCGTTCTCGTGCGTTCCATCGTTCGGTTGGCCGAAAATATATGCTCGCGTGTACCTACCTAGCTTCTTGCGCGCAATGCATTTTTGACTCTGCCGAGAGAACGAACGGAAAGGGTTGAGAGTGAGCGAACCCTCGCAGACGGAGAAAGGAAAGCGTTCAGGATAGAAAGAACAAAAAGGACGAAATTTCGAGAGGTCTCGTGCTCGCTCTGCAGAGAGACGGTTTCGAGTTTGGAGTTTCGCAAGCGCGGCCATCGGCTATTCGAACGAAAGCTAGGCCGGATGTTTGGATATTTTGGTACGTTTAATCGGATTGTCTACCGTCGACTGAACCGAGCCCATCCGAAATTGCCGACACGAACGTCCGATCGGATTTGTTCGGATAACCCGTCCACGGCTCGCGATAGAACGCGCATTGGTCATCGTTGCCATTACCCCGCGCCTGGTAAGCGTCGACCGAATTGAAAGGACTCGCGGGGGAGTAAAGGGGCGCGAGATACAAGAGCGGGACGACGAGACAGAAAAACGCGATACGAAAACGGGAGCACGGATATACCGAAAATAATACACTAACAGACCGTCCACGCCAGGGACAAGCTTGTCCGCTAACCGACGAAAAAACGAATAAATCCGCAACGGAGCGCAGCGACCGATGGGAATTTTGTTCAAGCTAAACGCGTATAACTGTAAACTGTAAGGCGCAAGACGGTACGACGGGATTCAGTTCTAGTTCAACATGTAACCAGGCTAACTGTTGGCGGCGCGCACATTCGAATGACTTTCGGCTGGTCGCAGTCGAAGAGTGTCGCGAAGACGTCAACGTGTCTAAATAGCGTCGTGAACGAACCTCGAGCGTACATGCTTCTCGATACACTAGAATATAGTAGGTACAACAGAAACGAATATATATATATGAATATATACATATAATATATTTTTGACTTTTATTCTACAGCATAACTCGTAAGTGGACCGTGTACGGTGATATCGTAACTAAAAGTCGGACAAGCCTCCTTGGTTGCATACAACGCTAAGCTCGATCGCGCTAGACGAATAGTCGATAGAGGTAGACGCGAGAACGAACGGGTTTAAGAAGAGTAACCGTGTATCTCTGCAGAGCGAGATTCTCCCGTTGCCCGAGGTGTGTTTTCCTCGTTGGATGGATAAAGATCGACGGGAAAGGAATATCGACGAGAGAAGTATGAGAACTTGAACGCGGTTCACGGAACACGATTTAAAATAACTGGAGTTTTCGTTATACGTACACATGTATACACGTAGACCCATACGCGCCCACGTATGCACGGGGCACGTACTGTGCTTACACAGATACACACACAGATACACACACACACACACAGAGAGACGGACACACGATATGTATTATTCATATATAAAAATGATATATAGATGTATTGTTCGGGCAGACGCTCCCTCAACGCTACGCGCGATTCTTCAAGAGAGTTCCTTTTACTCAGAATACTACTGTATACACAGACATTTTCCGGCAAAGAAACAGACGATTTTCTCTCCAGACGACATACGCAAAACACGACGAGACGAAAAGAAAAATGATTGTCGCGGTAGTTGTAGAAACGGATGGCACGACGATCCGCGCCACGGATCGTCGACGAAACGCGAACAGACCCGTTATGCGTGTATCTTTACAATTTCAAAACCCGTAACCCGGAAATCGTCTAGGTAAACGTTCCGAACGACTTTCTCTAGGTCAAGCAAAAGAAAAAAGAATGAAACTAAAAGGCGTCCGACGTCGGTAGCTCGACGCCGGCCATCGAATATTAACATTTTTCGAACTAAGCTAACGAAGACTAATAGTATTTTTCGAGTTTAGATTATTAAACATAGCGATACATGGTAGCGTACGTAACACGATCTTAGCGGATAGTAGACGAGAGAACTTTTACCAGTCGACTAATCGTGCATGTTAGTGTATCCAGCCTACGCCTAGTAAGCTTCTCGTAGCGATAGAGAATTTTTAATACCCCCTTTCTCCTTATAAACACGGACGAGCAGAAACAGAATTTGCCGTCTACGCGTATACGGTTACCGAAGACACCACTCTCCGTTTCCACTAACCGAGGATCCTGAACGGTCCAACACTCGTTCGGATCTGCCTGTTTCGTTTACGTTTTCCCTGAGTTCCCGCTTCCTCTTGTACCCGCCACCCTCACATCCCTCCCCGGACCCCTCGGCTTCTCCTTCTTGTCCCTTTACGAAAACCGCGACGAGAAAAAGAGTTAAACGCTTAGTATTAATATAACTATTATTACAGAAATGTGCTATATTCGTCTTCAGCTATTTTGGTCGGTTAGAGCCAGGAGCAACACACGCCGTGTGCCTCTGCCGCTGGTCTATCGACTCTTCGCCTCGCGTACGCTGTTGATTGTAAGATCCGACGAACGACAGAATCTATTCGAAATACTTGTCAACGGCTGCTCCGCTGAAGAGAACTCTTTCATTCGTACCCCGATCGAGGAGCTCGAGAAAGCTCCGAACGTGACAGCATTCGATAAAAGTGAATCGGAGCTGTCGTTTCTGAATCGTTTCTAGAAAGGCGCTAGTATTTTTCTAGTCTTAGTCTGAAAACATCCGTCCTCGTTACGGAAAAACGTCTATGTCTTGGCGACGGCGAAGCGTCTCATCTGTCAAAGTAGGCGAAGACAACTATGGTAAACAATCGAGCAAACGAAAAAAAAAAACTAAATAAAAATGGTTTAGACGACGTAGAATATTTACCGGAAATGGAAAAATAAACAGAGGAAAATCTCATCGAACCGATCGCTTCGCTCGAATCCTTGCGAGCGCTTTAAGGCGAGAATAAATCCGATTCCATTTTTGCTCACCGGCGTGAACTCTTTCACGCCACGGACACCTGCACGCCTGCCTCGAAAACAATTCAAACGCCATCGTGTCGTGCTTAACCCTTTCGCTGTCTATTTACAAGAGATCCGAACAGTTTAGCGCGTTCACTCGCCCTTGACCCATTCACGAATCGCGACGGAACCTTGTCTCTACCCAGGATACAAAAGTGAATGCGTTAAATTCTTAAATCACGGTTACCGTTCGATGACATGTGTGTATACGTCGTCCATGGTAAAAGGGTTAACCGCGGCACAGAAGAAAGATTGCAGAGGAGACGTCCATCGAGAAATTTCGAAATTTCGAAGAAAGAAACGAAAACATGGAGGAGACTCCCTCCTCGCCTGCCCCTCTCCTTCAACTCCCACCCCGTTACATATTACCGAGACCCGAGACCCGAGACCCGAGACCTGAGACCCGAGACCCGAGACCCGAGACCCGAGACCCGAGACCCGTAACCCTTCCCCGGATCTTCGTTACGATTGATACACTCGTTTGACCGATCAACGCGGCAAACTTCTAACCCCCTCAGCTTGTTCTGGTCTTAGCGACACTTTAGAAAAGCGAACAATTACCGTGAACTGATTCATCGACGGAGAGATGTTTGATCCCACGTGAACTACAAGACGTTGAAATTCTTATACACTATTTAGGAAGTAGAAGCGTTTCCCGTTATATAACGACGGATACAGTTAAACCTATAATCCTTATTCCTTAATCCAATACTCGACGCTACGAACAATTTGAAGCGCGCTCGTGGTTTCACCTCCTGCTTATAAGTGAGCTGACGCGCCTCTCGCGAAACGCTTTTATAGACCCTTTGTAATCCACAAACACGTACACAAACATGTCCACACACACGCGCGCGCGCGCGCGCGCACCCACGCACATCCACATAAAGTTTGGCTACGTGTTCTTGGTCATTCATACGTATACAAGCGCGCACGCCTGAGCTATGCTAAGTGTAGAATGTTACTACTATACGTATATTTATCGCCACGTGTCTATACTCTTAGAGATGTAGTCGATCCCGCTTAGGATATTAACGACGTGCCACTTTTGCTGAACGCTAGTTTCGATGCCCTCGTTTTGTATCAGTGTCCCGATTGTTCCTGCTGCGTCTAACATGCTCTACGGCGTTGCCTTTGCGCAAATAGCAATTGGTGTAATTAATAATTAATCACGCGATTGCAAAATAATAGCGATAGTTATACAGTATTTAATTGTTCGAAATTGTTCCAACACGGTTTAATCACATACGATACGGTACAGCAGCGAGAGTAATCGGAGCGCTCGCGACTAGCGCAACGCGAGGGCACCTTCGTTTCAACACTTTTTCTCTGGGTCACGCATATATATTGCCCACTAAATGTTAGAGTAATCCTTTTTCCGCGGTATTAGCAACCGATGCCTGTAGCCTCGTGAACAAACAATTTCAGTGTAATCAACTTACGTCGTTGTATAGTTTGAAGATGGCTTGATCTCCTCTGTCCTAACCTCGCCCCTGTCATGTCCTTCCGATATAATAACACGGTCGCCCCCCTTGACTACAAGTTTTCTAAAGAGAAAATTATCGAACGAAAACCTAGAAAACCGAGAGCAAGAAGAAACAATCGATAGAAGGAACGCGTAAATTCGGTATCGATCCATTGGGCATCCGCGAGATTTTATTAAAACGACGCGAAAGAAAAACCGAAAACAGAAAAAAAAGAAGGTAAACGAAAATTACGTAATACTTTAAGGTCATGGATTTATAAAGGTATTTACAGTTTTACGAGTAAAGAGAATCTTCTGTGGCAGCATGATAAACGGAAAATTACTAGTTCGACAAACTTAAACTAACCGTACGTTGGGGACAAGACCGAAGGGTTCCCGGTGAGCGCTTCTGCAAGCAAGACTGTCCATCCGTGAACCCTCCGGAAGCTTGCGTCTTCCGACAGTGATGTAACTATTAACATGTAACCCCTTAACGTTATATTTTTCCGGTGGTAGCCCAAACGTTCACGGCGAACGCTGTCTCGAAACAAACGGATCGGATCTCGGAGTCCTCGGTCCCCGAAGACGACCAACTCGCCGATACCGAGCAACATTGACGCGTTCGACGTGAATCCGAGGGCTGCACTAGCCACCGGCAGTTTGTGATATATTTAGTAAAACAAATTAAAAAATAAAAAAAATGGTTGTTATTCAAATTAAACGAAGAGAAAGAGAAGAAGAAGCGCCTAGCGGTTTTACATCCACACAACCACACCAAATGGATTTGGTAAACGTGACGCGCGTACTGCTGAGAGAAGCGACACGTTTCACGCTGAAGATAAATCTTATAGGGCATTCCGTGGTGAAGAACGGACAGAGCGGTCGTTCGTTGATGTTATCGTCGTCGGAGATGGGACAGTCGGATTCTATTAGCTCTGAACAATTGCAAATCGCAAAATTCCAAGACAACCGAAAGGACAAACATTCCGAGTAACGATTAAACGGTCCGAAACTTTTTACATTAATTGTCGATACGTTCCTATTCGCCGCGTATAGCGTGAATAAAGTTTTGCCCATCTCTGATCGTCGCGAGGAAGAGCCAAAGACGATCGGCGACCGTTTTGGGCTGTTTGGCGCGATTTGTTGTCACGCGAAACGAATTTTATAACGATGGAAAGCGCCGTTTATATCGAGACCTACTACCCCGCGAGAATAGAATAATTTTATACAACCGTTCAAAGAATCGGGAAAACGCAAACTTCGAGCCGTCGCTTTGTACCGTGTAAGTCTTCTCTCATCATAGGTTTACCAGCGCTCTCAGCAGCATCGAATCGTCGATTAATAAACTAATTGTAAATTTTAGGTACTACCGCGCGTAAAATAGGGAAAAAACAAACATACAAACAAACAAACAAACGAACAAGCAAACAAACAAACAAACAAAGTGAACAAAACGAGAGTGAAAACAAGCGATAATGTAAGAGGCGTACACTATCGCGGAGGTGAGGAGGAAAATAAGAATAATAACGAAAAAAAAAAGAAAAAAAATGATAATACACATAACAACACACACTATATATATATTGTAATATTATTTTTTGAACATAGTAATGTAATGTAGAATATAATATATGTATTATATATATTATATATATATATTATATATTATATACATATAATATGATACTGTAACGGTCATTTCGTATAGCGTGAAGGCTGGACGAAGTGTTTACGGAGGTTAAGAGAATTAATTAAGGTGGGCCAGAAGCGTCGGTGAGCCGAGTGGCGCGGGGTCCGCAAGCACATATTTTTACCAAGATTTTTTCGAATATCGACTCACCCTCCACCCTCGATTCCTCATCTAACGAGAACTTGACAGAAAGAAATGTACCCACGCGCCACCATCGCTTCCGCGCCGATTTTATTAGCGTGCGGCCGCTGGATCTGTCATCGAACGAATCGCATTCGATTGCTGTCGAGTTTTCGCAAAAGAAGAAATCATTCTTGTTCCGAACAAACGATCTCGACCGTTCGACGACAGAGCCGCGGTAAATTTTTTAATTCGTCGAATCGAAGATTGAAACGAGGAATAGAAAGCGTGCAACGAATCGATTTATCGACGTTAACAAAAAAAATCAAGTTTCCCGTTCTACACGGAATCTTTGCTCTTCGTGTTTCAATCTTCGCGCTCGACGCTCGTGCGTATCCTAATTTTTCAATGTCCACGAAAAGGACGATGAGTCGAGCAGAAGCGTGTACAGTGGGGGTGGTTGGTCACTATAATACAAATAAAATGAGAAAAGGAAAGTCAGTCCCCTATCCCGATACCCCTGCCCCCTCGTCCATCCCCTGGTTAACTCCCGAATCCTTTTTGTCCTATTTTTATGCCCTACACATTTAGAAGCTCCTCGAATGTCGGCCCGATATTGGAAATAAGAATAAAATGAAAAGAAAGAGTAAGAGAAACAGAAAAAGAGAGAGAGAGAGAGTGTGTGTGTGTGATTATTAAATAAGGGTGCGTTTTTTCTAACTGTCAACAAAATCGAGTTCAAATTCGACGACAACTTTTGTAATACGCGAAGTTTCTAATTCTAAGTTACGTTCATACCGAAAACATTCTCACTCGAATACGTATAGGTATATACGTGGTATATATGTGTGTGTGTGTGTGTGGGTATTTATATATATATATACACCTGTATGTATGTGTATTCACACATACAGATACGTATATTATCAACCATCGAACTCGCAAATCGAAATTCATTACCTCGAACAGTTGACGATAAAGGTAGACCTTTCTTTGTGTTTTTGTTGTTTTGTTTTTTTTTTTCTATGAAGTTGTTACATTCGACGTTTTGTTATACGAATATGCTGGCATGTTGAATTATGGATGGAGAACCAAGAACCTCGAACCTGGATAATTATCTATTTTTTGTGAGGCACAATCTGCTCGTAACGGATTAACAAAGTTGACTTGTTTCTCGACAATGTTTTTACCTTGGTCGAAAAGAAACGAAAGAAAAGAAACATTTTCTTGTTTTCGATTTAATCGCGAGTTTAAATCAAAACGCGTAAAAAATCACTCTTATACGATTCACGAATCAATACGAGCAGCTTGCGCGTCGCTTTTAATAGAGAAAAAGAAAGAGAGAGTGAGAAAGAGGAAATAAAAACTGTACGAACTGGAGGAAAATTAACATTGTGATGTTTACTGATCAAATATGTCAAAAGAAAAAAAAAAGAGGAGGCCCACTGGTTGAGGCCCGACATTTCTGAGTACACTATAAATAATAAACATTATGTAAAATTTATGGATTGCTGTCTCTATGACCCTCTCATCATCCTCGCGTATCTTTTGCTGATCGATTCGTCGTGCAAGACAACCTGCAGCTTGGTTTAAACAGCCCTCTCGAGGGTATCGTATCCGAGAAAACTGAGGTTTTACGGATTTGCCGCTCGCGTTTAGAAGCTGCATAGTCAACTGTTGCGATTGGTGCAGCGTTCGAAATTGTGCAACGAGGACTGGCCAATCAGCCAGTGTCTAGATCGCGAAAGACGGAACGGCCGGCGCGGCGCGGCGCGATATGGCTTGGCCGCTCACCTCGACGCGAATACACGGTTCCATGATGGCAGGGCAATGATAAGCCGCGGCTGCGCACTCTTGGAAAATGCTTGCCGTCCATGATCCGTTCGCGAAAAGTCTGCGTGAAGTTTGCCGCAATTTTGCTATTCTATCGGCGCGTCCATCCATTTCCACGAACTCTATACGAACGATATAACAAAGAGACAACTGTACCTTTATGAATCGCTGATTAGATTTAAACCAGACCTTTCCTTTCTCCCACTGTTCGAGTAACAACTCGTAGAGAAAGCTGAATATTATAGCACGTACAGTCCAAACAAGCATAGCCGATTTAAACGTTTCGACCTTTAATAATTTCGATCCATTTCAGACAGACGATCGTACCAGATGACCGTCTCAAACTATAAACAGGTAAATGGTATTTTCTGTGGATAGGTGAATGTGTTTCACAACTGGATAGTTTATTCCAAAGAGAATTAAGAGTTAGTTCGTGGTAGGTGTATCCCGTAGCTTTGAATCCGAGCATGCGTTCTCCCGTCTGGAGGTGATGGCCGCTAATTGAGTCGATGCAACTTCAGACGGTGTTGCGGACCTTCCATTGCAAGTCGTACGCAAGCGTCGCGTTGGACGGTATGCACGTAGGCTAACTCGAGTTGCCGTTAGAGACGGGGACGATTGTGCGATCGTATTTGAAACCGTGGTGAAAAAATGTGTCGATGTTGCTGGAGGAACTGGCAACCCCAACAAGTGAAGCATTGTACCCGTCCGAGGAGCAGTCAGGTGGTACAGACTCGAGGAAGCGGGGATCGTTCGATCTGAACCTTTGGAGGCAACGTGTTGGTCGCCTAATACGCATAGGCGCGTGACAACATACGTGGACGAAGCTACATGGCGAGTTATTCGCGAGGACCCTCGTCTCGACAATCCGAGTGAGTGATGCGTTAATCAACGTCCGACAAATATGTTTCGATCTGGAACAATTCGAAGCCGACGCGACGTTCCGACGCAACGAACACCGTCGTTCCGCGACCTCTCAGCCTTAGTCTCGATGATCGAGCCTTTCCTCGATCCTTCGCTCGGTTGTCATCAAACGACTGTTTCGATGTCAGTTGTATGTTGTATCGGATAGTGTTGGACACATTGTAATGCATTATAATTTATATTGCATTCCTATTACCGTGGAATCGGTAATAATGATTAACGATTATTAATTAGTGATTAATCATTAACGAATAATTAATAATACGATGCATGATCACGATTGTTCGTTAACCCCTTGCACTCTGAGCTACCTCGTAAAATCAGCAAAGAGAGGAATCGTGTCGAATGAAATGATCAAACTTTGAAACCATGTCATTTATTGTAACGATACTTGATTTACATAACCAAAAATCTAAAACTTGTTTCTACTATTGGTCGAGGAATCAAAATTTGATATCTTGTATCTTATATCTTATATGTATCGATAGTTTAACCCGAGCCGATCGTCAGATCATCCGTGTGTTGCGACTGATTCGAGTATCTGACCACTACTGGAAGAATCCACTTTTCTCGCTGAACATGGATCAGCGCTGCGAATCGACGTTTACTATCGCGCTTTTTACAATCTTCTCGCTGCTATCTTGGAGCGATTACGACACGCGGAACGCGGCCACTTTTCACTTATGCTATTCTGGCTCTCGATTACTATCGATTGCCGGGATTTATGAAAGTGGATGATTACGTGGACATATGTAGTCGATTTGTCACACGACTATATTCTTCTTGGTTATCCCAAATCCGTTATGTTCCGATTACGTAATTTTTCTTTGTAACATTTACCTTGGAAAAGATTGTTTTGAACGATGACACGAAATATCATTGCACTCGGCAATATTGGCTGCGGAGGAACATGTTACACAACAAGCGCGCGGTAATATTGATTTGATCGTGATGCACGTGCTTCTCTGTATCAGTGGTTCTTTAACCTTTCGAAAATCACGGTTTTCGCGAAAATCCCTCCAAAACAGAATTAGTCCAGATCGAAATACTTGTATGTATATTTGTACAATGGAGTTTTATATTCCGTTCGACTAACTCGCAAGTTTCGTGTCCAGTGACACAATGGACGATGACATCGACGATAAGGATGACACAAAGCGGTGAGCATCGAATACGAAATAAATTTTATCGGTTAAATTTGAAAACTTCTGATCTATTTTCGATCGCTAAACCTTGATCATTAGAAAATCCCGGAATTTGAGCGAGAAGAAGCGCCGGGATCAGTTCAATATGCTCGTAAACGAACTTGGTAGCATGGTTGGTTCAAACGCAAGGAAAATGGACAAATCTACCGTATTAAAATCAACGATATTATTCCTGAAAAACCATAACGGTGCGTATGGTCGAAATAAATAGCACGGCACAAACGCATCGCTACCTATTTACAATTACTCGAGGTCTGTGAATACTTGCAGAAATAGCTGTACGATCAAGGGTGCACGAAATACAGGAAGATTGGAAACCGTCTTTTCTATCGAACGAAGAATTCACGCATCTCATATTAGAGGTATTACGATCATAATAAAGTAAATATTTAATCGTGATATTCGATAACTCGTCGAATATCGCTGAATTATTAAACTTATGGTCGATAGTGTACGGTTATAACGAGCATTAGGGAAAACGTGCAGTTCAGTTAGTACGAATTTCAACGACGTATTGTAACGACTGAAGTTTTTAGTGATGAAAACACAAGCGACATTTCTTTAATGTAGGCTCTGGACGGTTTTATAATGGTATTTTCTTCAAGCGGGCGCATTTATTATGTGTCTGAAAGTGTTACATCTCTACTTGGGTATCTTCCAAACGAGCTGGAAAACACGACCATCTATGATATTACTTATCAGGACGACCAATCTCCTCTTTACAACGTTCTACTGAATCCTGCCAACACAAAAGACCGACGAAACATTAAAAAGGGTAGGAGCTTGCATGAGCTGATAATTATGAGAGTAGCAACACTTTTATAATCACGATAATATTGTTAACGATATCGTTACATTTACAGAGGATCAAATATCTTTCTCGTGTCACATTAAAAGGGGTGGATTAAACATCCAGGAAAACCCAATATACGAACTCGTACAATTTGTTGGATATTTTCGTATGTAATTAACGTTTCGCATAATTGCGTATTTAACGGAAATATAGGTTCGCTCGCCAAGATTTCGTTCTTTCGTTCATCATTCGTTCCTTACAGGTTCTGACGTTGATGCAGAAGTGGATAACTTGATTCCAAACACAAAGTTCGGTAATACCGGTGGAATGGACATGAAGTAATTTCCTTGCACGTTGACTAATTTAAATATCGTTAATTTAAAGAGGATATTCTCGTGGTTATCTTTTTCCACCGTTTTGTGCACCCTTAGATTAGTTTTCGTGGGTACAGGACGTCTTCATACGCCTCAGTTGATCAGAGAACTATCGGTAATGGACAACACAAAGTCAGAGTTCACTTCCCGTCACAGCCTCGAGTGGAAATTTCTATTTCTGGATCATCGAGCACCACCGATCATCGGATATCTACCGTTCGAGGTGTTGGGCACGTCTGGCTACGATTACTATCACGTGGACGATTTGGACAAAGTTGTCACGTGCCACGAGTCGCGTAAGTGTAAAAAGAGTCAGAGACTGGCAGAGTTTGGCGAAATGTAATTACGCATTTTAATCGAAATTGTAATTTTTATTATCGAACAAGTCTCGTTTGCAGTGATGCAGAAAGGCGAAGGAACCTCCTGCTATTACAGATTCCTTACGAAAGGTCAGCAGTGGATATGGTTGCAGACTAGATTCTACATTACGTACAACCAATGGAATTCGAAGCCTGAATTCATCGTGTGCACGCATTACGTGGTTAGTTACATCGATGTAATTAAAGAATTGCGTAAGGAATCGGTGAGCTTCGGCAAGGATCAGGGCCAAAGTGTGCTGATGGCGGTGAAGCAACAACAGGTAAAATCAGTGACTTGAATAAATCTAATATCCCGGTAACAGAAATTATGCGAGCAGGTGACGACGTCGGCGTCTTGTCCTGTTCCATCGACGCAATGGCCGTCAAAATCGTCCAAAGCAACGAAGCCGGTGGCGTCGAACACGCGATTACGGTATCACGTCGAAAGTTCCGACAGCTCTTCGATGTCCACGTCTATACAAAGTTCTCCACACTCGCAGGTAACGCACGTCTCGCGGTCGAAAGGCACCCCCGCGAGCAATTCGTTACCGTCAAAGGGCCAAATCGGCCAAATCGGCCAAATCGGCCAAATCGGCCAAATCGGCCAAATCGACAACAGACAACACCAACAACAGCAAACTCAGCAACAACCTCAGTTCGAGGTAGATCAGAGTTGCGTCGGCTTCATGGAACAGACGCAATACGCGACGATTAACTTGCAACCAGTGGTCAGCACAGGTTTTACAACGCCAACTGCGCCGATCGTTTCAACCATACCGGCCCACGAGGTAACGATACAAGATACAAGATACAAGATACAAGATACAACCTTCTTATTATTCGTATAATCCGTCAGATTTTTGGTAGAAATTTGGTACCTGCGACTAATTCTAGATGTTACATCAGCAAGGTATCGTGATGACTCCGGCACAGAATCAAATTCAAGACGAGCTTCAACGCAAGCACGAGGAACTGCAGCAGCTGATAGTTCATCAGCAGGAGGAACTCAGAAGAGTCTCGGAACAATTGTTTATCGCTAGATACGGAATTTTGTCGCCCCTACTCAATGCAAGTATCTCCCAAACATGTTACGCGACAAGATTATTTATTTCAACATCTCCTATCGAAATGTCTATAAAGTATACGTATATACTGTTGCAGGCTGGTATACCATACAATACTACAAACAAGTGCCAACAAATAAATCGATGCAACACCAACAATACAAACGCGCAGTTGTCCACGACGAGCAGCGTGCAGGGTGTAAACGTTCTCTCATTGCCGATTACCGTCCCGGTCCCTATAGTGCCAACGGAATTATTTTCTCACCCGTTACCAGTCAGTCCAGTACCAACGGTATCGACCACAGCACAAGGAAACGTCGGCGTCGGTACGATGATTCAACCGCAGGGACCTGCGCAGCAAAATGCTAATCCTCCCGATCTCGTGCCTTTCCAAATCTGCCCCCACCAAACAGACATCCTGTACAACGACATGGAACCACCCTCGAATCAGCAACAGAGGCCTTCTCAGAACTGAACGCTTTTCACTTTGCATTCCGTCACACTTTCAACTAATGATCCTTTGCTTTCGGATGTGGCTTTGTTCAGAAACAAACGAAACAAAGGATTTAATATTTTTATACACGAGTTGTACAAAAGGAGTATTCCGTCTGGAAAGTAGGATGTTACCATAGCTAGTAACACAAATTGGACGAATAACGGAGAATTTATAGACTTTTAATTATCGACGTCAATTGGCGATTGACGATGTGGCAGGGGTGTTCCGTCGATAATTATCGTTAAAAAATACTCGTCGAATTTGTGTTAAAAGTGACAGTTTGAAATTGCTTCGAACTGCTTCCATTAGATATTTATTTATCATAATATTTTTATTCTTCTCGTGTAGCTGATTCCTCGAAACGTCGATGTTATTAAAACCAGCCCATACGAACGGTCATTGCGTGTTCCCCATACATATATGTATAATATACGTGTAAAGTGTATAAAATGTATCCAGACAAAGACAGCACGCGCGAAACTGCTGTTGGAACTGGATGAAAAGTTTTATGGATTACGTAGAGCAGCGTTCCCCAAATTTTCCTAGTCGGCAATTTTAGTCTCGCAGTCGTCTCGTTATAATTCTGAATATCGGAACAACGAAGAAGCGAAAGTTTGGGAAAGGTTGCCGCAGAGGATAGTTTAATTCATTTACAAGAGTACAAAACGCTTCTGGAATCAGTTGGTTGAAGCTACAGTTGGAAATATTGCGTTCCGGATAGCCTAATTATTTTTGTTATGACGGCATAGCTGGAACTACTGAACGAGGACCCGTGTTTGCGGGAACAGGGTATATTTAGATATATATGTATATGTGTATGTACATTACGAAAAAGGAAAGAAGTAATATATTTTGTTGTAAATGTATATCGATAGATTTTTCATATGTATATGTATCGTAGAAAACGATGTGTACTACAATATATCCGTAAGTGTGACATCGAAAACGTTATATTTTACGATTGTTATTGGATTGCTCACGCATGCAGATAGAATTCGTGTACATTCGACTACACATTAAGACAATAAATTTCCCCGCATCACTGTAAAACAACATGTGAAAATTGAGAAATATATATGCATATCGAACGTGCAAATAAAGGTTCCTAAAGGCAGCGAAATCTCCGTTGTCGCAACGTTTGTTAATCGAGCTCCGCAAAACGAAAATGATGCTACTTAACAAAAAGTGGAACAAGAGATTTTTCCTTGGGTTGTTATAGGTAGCGTTCAAGAGGAAAGAAACATTTTGATCTTGAAACGAATAAACAGAAACATTCGAGTTACCTTCAACCTTTAAGCAGCTAAGCGATGTGGTAAACGATATACATATACATATACGATATAAGGGTAAACGTATTCCGACATGTATACATGACTGTTCGATGTGTTTTGTTCAATGTCTGACTGCGTTCTCGTATGTGTCTCGCTATATTCTGCTGTGAAATGTAAAATCAATATTGTTATTAATGTTAACGTTCAGATTTTCCTGTTAGTAGCTTTCATGTGGTGGAGGTCGATGATTTTTGTAAATAATACAAGAGCTGCGTTCGTACGAACATAATAAGCGGACCAGGAGATTGTGTGATCGTAGGAGCGGAACGAATTTCAATTTTCCCTCCTGCATACACGTATACAGGGTTCCTGTAATGGCCTATTATCTTGAGAAATCCAGCTGCAACGATTAATTTTTGGAATCACCCGTGGTCGAGTTGGAGCACACGAATCCTTATAGCGATCAACAAATTTCAATTTATAATGTCGTCGGCAATAAAATGATTTCTAAAATAACAAACGTGTCTACTTTACGCTACGTTAATATTTATATAGTTTCATTTGAATCAATCAATTGTTAAACAAGTTCTCAGTCACTTTATTTCGCGCATCAATGCGTATTATCATTACTTAACACAATGTTACTTCAATTTTCGCAAAGCGTCCATTAAAATTTGTACTTCTTGATTCACGTTGTAAATGAGATCCTCGATTTGATGTTTACTGTCGATTATACTGATGCTCTGAGTGTACGGATCGTATCTGACTCCAAACTTTCTTGGAATACTTTCGGAAAATTTACTGAAATCAAAGGTACGAATAACAATGAAAACGGTATGCGTACATGCATCATATTTTCATATAGACAATAGCAGAATACGCGCACGTAAATAGGAGTCGTTTACTCACATCATCTTCTGTTTTGCATCTTCAAAGTCCTCGGCGACGAAATAAACGGGTTGATATTCCGTTATCGGATATTTTTGCAACGCTGTTTTCGCCGGTTCGAAAGGTCGCAATTCTGGTTTACCGCTTAAGCAATATTCGAGCTCGCCGAAAGACGAAAGCAATCCAGCACCGTACGCCTTTAATTCACCGTTTTGACGACAGATACCGTATTCAACCGTAAACCAGAAGCACTGAAATAAATGTATCACGATTATGTAAACTGTAAACTGTAATTCAAATTAAAGGTGATTGGTAAATTGTTAACCGAAAGCGGGTAAGTTTAAGTTCCTTGTATACCTACCGTAGCAAGTTTCTCGACGTAGTCGTCGGGGGCTCCGAGAGACGCCAAGCCGACAACTTGACAAAATTGAGCGAACGAGGGATCGGCAAATAGAGGTACGTGACCCAATACCTCATGGCATATATCAGGTTCAGGTGTATATAATGGCTTGCTGCCATGCCTGATGTACTGCGTGCAATGAAATACTCGGAAAGCTAAGCCAGCCAGGAAATCACGCGAGGAGAGTAACCCGGCTACTGGACGAAGCGTGAAACCGGTACAATCTGAAGAAGAAGAAATTCGGTACGACTAAATAAATTGTTTCAGCTAATCGGTATCGTACCGCCTTCGAAATAATTACATTATTCCTACCTTTCAAAAAGTTTGATATATCTTGCAACTGAGGAATGTTGTCTTCTCTGTAATTACAGTTTTCAATAAGCAAAGGAAACACGTGGTTGTGCTCCTTGCAAGCATACTTTGGATAAAGTTTCGTCAAATTCCTAAAAACTACACCCCATGTTTCAATCTCCTCTTTAGTGTATTCCACACGCGGGATTGATTGACCACTGAAATCGTAAAGTCAGAATCGTTAGAATGACTTTCGGTAATTTTGTGGGTGGTCCGCGAGTGACAGAAGGGTCTCGATTAGCTCTTATACTTGACCGACAAAAACTCACTGCTTATAATTGAAAGCCAAGTCGGCAAAGAACTTGCGTCTCTGCCTGTAAACAGTGTCCGTGAATCCCGGATGGTCGCTGTCTAATTCAGATCCATAGGAGAGAATTTGATTGGCAAACTTATCGAGGTCCCTGATACGTATCGGGAACCATGGCACGGTTCCTATGTTGTCCTTATGATTTCTATAGAAGGGGAGCAACGATTAAAATGCCGTAACGTCACCTCGTTAACATTAAAATTATATCTTACAGATATCCACCTGGAAATGATCGACAAGTAACTGCATTCCTTGCGTAAATTATCTATCACGGAGCCGAGGTTTCCGCCTGGGGCACACTCGACCATGAATTCGTAGACATTCGATCGGCGAAGAGAACTTCTAGATTCGATGTGTAATAAATTAACTTCATGTTGCTGGAAACAAAATAGTTGTAATAAAATTCTCGATATCCTAAATTTCGAAATAAGCCGAAAATTAATACTCACAGACAATTTGCCAAGATATAGTATAGTATAGTATATGTATATGTCATATATGTATAATAAATAAGTTTTTTAATGGAATATATCGTATAATACTCACGGTGAACAGTTGTAGATACTTGGCTAGAGCACCAACGGAGTCCTGTCCTTTTGGAGAGAAGATGAGGCAGGTGCCCTTAGCGGAATCCTTACCTTCCTTGATGTAGTTACCTCCATGTATGAGTTTAGGCTATCAATGAAAACAATAAAATACACAAATATTTAATGTACATCAAAGTAATATAACCCACGAAGAAAATATTATCTATACCACAAATATTAAAATGAAATAAAATATTTGTTTTCCATCGCAACTACAACAAATTAAATGTTCATGTATTCAGCATTAGCTGCGGAGGCAATTACAAAAATATCATTACATGATTATGCCGTGATCGTCGATGAAGCCGAATAAAAATATTACGTAGCTACATAGCCACCATGTAAATTTTGCGAATATTTTTAACATTCTATCGCAAACAAAACGTACTTTATGTAATTAATAAGAAATCAAATAAAACATTGCATGTAAAATATAGAAAAGAAAGTTTAAAAACAATACGGATTATTTTCTTACATCCGACATGGTAAATCAGCCTTCGATTGGACCTTTAAAAGATAGTCGAAAATGCTACTTGTGTTATTTTCAGTGGAACAGATTTGTAGAAACTGAGCTCCATTAAATCGTCACACGTCTATTTTATATACCCAGAGCCAATCCCTCTCCCACTATTATTGGTTGTCCGCCGTACTTCTTTAATGGTTTAACAAGGAAGTGGGGATATCAGAGATTTTTTAACGCTAAAGTCTTCCATTTTCCGATTGTCATCGAGGTTGCATACAATTCACCGTTTTCCCGCGGAAAATCTCTGAAATCCCGAATAGAATCGTCGAAAGTCAAATATAACTCTCTTCAGTTTTACATCAGACTAATTACCGTGCACTTTAGATGTCAAGGACGATTTCGCTGGACAAAGTGATTTTCATCAGGCACGCGGTGAATGTGAAAGTATTGCGTTTAAAGAAAGCAAATCACACGTAACAGAATGTATTCATAGAAAAAGCCATACTATTTGCGACACATTTCTTTTTTTCCAATCGATCTTTTATTTGAAATAGTTTGCAGTAACAATTACGATTAAACGGCAACCGGCGTATCAATGTAAGAAAATGTCCCCACGTCCTATTTTGATCTTGTTGATGAAGCAACCATAATACCTCCCTTCTCTTACATCTCTGCGAAAACAGGTTTTCTGAATTGGCGCCAAGGACCACACTCATGGAAAGAATCCACCTTGTACGTGTGAAAATCATAGCGATATTCAATCATTTTTTTTTTCGAAAACAATTAACTTAATGGAATCTATACGCTGAGTAAATCGGTATCTCGCGGTTGCTGCGGAAAATCACTGTATACTAACAAAGTTAATCGAATCAAGATCGGTTTGATGAAATACGCGACTAGTTTGTGAAGCGTTGAATACGAATGATACCCGTGTAAATAAGGCTCATTGCGAAATATAGTCAAGGTTACAAACGACGTTCTGCAAATCAGGATACGTATAAGTAGTAGTACGAGCTATGCTATATTTATCGTCCACTAGCGCGCACAATTATTCGATCGACCTTGTTCATCGAAAAACATAAACATTACATATTTCGTGAAAAATGCATTAATTTGTTCCTACTGTACAGCAAGAAAAATTCGTACTCTGAACCGAATAGTGTCGTGCACGTTCGCAATTTTCTTTGAACACGTTATGTCAAAAGTTGTACAAATTTTCATTCCAATTCTTGTTTACCTTGTCAGGGGGCGATCCGCTGAGTCCATCCTCCCCTACCGTCGTCCGCGTTTTAGTTATCGTTTTCGCATACATTTGAATCACCAGGCCGTCGATGGAATCGCGAAAGGGGTTGAAGACAATCGGTGGCTGTGTCACGACTTTCACAGGTCGAGCGTCTCGATATGACTGGTTGTTGCCGCGTCGCGCTGTTCGGTTTTAATGAGATGCCGTACAGGTTTCAAGAAAGCATGTCTGTCTGGAAGAACGAGAATTTAAAGAAACACTGATACCGCGAGAAATGTAGAGTCAATGGGGTCTCGTACCATATACAAAGAAATTGTGTTAAAAAGACAGTTTTGTAACACTGTTCAGTGGATAGCGGTTAGAGTAAAGCTGTTACAGGCTTTAAAACCTCGGAACTGTTCGGTATTATCGGTGAAATTTAAATTAAAGGATCGATTCTCTACGTTCTTAGCTATCGATGTCGCAAAAGGATGAATTGTTATTCGATCGTGGCAGCACCGCGGAAGCGATGGCGCGACTTTCTATTAGTATACAGACATACTCTCGTATTATTAGATTCGATAAACGTAGCTTTACATTGATATAAGCAAACGATATAAAAATCATGTCTTGCTTCGTTAGCTACTTTGTAACCTTAGACATCGGCTGTCGCGTGTCGGAGATAGTACCAGCCAACAATTCCAAGAAATGCTGTAGACATCATAACGATGCATTGCAACCGATGTCGCATCTCTTGACGCAATTAATACAAAAAATGTACATTCGCGATGAAAGAAGAAAAGTTGTGTATCAACTATCAACGCCAGTGAACGCTGAACGATAAAATAATTTGATTGGATGCTACGAACGGCCTCTTATCAGCGGTTGACCCTCACACTGTTTCTTCGCCGCAATAGGTCGAACAGAGATGCGCGAATATCGTTAACATTGTTGTCGTAATAACTTAAAAACGCTAGTAGCGGAACACCAATAACAAGTCGATAATACAAGCACGATCTTGTTTCGTTTGAGAACGCAACAGACTCGTGGAGCAGTTTCAGTGAGAAATTCTGTTGGTCGACTAGTAGCATGGAAAAGACTTGGTTTCGCGCGAGTAACAAGATTTCCGAACAGAAGAGCTCGAACAAACCCAAAGGTTGACGAAAAAGGGATGAAAACGTTCGCTGACGTGTCCCGGGAGATGTAGCGATGACTTACCACTTGGCAAGTATTTCAATATACGATGTCTCGAATCAAACAGAATTTAATTGTTCGATCTATGAATGAGTAATAAATAAATAGTTTTTGTTTGGAATTCATTCACCGCAGACACGAGTGCGACGAAGCAGTGATCAATCTTACATGGATTCCAAGTCTCTTTTTTTGGAAACGAATCGACCCACCACTTGCGTTTACTCGTCCTTAGCAAGCGTGACAGGAATATTTGATCAAAGTGATAACTTTCAAGACGTGCAAACTGTTTACGGGTGGAAGAAACGCGTAGGAGTTACCGCGAGACGAAAATGGCCCTCGACTTTGTCGCCGGATGTGTGGGAGGTAGATGTTCGACATTTATCGACGTGTCTATTATCGTTAAACTGTCGTTAATTAAAAATCGAATACACCGAATATGTAGACCGAAACGTGAAATCGTTGTAAAAATTTTGCTCGTTACGAACGTACATAATTTTAATTCATTCGGCAATGCTTGAACGTATCGGGTTATCGCGTGTGACTGTTATCGCAAACTAGCTTTTTATAACGTTTTTCATTGATAATTGACCTGATCTCGCTTATAGTTTTCTCGCAATTAAACTAACATGTAGATGCGCGGGAAAAAGTATATCGAGTTAGTGATAAACAATCGCAACTAGTTGAATGATCCAATCGTTAAACGAAATAATTAATTTCAGGATGCGCCGGTGTTGTGGTGGGATATCCTCTGGACACAATCAAAGTTCACATGCAAACGCAAGATTATCGAAACCCGAAATATAAGGGCAATTGGGATTGTTTCCGCTCGATACTCGCCAAAGAATCGGTATTTGAACACATGAAAATATTGGCGTGTGTTACTTGGTATAATTTCTGCAAAACATTTCACAAGATCACAGCTAATCGTGCTTTTGTATTACTAGGTAGTAGGCCTCTACCGAGGCATGTCATCTCCAATGGCAGGCGTTGGATTGGTAAACGCCATCATCTTCGGTGTCTACGGTCAAATCCAGAAACACATACCGAATCCTGATTCTTTGTTCGCGCACTTCATCGCCGGCACCTTGGCAGGAATCGCCCAAACTCCCATTTGCAGCCCGATCGAGCTGGCGAAAACGCGCATGCAGTTGCAAGTGTCGAGCACTCGATTCTCCGGGCCGTTGCAATGCCTGAAACATACGTACAAATACGAGGGTATCCGCGGCGTGTTCAGGGGTCTGGGGATCACGTTTCTCAGAGAAGCCCCTAGTTTTGGCATTTACTTCACGACGTACGAAGCCTTGACGAAAACATCGGAAAACAAACCTGTCTCGACGGGCTGCATGTTGCTGGCCGGTGGTCTGGCCGGCTCAGCTTCTTGGATGGTCACTTATCCTCTAGATGTTGTCAAATCCCGAATCCAAGCGGATAGCAAACGGTACGCGGGGATGCTCGATTGTTTGAAACAATCGGTGAAAGCCGAGGGTTACTCTTGTCTGTACAGAGGATTGGGTTCGACGATCCTTCGAGCGTTTCCGACAAACGCAGTGACGTTCGCTGTGGTCGCGTGGACGTTTCGAATATTCGGCCAAGAAACCAACGAAGCGCCTATTCAGAACACCAAATCTGGAATGGTAGAATCTGCTAAAAAAGTATCGGAGGCACACGAACCTTTCCTTGGGAAATGGAACGCGTTTCTGACCAGTGCCTCCAACGGTATGGTTATCCCAACGCTATCGATGGTGTCTAGCACCGATCTGACGCTTGCCAATTCCGTTGTGTACCAGGTAAACAGGTGGACAGAGACTGGGATTAGACATAGCGTGGCTGACCAAGTACGGAGCGACACGTGCCACGTGCCACGTAGAGGTCGAGTAGATATCGAGGAGAGAGAAAGGGGATAAGCGTAACATTTGTAGTGAGAAGAAGGTGGAATTGATGAGAACGTCGATCAACGTCAATATATATATATATATAATGTTGAATCTCGAACAAAAAATTGTGCAACCAAGTTATGTTTGTATATTAAGTGTTACGGGATATTTGCGAAATTTGCGATACTGTTACGAACAATTGATACTTTTTGTTAAGCTGTTAGAAAGTATTAGTAAGAAACTGATGATTCTTAAGATCCAATGCCGTGGTATGGCCCACAAGTAGAAATAATTCCATCGAAAAAAACACCGGCACGTCTAAAATAGCCAAATCTTAAAACACGTTTTTATATTGGCTCCTTGAATTCATGTATTTTTTATTCACACTTTCACTCCGGCTTTTGCCATATGACTACACGTTTGGTCATCTATGCTTTCAAATCTATGGGAATATTATACATATACGAGTCGTTTTATCCTTGAAATACACATTTCAGTCAAATTTGCAGACCAAGGAAGGGCACGAAAAGGAACTTTGCAATGCAAATTATCATACATACTCGCGAAAAGAATAAACAGTGAAATAAAATATATTCAAAATATCCTCTTTCCACTTTTAGAGGATAGAAATGGAAACTCATGCATCGCAGGGTTAACTAAGAGATAAACTTGTAATTCCAGCCCTCCTTGTATTAGACTGTCCTGAACTTGCCAAAAATGTGCTCTTTTGTCAGAAGACAGTCCTAGACTGAACGGCGGACATGTAAGACCTATGTCACAGCCAGAGGCGACATTTACTCTCTTTTAAAATCACACAAAATAGTTTGTATCTCTCTGCCACCCCATCTCCACCGCTCCACTCCGGATCGTTTTTTTAAAATCTTTGTTGTATAAATCGGTCTTCAAGTCCGTCCGTCCACGTGTCAGAAAATTTGACACATCCGAAATTGCAACGCGTAAGTTCCCATTTCCATCGCTGAACCTTCTACTTTGGCTGTACAAACCTGTACCTACCGGTGCCGATCGAGTGCACGCAAGAATTCGCCCCAATCGCATCCTCGAAGATAAAAATTGTAAAAATTACGGAGTGAAATTGTCCGAAACCGTTGACAACCGCGAGAAATTCTAACCTCCTGAACGATCAGAAAATTATCAAAGTCCTTTCAAGTCGAATATCCTTCAGCTCACAAATAAGGGTAAGGTTACAAATGTTCTTGGTATTAGCGATACGCGATATTTGGAAAATTTAACCCTCGGACGATCGCAGCGAGTCCATCGCGGACCCCAGCCTCGTTATTTCGCGAATAGTTGGTCGAGTTCATTGAATCGCTACTTGCCATTTTTGGAAATCTTGTCTTTGGAACCTGTTTAATCGTAAGGGGCGGTAACGCGTTTTCAAATTTCCCTTAAATTTACCGAAATTAATTTCGTTGGTTTTTTTCGACGATACGATTAAAAATATCATTAGAAAATTTTCAAGTGTCGCGCCCTCGACGTTCTCGACCAAACCAATTGTTCGCACTTGTCGTCGCGAGTCCACCGAAGAGATTTTCGCCCGAAGAAGACCAAATCTGCTATGGATGTAGACTCGAACGATCCCAGCAGAGATAGCGACATATGCGAGACAAACGCTCAGCGTTTGATAGCCGAAAGCGGTGGTCGTTGCATGAGTACGCAAGCGATGCAATCTCTCTACGACTTTCGACAAAACAACCTTCTTTGCGATGCAGTTTTGAGATTGGAAGATGGAGGTGTCTTTCCGATTCACCGAGCAATCTTGTCAGCCTGCAGCCCGTATTTCAGGTCCATACCTTGCACGATATCTTATTGTCTTTGCTTTCTTTGTTTATTCGATTCTTTGAATCGTTTGCAGAGCTTTGTTCACAACCACGCTGCATTCCCGTGAGAAAACAGACGTCCTTTTACCGGGTGTTAACAGCAACATGATGAATCTCCTCCTGGAATACGCTTATTTGCGATCGATCAACGTGAATAACGAAAATGTCTGCCAGTTGCTCGTCACCGCGGATTATTTGAACATTTTTGGCGTTCTCGATATCTGTTGTGAATTTCTCAAGAAAAACTTGGCTCCGGAAAACTGCATCACCGTCATGAGATTTGCCCGAGAACATTTTTGCAAGGGATTAGAGAGCAGCGCGTATCGTTACGTTATGAGACATTTCGTGCAGGTCATCACTATTTCGTTATCTGCTTACTAGCAGATTAAGGGAAGGATTAAGGGAGAGGGATGTAGATGGGGCTGCTACAGAGAGGAAATTTTCTATTAATTTCCGTGTTTGTCCTATTTCGCTACACTCTGTCGCTCATTTCAAACATTTTCTCCGAACAAACGATTACAACGACGGTTTCGTTGCGCTTAGGTAGCCCATCGAAGCGATGAAATTCTAGATCTGTCCATAGAAGAGTTAACGACGCTGATCGGAGCCGACGAGCTGAACGTTAAGAGCGAGGATACGGTCTGGGAATTGGCACTGAAATGGATCGATTACGATCCACAGTCCCGAAAGGATTACATAGTCGATTTGATGAAGAACATCCGCCTTGGTCTTTTGGAAACGCAGTTCTTTCTGGAAAATGTAAAGGATCACCCATACGTTACCGGAAACGACGCGTGTCGGCCCATTATCATCGAGACTTTAAAGTTTTTGTACGATCTCGAAATTATCACTCAAAAAGATGGTGAAATACCCACCCCGAAAATTGCACGACCGAGGGTGCCCCACGAGATACTGTTCGCGATAGGTGGATGGAGTGGCAGAAGTCCTACAAATTTCATAGAGACCTACGACACCAGGGCGGATCGATGGGTCAAGGTACACATTGTAATACGTAACATGTATCGAAATCAAAGATACCGTGAGTCACAAAGTAACAAGAGTACGAAAGATCAACAAAATAGTACAAGATTTTTTTTTATGCTTCTTACTTAAGAAATACATACATTTCGATAATGAACTTACAAACTACACAAGAAAAACAAAATAGTACGATAACGTCACAATTTTTTTGATTGTTCCACCGAACAATCAAAGTTATTTCTTTTTAGATGGAAGCCTAAGGAGATTTCAAGGTTTCGTTTTTTTAAAATGGAGTGTTATATTTTTTGTCCTACGGAATGACAGCCGTTTTTAAGACGAGTTCAGCGATCTACCACGCCAGATTAGTCAGGTCAGTCAAAAAGTTGTAGTTAAAGCAGGTTGTAAGTTAAAAAAATATAACAATCCATTTAAAATTTGAACAAGTTGATCTTGAGATCTCCTTCCTTTTTCGTCTGGCATAACGATTACAGCGCGTATATTGTACCATATGTAATGTTTAAGATGTTCGATATGTACATTTAAATGTGTACGGTACTTGTACGAATCGGCCAAAAATGTTTTTGCTAATATACATACATACATACATACGTATGTGTATGTAGTCGATAAACAAACACTACCGGAACGAGAAGAAATTTTCTCTTCGAAGACCTTATGAAACTCACGTGCTTACGTTTCTCGCGTACGATAAGTAAACAAAGGATCATCGTTGGTTATCTTATCGTTGTTTCCATTTTTATTTTCGCTAACGACCTGTTATGTTTATTATCTTATATCATTGTGTCATTGAACCTTACCAAGTTCGTGATTTTATAAACTCGGAAGCTTCGATTTAGATTTCTAAAGAAAATTCTTGTCATCGTTGGAAAATCGACAACAATTAATATACCTGTTACTTTCTTAAAAGGTGGAAGAAGTAGATCCAATCGGTCCACGCGCTTATCACGGAACTGCGGTTGTTGGTTTTAATATTTATGTAATCGGTGGTTTCGATGGAGCAGATTATTTTAATAGCTGTCGTTGCTTCAACGCTGTTACCAAAGTCTGGAGGGAAGTTGCTCCGATGAATGCTAGAAGGTTGAAATGCTAATAAAATTGAAGAAAATGGCTACGATACAGAGTTATGTACTATAATCCACTAACAAGCAAACCGTGCGAATCTTAGGTGTTACGTGAGCGTTGCTGTGCTCAATGACCTGATTTATGCGATGGGAGGTTACGATGGTTACTATCGACAGAGTACCGCGGAACGCTACAATTATAAGACAAATCAGTGGTCCTTGATAGCGCCAATGATTTGTCAAAGATCAGACGCCAGTGCAACTACTTTGAATGGTATGACTCATTTTATACTTCACCTTTTCATATGTATAACGAAAGATTGACGATTAGCGCATAGCTACACTTGTAATATAAATCGCACTTGTTCGTGCTCTTTAAGACCGCAAACTAGATTCTTATTAATCGTTAATCTATTCCATAATAAACAAACGTGTAAACTTCTTTTACGATATAGACAAAATATATATTACGGGCGGCTTCAATGGCCACGAATGTTTAAATTCTGCAGAAGTGTACGATCCAGAAAGTAATCAATGGACGATGATAGCTCCGATGAGATCGCGCAGGAGCGGAGTGTCCTGCATATCTTATCACAACCATGTATACGTTATTGGTAACTATTCCAACGTCCGCTCGAAACTGAAGAATATTTACCAACAGATTTTATACCGAGCTGTATTTTCACAAATTCGACTTGAGTTAAACCTTCAACAATTACAGGGGGTTTTAATGGAATATCGAGAATGTGCAGCGGGGAAAAATACAATCCTACCACGGATATGTGGAGCTCAATTCCAGACATGTACAATTCGCGAAGTAATTTTGCAATTGAAGTGATCGATGACATGATATTTGCAATCGGTGGATTCAACGGTGTTACTACGATTTATCACGTCGAGTGTTACGATGAAAGAACAAATGAATGGTAACAAAAATTACGCGTGCCAGAGCCAGAGCCAGAGCCAGAGCCAGAGCCAGATCCAGATCCAGAACCAGACCCGTCATCTTTCGATCCGATATTTTTTATAGGTACGAAGCAACGGATATGAACGTGTATCGGTCAGCATTGTCAGCCTGCGTGATCATGGGCTTGCCAAATGTGAACGATTATATTCACAAACATCGCGAACGACTGATGGAAGAAAAACGACAGAAATTGTTAGCGCTAGAGGTGCACCGTAGCCAACATCAAGAGCAAATGCAGCCAAATCGTGAAAACATGTTAAACAACGATATTATACCCGCGCCACCGCCTCTGCCAAGGAACAACGACTCCAGCAATGCAAATCAACAGAATTGACGATGGAAAAGTTACAGACCTGGCGTAACTACATTGAAACGATAGTGTACGATCAGTTGGTCGAACAGTAAGTATGTAGAACGAAAGAACGATCGAGCGTTCAATGTGATTAAGTTGCGGTTACATTGAAAGAAAATGTTAGTACAGTTGGATCCATTCGCCTCGAACAACATATCTTTGTGTAGTCTCAATTTCAACATTTTTACTAAACACCAAGAATTTAATACGTTCAACTGACGATCGTGAAACAGTCTATAAACACCTACTCGACTTTGCTACATTCCTCTTTAAGTGTAACTGTGGTTCCCTCGTGTTGTGAGCAACGGGAGACAAGAAATTTTAAGATTACAGACACAAGACGACGGTAAAAGAGTCTTGTAGAATAATCAACAAACATTGCCTTGCTTAACGTCGATTAAAAGCAATGTATGCGAACGCTTTATTTCTCAATACCAAAACCGTATCTCATACGCATCATAGACACGATAATATTTTCGGATTCGTATTTACCTGAATTTTCTTATGCGAAATACGTTTTACTTTTTTATACAAGCCACGTTTCTATTCCCTGTTTTTGTGATGCAATTTTATACGAAGTTTATTGAACGACTTTATATACACGTAAACCTATTTTTTAACGCTAATTGTGTACAAAGAAAGACGCAAATGAAACTACGTTTTTTTTTTTTTTTTACACAAACACGTGTACACTGAGCGACTCCGACGAAGATGAGTATGCGTCATGCTGTGTTATAATGTTTATGAAACCGGCCAAAGTGGAACTTTACAACTATCAATAAAAAAGAATAATGACGAAGAAACTGTTTCCAACTTGTACAAACATCTTTTCGTAATTTATAGAGCATAGAAATATTCAGATACAATGAATATCCTTAATCGAAATTAAGAGATCATATGTCAATGATAAAAATTTTTATTAATAAGCAAGTATTTGTATGAAAGAAACGTTATTGATTTATATTGAATATTTCTTCATAGTTGCAACATATACGTATAAATTACATCACTCGAGAAGAGATGTTTTCTTACAACTTACATTTTACATTATAAACTAAAGAGAAAACAGGCAAACTAACAAACATTCGAAAAATATGTACAGTTTTTGAAGATTTTGTTGTCATTTAAAAAAACAAAACCCAAAAATTTGGTGATTTTGTAGAAAAAATAGAGTTACAAGAATATCTTCTCTGACGGGTATTATACTATAAATACATCATTCTTATAACATTTTTGTGCGAAAACTTTTTTCTTCTGTTCATTGTATGTACTTCTTTAATTAATTAAACAATCGTAACGAACGCAATAACCATTACTTAAATAAATCAAATATATTTATCGGTTCTATTATACGTAAAAGTGAAACAATTTGCAACTATATCTGGGAACTTTTTTATACCAAAACCGTGGCTTATCACGACGATATATTTCTTTGTTGGCCAGCGTGGATCCCATCATGAAACGTATGCTTGACACTGGACGATAACCGATAAGTGAAATAGTTAAGTAGTCGTCGTGTGCGTAAGTTATCTTCGATAGACTTCGATGAACTATAAATTAAATCAAGTAGCGTTAGAGTGGCGAAGTAAAGCTGCAAATGGAAAATGGCGAAGATCGTGAAAGGATCCGAATCCTTAGTTACGATACTAATTTGCGAATACTGCGCTAACCTTACATTCAAACAAATAGAAGATTTTATAAGGTGGGTACATCTGTCTAATGTCTATTTTAAATGACAAATATCCCATGATATCATATCTTTTTCCACCGATTTCCCAACGTCGTGTATATTACGAATCAAATTATTCAAGATCATCAACGTATACATGTACGTTTACTGGTATTTCTTTCAAACGAACAGCTATATGATGACAAACATTTCGACCTCAGGTCTGGATCTTCTTCAAAAATTAGACTTGACAAATGCATACTAGATCATTCTTGTAGGATACATTAGTAACTAAAAGAACATGATAGAACAATCTTATACTTTGACCGTACGTATTTTTATTTCAGACATTTGAGAGATCAACATTGCTCTAGAGAAGGAGGATCGTTTGTTTGCCTTTATGGTTATAATGGAGTATGCACTAGTCTTCCTGTGGAGGGTGTTTCCGATAAAGATTATGTAGCACATGCTACCAAGCACGCAGCAATGCAACAGCAACGTAAAAGCAATGGTCAAGTATCCGAGTCCGCTTCATCGTGGACTGTATACTCGGCTGCTCAAAATTTACCAGCTGTTTTAAATGATCCATTTAAAGGGAAACAGAGTAACTTCTTAACTCGTACTTGGGGCGATGGATTTGTAGAGAAAGTCGATATTCCTAAGAGTCCTTACCTTCCTGAAGTTACGATGCAACACTTTGAGTCATACTTAAAAAAGATTGCAAGGGTAATTGATACATTTAATTATCTCGCTTATTCGTAAAGCAGCAAATGTGTTAGAGAAAAGAAGTATCTTAATAAAGTATTTACTTACAGAGATATCGAAAACATTCTCGTATGAATTCAAATGCCAATAGACCAACTACGCCTAACGAATTGTTACAAAATTTCCCAAATTTAAGAAAAGTTAAGTCGTTAGGTACGTATAATTTTCATACAACTAAAAGTCAAATGATGTCGATTTTATTGTACTATACTAAACTTACATAAATAATATTTACAGATCGAATGCAATTTGATTTAGCTAATGTTCCAAAAATTTTTTTAACACCCAATTTGGATCTTTCTCAGAAAGATAACTTTTACGTCGTATTTCCGTTTACAAAAGGTGGATTGTTAAACGAGGAATCTAATATCGTTATTCATGTCAAGCAAATGCAAGAAAAGGTATACTAATTATTAAGTGCATTCTATTAACTTCGAAAGTTCAGATAAATAATACACGCTGAATTTATTTTTGTAATAGCTAAGTCATTATTTAGATGTTGTGGAAGTTAGAATAGCAGAACAAGTTGCTTCAAAATCTCAAGCATTTTTTCATGCCATGACTTCTCACGATGCCCTAATGGAGCAACTTACACAAACTATTACGGTTCTAAAAGCTCTTAGGAAAAATATACACCAAGTTGATAAACATCTAGTCAATGATTCTTTAGAAATTTTACGGTAAATAAATTCTGTTATTTTCTGTTTAACATATCCGACATATATTTTAACCGGACTGTTCGTTTTTAGATTACAACAAGCAAGATCTAATCGGCTATTAGTGCAAGAAAAATTAAAGCTTATGGCTACGGTACATCAGAGTCAACCAATGATACAGTTACTGTTATCGACGCCAGATTATGTTGCTGCGCTAGATCTTATTTCTACAACGCAAGAAATACTTTTACAAGAATTAAATGGAATACATAGTTTCAGACATCTGAGTTCGCAGTTAACGGAAATGGAGAAACTCGTGGACAAAATGTTGTCCACAGAGTTCCAAAGATATGCAACGGCAGATTTAAATAGACCGTTAGGTGGTGAAAACATTGTTCTGGATGGTGTAAGTACATACATATCTTTTGGAAATATATACTTAGGTCGTAGCAAACAAAACGTCGTCCATCTCTTCCCAGTGAGATCATTTGTACATCCTCAACGAACAGGATAAACTTGTTTCCATCATTTCTGGTCTTTTGCGGCAAAAACATTTTCAATTTGTGGATACCTACAAAGAGGAAGCTGTGACAACTGTCCGTGCTATAACTAAACAAAGAGTCATCGAAGCTTTAGCAGCGAGTGATTGTTGCAGTGATCAACAGGCAGCTGCTCTTGAAGTTGGCGGACTTTCCCTCGCTGAGAGATTAACCTTACTTCATAATACTATACAATCTTTGACATTCCTTCTCATGCGAGTAAAAGTATGTATTACACCGTACTGCTAACTATAAGGTTATAGTTTTCAGTCATTTTCTATAAATGCATACTTTTAGGCTGTTCACGATGTTATGCGAGATACCGTAGACCTTGCAGCTGGTCGAGTATGCGACGGTTCCTTTGACGATTCGATACCAGATCGGTTATTAACCCGAATTGAACATTCGCGAGTAACAACCAAACTTAACGATATGTTAACGTCCATTTGTGATTATTGTCATGAGCGAATGGGAAATCTGCTTTCTGCAGGTGCAAACGAAAAAGATAAATTACAAAACGACAAAGAAAAAACAAATAGTGAAAATGCAGGTAATAAACAAGAGGAGAAAGACTCTCAGAATTGGAACGACAAATTTTCTTGGTTAAGTAAAAGAGCAACAACAGCTCAAGTATGTCAACTAGCCAATTTGGTTGAAGGATTTACGGATACTTGCGAGAAGCTCTGTGGCAAACAATGTACAGCGTTGCGATCGGCATTCAAGGTATCTCTCTTTTTTCATTTATATCACTTAATGAGTAATCTTTACTTCATATTTTATTATGTTACAGGCACAAGCCAGTAAATTCATTCAAAGATTTCATACCGAGCTTAAAACAAAGCTCACTCTTTTATTGGAATCTGAAAGATGGAAGCAGGCTGACGTGCCACCAGAATTTCAGTCGCTAGTAACATACGTGTATGAAAATAAATGTTTTCCACCGAATTTATTTAAGGCTGAAGATAGAGTAAAAGAAAATGATATTCAAAACTTTATTATGGTCGGAGAGGAAAAGTATGCCGTTGTTGGTGCAGCTTTAATGCTTATGCAAATGATTCACGAATATTGCAGGTAACGCTAGAGTTTGAGCAACATACGGTAACGTGATTCGGTGCTAAACATAATTATAATTTTAGAACTGGTAGTGAATTGATCGCTCTATCTGGAACTATTGGAAGACATTTAGCTGAATTATTAAGGCATTATAATTCTCGTTGTTGTCAACTTGTACTTGGCGCAGGCGCAATGCAAGTTGCGGGTCTAAAAACTATTACCAGTACAATACTTGTACTAGCTGCGCGTAGTTTAAAATTAATTTTATGGCTTATGCCTTTTGTAAAGTTACACTTCCAAAGTAAGTATGTTTGCGTAATATTTAATTATTACTAATATTTTGACACTAATGCGATTCGTTTACAGCGCTTGCAGAGCAAAATCCTAGTCGTGGATATGGTTCATCTAACGTAACAGGTGGTGTTGCGTTATTGGACAGCGTCGAAAGGGACATTCGCGCACACGTGAAAGAAATTGAAAGCAAAATTCTCACTATCGTTGACAATCTGCTGGGTGGTCAAATATCAACCTGGGTTGCAAGACCACCGGTACCGTCGAAATCATTTAGAAACATTTCTAGGTTAGTATTCAAAAGATCGTTTGTCTTACATCAACCATCGCTTTATCATTTACGATTAAAATGAACAACTAATTACAGCTATTTAATTAAGCTGCACGAAGCAGTTTCTGGAATTCTCCCTGCAGTAGAAGTACAAACCTTGTATCGTACAGTAAATACATCTTTTAAAGAAAAACTTAGAGAACAGTTAGTTAAAATGAATATAGTGAATAATGGTGGTCCACAACACGGCGTCGTTACGTCCGAACTTACGTTTTATCTCGAAGCATTACGAAAATTAAAAGTGCTACCAACTAATGAATTAGATGACAATTGGATGAGTGATATATGGACGAGATAACATGCAGAGCGTGTGATATATTGCATAATTGAAGCGATGAAGTATTGCAGAAAGAGGTGACTAATCTTTATTATCGTCTTCCTTCACAGGCATTGCGTATCGGTGACTAACATTTTGATGGATTTTTAAAAAGTGGCTTGTATTCGAATATTCAATATATAAATATTTATACTTACATTATTCGTAAGGTTGTATGAAATGCAAAGTCAGATTAATAATAGTAATGTAATACAAAATTCTGAAATAGCATTTTTATAAAATGCTCTGTGCGATATTCGGAAAATATGTGTAAAAAAAAAAGCAGTTTTATTTAAAACATATGATATTATTTGTATTAGGTTGTTGGCTATACTTAAATATAAATTACAAGTTCATTTAATCATTGAAATTGATTACACATATTTTACATCTCCCAAATAATCTTGCATACGTTTATACGAAATATAGAGTCATTTTCTTCCGTTCCCATATTTATAATCAAATATAATTAGGCATGTGAGATTTTTTATCATAATAACCTATGAAATGTTACTCATCAGTTTAGGATAATGTATGCAAAAATAGGCATACAGTAGAAGGACCAAAGCTTAGTTTTTTCGTATAGGTATTCGCGTGTTATATGCGTGTCTCCTACTTTTTAAAATTAGAATTCTTTTCGAAATAATCAAAGATACATCATCTGAAATGTCTACACTCACTCGATGATTTAAAATATACAAAAATCTCGAACGTGTGTGAGGCGTTAAAAGTGCGATATGACTGCTTTTACTATTGTGTTGATTGCTTGAATTGGATTGACTATAATGAATAATTTTCATAAATAATTTAGTGAATTTTGTGAAATTAGTGAATTTAGTGAAAGAAAGATTGGTTATTACTATTTTACATCACATTGCAATATGACGCGTCTGTATAACCTTTTGAGTTGCGATCATTTTTATGATATTTATAATTTGATATAAACTGTTAATTATGCAATGCATTCCATTATCGTCTTCGTCTAGTCCAATTAGTCGGTAAACGAAGATTTTACAGTAATCGGTTGTACTATTATTCGTAAAAAAATTGTTAATAAAAAGTACTATGCGTTACGACCCCAGCAGCAGAAACGTATCGACGCATCTTAAATTTTATGAATTGAAATTGCGTGAAAGTGTATGTGATTAATTATGATAAACAATGCCATTGTGAATTTCTTTAACAAGACTGACAGTGTCTTGTTGAATCACATCACGTGTTCGGCGATCATCTAGAGATTTATAGGAGTATAACAATTTAGATGTAACATACCTCATTGCTTCACTAGATAATGTATTATAAAAATTACATAAAGATTAATAACAATACTATATGAAACTATATTATCTCTTGTATTTATTTCTGTTATGTTTAATATAGATTAACTAAACGAAGGTAAGTATCGATATTCGTTACTTTAATACACCTATATTTGATTGCTGTAAATTTAGACCTTGAGAAGGAAGACTACACTAGTACGTACTAACTGTACGAATAAGATTTTCGTATTGCTATAGCAACAACCACAAAAACATAACCTGTACGTAAAAGAAAACACGTTATTATTGTGCAGTTTGTATGTACTCGGAATAATTGGGTCAAAATCAATGGCAAAACAAAATTTGTACGTATCCATTTTCACTCTTGATCAATAAAATTCAATGTGTAGTACTTGAAGTTTGATTGTAACAGAAAAGTATCGATATTATATAAATCTAAAAGTTATAACGTCTTGGAATTTGCATATAATGTAGATCACAGGTGCATATTGATCTAATTATGTTCTAGAGAAGAAAACGTAAGAGATGTAGCATTACGTCTTTGTTTGGAAGAAGAAGAACAGCGTAAAAACGACCCTAACGAAACACGTGAACGGTCTATCATTATCGTTGGCAGAAAGGGCGTTGTACGTATAAACGTAACAGAATAACCAGATGCGTTAAATACATTTTTTAATATCTTTATTTAAACATTCTTATTAATTATTTAATTGGTATGTGTGAAAAAAAAACATGAATTTCCAGGGTAAAACGACGATGATATTTCGATTTCTCGAGAAAGATGAAACGCCAAAGCCAACTATTGCGATGGATTACTCTTTTGGACGTAAAGCCGGGAAGAGTTTAGTACGTTTCGCTTGTTAGAGTAATTCTGCTTAAAACATAATTATTTTGTTAACATGATAGAAGTAACATCGTTTATTATTTCACCACGATAGGTGAAAAATATCGCGCACGTATGGGACATAGGACATTTAACTTCATCGTTAATATCAGCTGCAATGATAGGTTCATCTGTGACTCATTCTCCTCATCACGTCACAGTATTAATGATGCTCGATCTATCGCAACCGGAGATTTTATGGTCGTCGTTCGAAGAAACTCTTTCGGTGATTCGTAATGCTATGAAAATGAGTTATGACGATAAAACGATTCAAGAACTTAAACAGCGACGAATTAAAGAACGAAGAAAAGCTCTAGAAAGCGAAGTTGATCCGTTCCCGCTGAAACTTCGCATTGTGGGGGGAAAATATGACCAATTTAAGGTATCGTCATGATTTATCCGGTAAAATCACTCTTTATCAATAGAAAACAAGAAAGGAGATAACTTCTTTCGTGTTTCTGCGGTAGGATTTAAGCCTGGATAAGAGAGAATTAATTGGAAAAACTTTAAGAGCTGTAGCTCACATCTTGGGAGCAAGTCTTTATTATCATTCGTCAAAGGACAAGACTCTCGTACGAAAAACTAAAGACTTACTATCGCATGACGGATTCGGCACTCAATTCTCGTGAGCTCTTACTAAACGTTTGGCTGAAAAATTAAAAACATTGAACGAAAACGTTATTTTGTTCAAGTACTTGTACTCTCTCTGTTTTTGGAAAACCTCAGCGACGCAAAATGCACAGATTACGAAAAACCATTAGCGGTACCGGCTGGAGCAGATTCGTTCTCATCAATCGATTTACAACTTCCTCGGACGAGACCTTCAGCAATTTTAGATACGATCAAACAGATTTATATTACTCGAATACCGCAAATGTCGAAGAGCAACGATATTACCTTGGAGGATCCTAGCAACGATCCCAACTTTAACGAGCCAATCATCGACAGATTACGCGCTCAGAGGGAAGAAGTACGTTGCTCGGTAGCTTTATTTATATTTTCCAAGGAAAAAAGAGGTCGGTCGTTCAGACTTTATATGTAGATCTGAGATTCGCATCAAAATTTATCGAATCACTGATCCAAGTATCGAGTTATCGAGGTCGTCGTCAAGTCTTAAGCAAAAATGACTACCTACGAAGTCTTATACGATTTTACTAATTTACCATTTCCTTATTCTATGGAATAGGTTAAAAGTTAAAAGAGTCGTACATATTTCTAAACGTTTACATCCCTTATCCACAAATATTATCTAAAGTAGTGCTTTCTAAAATAAACAAATCTGCTTTTAGGAAATTGGTATTCTTCTCCACGAAATGCTGGAAGGTCGAACACCTCAAATTCCTATCCCGGATCCGTCGTAAATTATCAGAAGCAAGAAGAATTATCATACAGTATAGTCGTGTACAATGAATCTAATTTTAAAGTGGCAGAAAAATGATTAAAAATGAAAATAAAAATTGATAAGAATTGATATTTATATAATCTATTTTATTACGTTTAATAATAAACTTGTAATCATAAAACAAACAAAATTCATTAGTAGAAGGAAAATATGCAAATAATGAAAATGGCCGCAATTGAATGACAGTCGTGCTATGCATCGATGGGAAAACGCTCAATTTTGTCCTCGAATAGTTTCTTTTTCTGAACGCTAGATGGCGCTGTTTGTATATCTTAATAAAAAAAAAAAGTAATGAACTTGAGGGTTATAAATGATTTTCATTCAAATTTTAACATCGCGTTGTTCGTTTACTTATTTGTCATTGTATATAATTAAAAAAAAAAATCATTTGTAAGAACATAGAAATGTGACAACGTCGATAATTTTAGTCCCACCTTTTCACTGCTAGATGACGATACCATTTTCGAATTCGAGTTCTCGAGTTTAAAGTGCATGGAATATGTATTCCCATTTTGCACTACTAAGTGATGCATTTTTTGGGGGCGAACCGTGGAGCAGTGTGTAGCGTAGCGATACCATTTTTGTGTTGATAAATTGACCGAATAACAAAAACTTATACCGAAAGCTATTCATTCGAACGAACAAGATTTGAATATTTTTGATAGAATTTATATTATATAACGTTGTAGCCTGAAATAATACGCGCACATGTGAATATAAAAATATTTACAACACCGGCAACGCTGTCGCTCGTTGGACAATGACAATAACGATAACGCACCTTCGTCGAAGCATAACAAGTGAGAAAAATATCTACGTCGTATTATCTTTGTTCTTTGGTCCCGATTTCATCGAGAGGAAATCATTGGTTCCGAGTGTGATCGCGCAGGCGTCTCTTTTCTCGCCCTTTTGTAGGCGCGCGCGCCGCGCGGTGCGATCGTAGGGCGTATAGAGAGCGATTGTAGAGGAGAGGGTGTTCGCGTTTGTGTTCGTAATATGTCCATGGTATCGTCAGCGCGCTGCTCCCTCGTTTCCCAGTGGCAATAGAGCGGTGCGCTGATAAGAAGAACGGCAGCGAACGGTGACGCGTGCGTGTTAGGTTGCGATACTCATGCGCGGTGGTGGCACGGTCCGCTCTCGATACGCGGATAGTCAGAGTGGAGCGTTTACAAAAACGCGATCCGTTTGGGGGGGTTTTCGCTGGTTTCCGCGAGTCTCTCGGTTCCCGGCCACCGTTTCCTCAGTGAAAATGCCGCTGTGACAGTGAGGTGCGCGTGCCGTGTGCTCTCCTCGGCTTCGTCGCGGCCCCAGCAAATCACCCGCCAACCGTCTTCGCGGATTTTCGCCTCAGTACTGTTCCACCGATCGCGCGGCTATCTCTTATCTTTTCGAACGTTCCCGTGTCTCTCTCTCCCACGCTCATACGCTCTCCGTCTCTCTTACCCTCTGCCCTTCGCCATTCGCGCGTTTTTTCTCTGTATCTCGTCGTCTGCTAACCCTCCTCGCCGTATGTCGTAATCAAGATTTGACACAATCGATGGTCATGTCTACAAGTGCCGCGTGAGTTTCGTAATCGGCTGCTACAGGAACCCGATTCGCCGGCGGTGCAAACAGGTGAGCCGAAAACAGTTGACAGTGTCAGTGATTCTTCCATTCGGCCAGTGTCTCGTCGAGTATTCGTCACGCGAATTGAGGCTCGACACGTTCGATCGCGTCCAATCGATAAACCGTGGATTGACTCGTTTTCATCGCGCGACCCGTACCAAACCTTGGATATCGTAATCATCCTAGAGTCAGAGGTGCACAACTTAATCTTTTGCACCACAACTTTTTCTCGACTCGAGCTTCCAAGTATTCTTCGGTTAACCGAAACGAAAGTCTTCTGCACCATTGTTTACATTTACAAATACAGTTTTAAATTCGATAGAGTGCTTCTGTGTTTGGGTTTCGAATATATTTTTCTTGTCTTTATCGTTTACGTTAAACGTAAGTGACACGCCGAACATGTGATATTCCTTAAAGAATTAATTGAATAGAGAAAAAAGGCGCGAGTGATTAAACACGTAAGATTGTACGTGCTCTTTTCCAAGGCGTTGCGGGACACAGCTTTAGTCGTGCAAGATTTGTTTTTAATAACACTGAAAACTATGCTGTATAGTATATACCGTTCAACAGGCCCCGCATGTGGCCCAGCCAAAGATGGCCAATCTTTTTATCTAGATAAATTTTTCGAATAACAGATAGAAGATAAACAAGTTTCGGCACGCTATTCGTTTGATAGCGACTACAATTTCAACGTTGTAAATGGAACTACATTCCGGATTAATCGTAGAATACTTGTTCTCCGGAACAAAGACTGAAATCACTGTACAAGTAATTTTCATTTGTCATCTATTGTTCTAATAGAAATTTCGTCAAAATTTGTGGGCCCACGGGCCAAATATTGTGCATCCCTGTTCGTAGACCGCCCCCTCCTGCGGCTGCTTCTCGCGGTTATCGATTCCGGTGTGAACGCGCCCTCCCTGAACAGTCATCCGTTCGTCCTTCTTGCGCGCATCTTTTCTGCGGGATCAAATTCTATGAATGATCAATATCGGACCGAGCGTAGATATCGCTTCGCACCAGTACGCGGCCAGTTTGTCGTAATCGAGCGATTTGTTCGATACGCATTCATTTCGATACAACCGATAGGGAGGTTATAGAGCGGTGGAAATCAAAGTAACTACAATATATTATCATCTAAAGGTCAAATTAAAATTGGATGTTAAATTTTGTCGACATTGCCAGAAGTTATGGGTGAATCGAGCGACGCGGACTCCTACGCAAAAAGGAAAGGTGTATATATTAATTCGCGAGTGGTCGTGGTAAAGGAAAGGAACTGGCAATAGATAATTACGAAAGAAAGGCTCTTGGAACCTGACCGAAGATGGTAGCGAGGAAAGACGATATCCGTCGTTATCGTTGACGTTGATATCGAAAGACGTTAACTGCGAGACGATTTTTTATTGAAAGCTCCAACGCTTTACGTTCTTTGAAAAATTCATCCCTAAAGCGTCAGACGCACGTTCCGTGCTTTTCAAGGGTTTCCTAGGACAATAATCGAATTGTCCCAAGGATAACGAGCGTTTGCTTCGTTATGGCATACAATTGACCCGGTTGCCACGTGGCATACGCGCTTACATTCGTGCCTACTAGTCTGTCGGAGGTATCTGTTCAATTTGTTCGAACATACCCAGCGTGATCGTTATCGGGGAGTTGGTTAATTCTTCATCGAGCGAGCGAATGTCGCGAGAATATTTTGCTTTTAAAAGAAAAGCAACGCTAAACTCCGCGTAAACTCGAGTCGCTATAGATCTGCATAATGCAGCGATCGTCCACTCTACAGATACGTTTACGAATGAATAAATTATGCTTGCCTATTTGTTTCGCTTATCTTTGCGATACTTGTTACTTTTATAGTAATAACTGCTTTTTGATAACAATACGACGATGATCTACGGTTCGCTGGAGCCCATCCTCGAATTCTTAAAGTCGCATTTCTTTCGACACTCCCCTTCCTTGTAGTACAGTCACAGACAAAGATGGGCAACATTTTATCGAATAATGGATTACAAATACAAACAACGCACAGCAATTTATTAATCTAGATAAGATATTTCTCATCTCTGATTATAGATCTATTCGTTCCTCTCCTCGTCGACCAGAGAATTTCCATATCGAGGCAGAATTTTGTATCAAGTTCGCGGTACACTCTGTATCTGAAACCACCGAGTACTAAATTATGCATTGTATAAATATCCAAACGATATGCTTATACGCGTAGGACACGTTTCCTCCTTTCCTCTCTCTAATTTTCTACAATTGATTTGTGCGGACTCGAAAGTATCGGCGACACGTGCTTTTGCATATTGGCTACGTTTACGTTCATAGTAAAGAAGGAAGCGGCATTGTCGCAGTAGGTGCATTCGAGTGTGTTTGCACGATAATTTCAGAAGCACGTTGCTCGCTACTCTGTCCTTAGCGTACACGTGACATTTATTATGCCACCGTATTTCTTCCGTTAGTGTGTCACACGAATCCCCGGTTGTTCGTGGTAAACTGCAATGCAGGCGACTGCGGTATCAACGAGTCAGGCTCTCCGATGTCAAAGCCTCGCGAATCTCAACTCTCTAGCTCTAACGATTAACCTTTTAATGAAACACACTTTAATGAAAATTTGACAAATTTAGCAATTTACATGATTTCTTGTTAAGCGAACGTTAGTCTTTCGTTTCGACGAGCTGTTCTAGCCTCTTTTCGATAGCGCGTGTATCGCGCGAGAAAGAAAGACACCGACCAAAGGTAACGTAATACGTTCGTCCAAGGATCGACCATTGCATGCCGTAATTTTCAATGGCTTCGTCCTCGTCGGTTTTGACGCTGTATAGGATAGTCGTGGCTGCTCAAATTGACAAACTAACGGGCTTCTCCAAGGAGCATCGCTCCGGATACGGTGTATAACCGCCTGGCTACGTGTTTACGTTACGAAACGCGTTCTCGCATTGCCGCGTAGCCGTAAGAGCGTGACGAAAACCGAGCTACGTGGGTGACGGTCTGGTCTGTCGTCCTCTCGCTTCTAAGCAATCTCCAACCAACAACAGACGTTAACTTTCACGTGAGCTTGACGCTAACGTGCCTTCTGACAAGGCTAAATTTTATTCGCTCATCAAATGCTGAAATTAATTGGACTTAGTACAACTTTGTCCACTATGTTTTATCCTCAAGTTAGAATATACCTATTATATCGCTGGATTAATCATAGTCTATTAGTCTGTTTTGTTGCGTCAAAAAAAGTAGATGAATCGCATAAAAACTCTGCAAAGTAGTGACCTCCTTGGCTTCAACGCGCTATTACGCAAATTCTTCGTCAACAGATTCTACCTCACCGCATAAACGAAAATTCGAGCCACGATACGTACCGTGCTCCATTTCTGAACAATCAAATTTAAATTCGACGATTTCGGGGTTTATAAGTGTCGAAACCCTCGAAAAAGAATACATATCGGAACTTGTCAGAATCTATCGGAAATATGAATGAAAATTTTAATGTAACCAAATCTAGAATCTTTAATTTACACATAATCGAATTAAAGTACCGAATGTTTAAACAAAAATTAATGTTTGTTGTCAAGGTTGGAATGTTTTGGTCTTCGTTTTGAATATTTCCAGTTTATCTTTCAAATAATTGTTGTACCATTAGTTTTTCTCAAAGGTGAGTTGGACGTGAAAGCACCCAGTCAAGGTAGCTACATTGATCGGAGGTCGTCGGCGGTTCTTTTTTAAATACTAAACCTTGTACGCTACGTGTCCTTGGTAGCTTCGTATCATAGTAGGTATACACACGTAAGCACTCGACTCTATACATATAAAAAGCTGCTGGACCCATAAATATTTGCGATGCATCGAGCGTGCACTGTATTTTTCTCTTTCTTCGTTCTCCTCCTGTCGCACCGTCGCTAATTTTATATTTATAAATTACAGTTCAAAAATCTACTTACGAATGCCTTATATAAAATCACCTATCCACTAAGTTAGAAAAATCACCTGTATCTCTAAACCTTTTTAAGGCACAGTCCCCTGTTGATTCAGTCCTGTCACGGTCACGTGGTTTGGTTTAACCCCAGTGTTTTGTCTGACGGAACGGAGTATAATCGTCAATCTGTGAATACTAGAAACACAGACTATGCTTCCTAACCGAAAAAAAAAACATTGAACAGATTGAACAGAGATTCGCATGTGTCGATCATTTCGGTTACGATCGGTTCTTGTCCACTAGATGACATTCGTTGTCCAGGAAATTTCTCGCAAGAGGAAATCAGCGGTGTAGGTCATAAAGTTTATCGGGCAAGGAATTATTGTATAACTTACTTGGCGCGGAGGACACCGTGATCACGAAGGCGGTTCCTTCTGGGGGAGGCCCTTCCATTGCACTGCGGTAGGGCTGAACCTTGCGAATACTCCGTTCGTGGGTATATCGAGCGCAAAATTTTTGGTAGTCGGGACCAGCGTACGCGCTGTCCCGGATTTCGACATTGGAAAATAAAATGCTCTCTCTTTTCGCGATAGCTAGACCGATACAATTTCGGTTATATTACAAGCTAGCTGCGTAAATCCAAATACAATGAGTCACTAAATTAATCGCATACAGCTTTTTCTATGCTTTCTTCGTTTAAGTGATATTAGAAAATTATGCTACGTTCTCCCTAGAATTACTCACATATGGATCGTATGGCAGTAGAGTTGTACAAACTTGGAGAAACAAACGTTTCGTTGTTTTATTTCTGCCTGAGAAGCAGCAGCGTTTCTCGCGTATCTTGTGGTTTTGCGGATTTGCGGTTTCGTTACTTGCATGTAGATATGCGCGATATTTCCTGACATTGTTTCTTTAAAAGTGTCAAGAACATTAAACCGATACCAAGAAAAACCATTTAAAGGAGTACTCTACCAATTTTATAGTTTAATCAAATGAACAATGTAAACCTACTAGATTGTTCCTAACTATAAGGCTTAATAAATTTGGACGCGATGAATTTCTTTTATGATTTCGCACAATTCGTTACTTTTCAAAAGAAAAAATTATTGTTATTTTATCCACAGATGTCTGTACAACGATCGCGTCTGAAGTCTTAATGTGGCACTGAGTGATGCAAGTGATTTACTTCCATTTCTTCGTCAAATATCGTCTGTAAGTAGAGACTACCACATTTAGTAGCAATACCAGTTGATTAGAAAAATGACAACGTGGAATTTAAAGGAAAATATAAATCGTTAACAGTGTCGACTCGTAACTATAGTCGATTGATTTATTTTTACCACAAGATCCCATTCAACGTACTTCTGTAGTTATAGGCAGCTGTGCAAGTGGGAGCTATGTAATGTAGGCAATCAACAGTTGCAAATAACAACACAAGATAACATCGATCACAGTTAGGAGTTGTAATATAATTAGCAAAAATAATCCTGCATCGGATTAATAAATATCATTGACCTCAACCTGTAAGATTTCTAAACGAGCTATTACATCATAGATAATCTTTCATTGTAGGTTGTAACGAGTTAATGCAATACACGTGAAATTATATAACAAAATTAAATGCATTAAACAAAACTATACTTTATTCATAGATAAAAAAAACAATAGGAACCGTAAAAATGATCAACCATAAGGGAACTTTCGCTATACATACGAATCAACTAAAACTGCATCCAACTTCTTGTTAACTTTAGTGTACGTAGTATAAAAAAACGGCGTTGACATGTACAACGGCTACGCTTGTATAGTACAAATAATAAGGCCCCCTACTGCATCATATATACTAATTACAACATTTCCACGCTAACCTTCAACTCATTTCGGTGTCAGATTCATCATTACACGGATTGCAATCGTCATCAACGGTATCCGTGTTAGATTCCTCAGTGGAATCATCACAATCATCATCACTAGGTTCTGTCGTTCCCTTATTTGGCCCTTCCGTAGATTCCGTTCCAGTCTGTCCAGTTGGAACAGTAACAGTCCATTCGGTTGTTTCCTTCTTTGGTCCTTCCGTAGATTCGGTTACAGTATGTCCAGTAGGACCAGTAACAGTCCATTCAGTCGTTTCATTGTTTGGACCTTCCGTAGCTTCGGTTCCAGTCTGTCCAGTTGGAACAGTAACAGTCCATTCGGTCGTTTCATTGTTTGGACCT